>NW_020449319.1:657087-1013933 GCF_003343035.1 Apteryx rowi | reverse complement strand
GAGCTCTGCCATTCAGCCAGTTCTCAATCCACCTCACTGTCCACTCATCTAGCCCACACTTCCTGAGCTTGTCTATGAGGATGTTATGGGAGACAGTGTCAGAAGCYTTGCTGAAGTCAAGGTAGACAACATCCACTGCTCTCCTCTCATCTACCTAGCCAGTCATTCCATCATAGAAGGCAACCCAGGCAACCATAGTCTGTCTTGGCAAACCAGGGAGCTTCAGGACTCTGGTGGAATCAGACATATCCCCAAGGTGTTGCCATCGTCTGTACCTGAGCTACAGTAAAGAGCAGATAGACAGGGATGGACAGGGGATTTGTGGCAATTATTGCACTGGAACAGCATTATGTTTATGTTTGTATAATGTGTAGAAATATGTTTTCAAACAACGAACATTCTTCTGTTTCCATTGTCCCACTTAATTAATTACAAGGGGTGATTTGTGTGAGAAGCAGACAGACTGGAAGTAGAAGGCATTTACAATTGGCTAATTATGGCTTATCTGATGTCTCATGAAATTTGAGAATATAGAATGGATAAGAATTCACTGTGATATTCGTTATTTCAAAGTGAATTGTGATGTTATTCAGTTGAGCAGAATTCTCAGAGCACTAAAATGGTTCATTGAGAAAGGTGTATTTTTTTAATGGCTATTTCATTTGCATATTGATGCAAGGATGGCAAGACAAGAAATGTATATCAAGGGATGGACTATAATTTCAAAACACTGTACTGGGGGACAAGTACTGAACAGCAGAGTCTCACTAATTTGCTTCTCATTTAAACTCAAAGAGTAAAAGCTTTCTGTAACCATAATCACAATGAACATGCTCTATGTTTGTGTATTTCAGCCTGAGTCCTAGATAGCTAAAATCCCGTCAACTTCACTCTAAGTTCCAGACAGAGACAAAAGCAAGGCTGTAAAGGGTTGAAAGATGTGAAATGTAATGATTGTAGCTGTGCTATTGAAGTAATGAAGAGCTGAAAAGCATGACTGATGAGCTCTTAAATAATAGACTAATGAGCAAGATGCCTGTAGTTCATCAAAGGCCTAATGGAAATCTACACAAGGTACCTGTGGTATGGAGAAAGATGTGGAAGCCAGGAAACATCCAGATATAGCTTTTAAAGAGAGAGAGCAACAACAGGACAGAGCAGAGTTAATCATTTCAGCTTGTACATACGTTTCATGAATGTTAACCAATTAGTGCATAGTAAAGGCGTGATGGAAAATAACTGGCAGATAAGCATGATTTAATGTATAGAGAACGGACAGATTATGAGTAAAAGAAAGATGCAGTTTGGATTTTTTTGATTTGGGCTACTAGACAGTTAGATGCTACTCTGCGATGTTTGAACACTGACACCCCATGATAAATGCAAAAATGCCGATTATGGGGTGGAAGCAGGAACAGGCTACAACGAAGGAATTTAGAAAGTGTCTGGGCAGTACATTCCTGACAAATCCAGTCTCCAGTCAAGTTGTGTGACTGCATAAGGCAGAGTAAATCTGACTCCCGGAAGAAGGAAAACCAGATCCCAGAGCAGTCACCTGTGGCCAGTGGGTGAGCATCTGCCTGGTGGAACAACAGTAGAGGGTTTGGGCTCCCTGGGCACCTGGACAACCCACTGAGCCCAGCAGGCCACTAATGGTCAGTGAGACAGTGCAGTCAGCGGGAGAGGCAGATCCTGCAGGAAAGCAGATGGTGGGTATATGAGAACTTCAGTATCAGGCCATGACATTTTATTGGCCTGTTACTGCTTCAGAATATGAGTACCTCACAATTTTGTAATGAATAAACCTCCTGGCACCTGTTCAGCAGAGAGAAGTTCTACTGGGTATTTCTCTTCCTGATAGGAAGATGTGGATCCAAGACATGTGGATATTGAGACAATCAGACGAAAACTCCAACTTTCTAAATCAAAGACCATTGACCTAACCAAAGGACTATTCTGTTATTAGACATCTCTCTGGATTCGTAACTATGTGGAAGTTTCCCGGACAAGTTCAGAAGTCTACCATCCTTTCATATATAGGGAATATCCTCAAGAAGGTGTAATATGCACTCCTCACTGTGGGAAGCCACCTCCTTGTTCCATGTCCCTTTGGGGGGCTTGGCATTTACCCTTGTGTAATGGGAATAGGAGCTGTCTCTGCTCCAGAAGGAGACAAAGGTGTTCCAGCCAGCTGGCTATAAGGGAACAGAAATAGGAAATGGCTCCTTCTAACATTACCTTCTCTTGCTAATTATGAGAAGAAGGCTGAATGAGGACTTCATAATTATTCAATGATTGTAATTTTTAGCTGCAAATACGCTAGAGTCAAACTGTAAAAGCTATTTCTCCGTTAAAGCAGTAGATACAATTTCACAGGCCTTCAAGAAATGTAAAGAACAGTCCACTTTTACAGAATAAGGTTGCACAGTAACCCCAAACTATACTAGAGCTAGAATAAACAAACACTTTTTTTTCTCCCAGCACAATTACCAGTTAATCAGCTGTCAGTGAAATATATGTCAGACAAAATCCTGGCAGAGGAAACTTCAGCCTCTCTTGTAGACAGCTGATTTTACCAGTGAAATAGTCATTTAGCTCAAACAAACTTTTGTTTATTCTTGTAACTGGAGAGGACAGGTTTATTCTGTGCACAAACTGAGAAAAAGTCATTTATAGAAATAAAGAATAATTTTTGAGTCTCAGACCATCATGTTTATTTCAGAAATATTTATATGAGTATTCTTCACTAGTTCTGATTAGACTAAATTACTTCTGTTGGTACTTCATTTTCAGAAAAGTAGTCAGCTCAGCTGATACTTTTGAATGATCTTCACCCCATAAGCTCTTACTATCATGTACACAAAGAGATCAGAGGTGAAAGAAGCATCAAGAAAACATATCCAGTATTTGAATTTAAGAGGTTGTACTGCTTCTGGCATAAATACTCAGAGACAATTCTACTGAAGCATTGAGTCAAATGTCAGCAAGTCTAATTTCTAACAATGCTCAAAGAGAGCAAAAGTGTTATATTGCCCACAGGCCACATCATACCTAAGCCTCTCTTCTGGATGTAGCTTTTCTTGTAAAAAGAAAGAGACAGTTACAAGGAAAGTTCCCTATTTCCTTCTTGAAAAGACCAAGTCCTTGACTTAGAAGGTTATACCTTTAGAGTAAGCGTGGAGAGAGATCAGATGCCAATAATCTTGGACTGCTATCAGCTTATTTCCAGAATTACAGCTCTGCAGAGGAATAATAGAACTTAAAACTCTGCAGACTTTTGTTCTTGTTTGTTCTGCCTCTCATAACGGAAATGGTTTAAAGGGCAGATGTGTGATACGTTTTCAAAAATCCAATCTCTTTTCACATACCTAATTCAGAAGTTTCAGATATATTTTGAGCTCAAAAACTTCACAGTTCTAAGACTGAAAGACTCTCCAATCATTTTTTCAAAATCTATTTTATCTCCAATAGCTGCAAGCAGGCATCCTACAATGACCAAACAACTGATCGTAGTGTTTCAGCACCACTCCATATCACTCTAACAATATACCTGTGTATTTTTAGGTCCCAAATCAATGAAGCATCTAAGTGCCTCAATTCCAGAATAACACCACTCATCTTCTTCCAAATAGGAATTCTTTGTGTTCTTTAAACAGGCAGGGCACTACTAAACAGGAACTTTGGCAATAAAACTCTTATTAACACTATGACTTTTGCTTGAGTCATGATGGCTTTATATGACCCCTGTGCAGCAGTTAGAACTTGATTCACACTTTGTTAATCATTAGTTTTATTGACTACAAGTGGGTTTTACTGCTGTTTGTCCTTTCATGTTGGCATGGCAACTGGTCAGGAAGTCTAAGATATTATTATTCAGAATAATTTCATTAGTGCATATACTTATCTGTCTGTTCTTCCCAAATAACATAATTCTATTTCAAATTCATTCACTGCTGCTCTGGAATAAATATATATACCATTACAGTTGATAGAAAAATAGATGTGAGTATTATAATGCACTGGGGTATGTACTAAATTTTCATGGGTGGAACACTAAAAGCTCTACTGCAATAACTTAGTATTTTTATAAAATTCCCTAAAAAAGCAGCACTGAAACCTTAGTACAATTGAAGAGTTCTCCCTTAAAATTTCAAAACTCATCAAACCAAAGTACAGATTATCCTTTTGTTTATCCTGACACAAAACAAGAGTTGCTGCACTGAACCAAGAAAAAATAGAGCAGTGAAAAGGTTTAGGTAAAAGAAACTTTTGGCCCTTCTGCATACTGTCAACACTAAAGAGGAACATGTTCTCATGCCTGCCCAGTGCCTGATGCCTTTGGGATGCTAACACAGAAAAATAGAAATAAAGTAGTTTAAGAAATACCCACCACACAACTCTTTCACACTCTGCTAAGAGGAAAGCAACCTCCTCTGTTACAGACTCTAAATTCAGAAATGGCCTTTGCATTCAACTGCATAATTTTCAAGTCAATTCAACCAATTTCCATATTATTTCATAGCTTCAGAGAGAAAAAACATCCTATCTACTGATTGCTATCTCTTTTACATTTTTWTCTCCAGATGTCTTGCAGCCAAAGATGCTGAAATTCTCCCTGAATGCTAAACTATCATCTGTTGAATTTTATCCAATCTTTTAAAGAGTTGGGATGTCCTTAAACTGAAAGTATAGGACAGTATTGCTGACTGAATCACTGTCTACTACTTGTGCAGCAGACAGACAAAAGCAGATAAATTGATTACTGAAGACAGGGAAATAGAAAAAAAAACCCTGTATTCCTAACAATGTTCTGTTTAAGCATTTTCTGAATCTTAGCGACAAACAACAATATGAATGAATATGAACTAAAACCCAACAACTTAAAACATACAAAATCCTGAAGACATTAAGAAAATAAAAGATGATGGCAGGTTTAATAAAAGGTCATACTTCCTGGCCTATGGAGCCAGAACTCATAAGAATCAGATTTGAAGAAGTGTCCTATACTGAAATCATGGAGTTCCTCACAACTTTCACAGAAGCATTAGGAGTGTGATTCTGACCATGCTAATGTGAGTTTAGATCACCCTTGTCTCTGTAAAGAAGTACAGGTATGAACTCAGGAACAGACACTAGAGTTCTAGACAGTAATGGTATATGTTAAAATTTAGTTATTTAAGTGATAAATTTGATAATAAATTAATAATAACTGGATGTGATAAAAATCTGTCTGTAAAACCCTGTCTGGAAAAGACACTAGGGCAGAATGATTGCAGAGAGCAAATGTACGTCCCAGAGCATCTCATAGGACATTATGTTTGCATCTCCTTCTTGCAGTAGAGCCTGCTTGTTAGCAATAGCTCTCCATGGATGTGATAATGCTCCAAGTGCCAGTATCAAAAGGACAAAATAGTTTTCAGTGCTAGTACTGAAACAGAGATACTATGAACCATGTTAGAAGCATTGCTTCTGCCATGCCCTCGGCAGTTCCACTGAAAATGTTTTTGGTTCCGTTCACAGTCTCATTTAAGCTGTTTTCAAGATGCATTCACATAGATATCCATTTCTTTGCGCAGAAAGACTTGAAGAAACCGTGGACATTTTTCTGATTTAAACTTTACTTCTGGTACAAAAGGAGTTAATAATTCTCAATATGACAAATCTTGACAGATGAATGAAAATCCAACTGGTTGGTTGCTGAGGAGAACAGTTGAAAGGACTAGACTGTGACTCTATGTCTTGAACTGTCTGCAATAAAGTGGGAAAATACTGCTTGAAGGCCATTAGGCTTGGCTTCCATTTCATGATTGATAACCTATGATCCTTATCTGTAGAAATTGTCTTACAGACTCTACAGAAAGGAGTAATTACAACAGTCAGTCATCGCAACCTCTACCTGAATTCAAAAATATCTCAAGGACATCAAGAAGAGAAAGTGTATCTGCAGAGACAGTGCTTGTTAAAAGGGAAAATTGCAGACGTTTTTGGATCCCAGAAAAAAAGGAATATCGATACTACTTGGAAATGGAAAGGACACATGTATCATTACCCGCATGCTAAGGTAAAAAGTATTCCAAACTGGCGTAACTAAAATCTAAGTGGTTAGAAATATCAGGTTACAAAAAAAATCCATGTATTCCCTCAAGCCATTGCTTCCCTCCTATTTTTTTTTTACAAAGCTTTCAGGGGCTATCCACTACGCGAAGTCCCTTTTTGAACAACTAGGAGGAAGTTGTGAGAGCAGAATTAAGAACATGCTGTTGCTTTCTCTGTAGGCAGTGGTTTGTATAGCAGTAAATATTATGTGCTGCTAGCAGATGCATTGATAATTATAGCAGCAAAATAAATTGGGTAAAAGAATGGGGATGTCTGCAAGGTCAGCTGAAAAGAATAAGAAAAAGAAAAAGAATTTCAGGAAAGTGAGTGATTTTTTTCTTTACATTAGTTCCTATTTAGTGAGAAACATCTGGCAAACTCTTTACTGAAGAGCTCTATTAGTCTTCTTTTATTTGATACATCTGTAGATAAAGCAAATAAATAAAGTACTTGTAAGAGAAGCGTGACCTGAAGTCGGAGTCTCCAAAAGAGATGAAATCAGAGGCATGGAAGACATATAGACATATACATCTATATGCACCCTCTCTGAAATGTTTTTCTACTCTGTGTGCTCCCATCCAGTATTCATGATGTAAGGCCAATTCACAGAAAATCAAATCTCACTTACCCAGGAAAATGTGGGAGAGGCATGAAAGGAGAAACAGGGTAAGCAGTGCAAGCCCTGCCTTTGCACGGCAGCCTGCCAGGGTAGATGCACCTGCACTGGATGGGATTCCCACCCTCGCCTGGACACTGGCTTCCTGTATCGACCAGCACCACACCACCATCACCTGCAGCAAACTTTGCAAACAAGCTGCTTAACATCTATTTGATACAAAGGCAATGAGGTCCTGGGTGTTCTGCTGCAGAACCTTGTCCACCAATTCAACAGGAAATCAATCAACGGGGATGGAGTTGCTGAGGAGCTCCCTATGCCCCCCATCCCTGATGGGCAATTCACTGCATCCTTCACAGGCTCACTGTAGAGTTAGCACAGTCATTTCTATTTCTGATGATAAATAAAAAGATATGGTAAAGCACACTTACTCCCCCTCATCCTTATCCCTTAACACAACCGTGCTCTCTTCACATAGACAGACCTTCTTGCTGTGAAAGATTCTCCTCGTTTATCTTCATTGGAAGGCACTTCAAACGGAAATTCCCGCTCCTCTTTTAGCAGGGTTATTTCCTGTTTCAGCACTGTTCTCAGCTTGGTGATCAATGCAGCTAATTTGGACAACCTGTTCTGCAGCATCTTTATAGCCTTTTTATTTAAGATGCTTAGGTGGAAGGCTCTTTAATAGAGGCCAAGCAATCTTATTTCTTTCTCTCACGTTGGCCACTGTGCTAAGAGCCTCTGCTAGCTTACACTGTGCCCATGCACGTATTTCGATTCCCAACTTTTGACTGTATTCCCGTGAGCTCTTATTTCAATGGGTTTTCTAGTCTACATGCATGATCTAACCTACCGCCTTGTACTTTTCCAGTCCTTTACTGAGAAGTGTACAAACTGATGGTGTCCTATTATAGCTGTTGACATGGAAACATCATAAGAAAGTGTTCGCTAGATTAGGGTGCTTTTTCAAACAGAACAGACAAGGCTTAGATGCACGGTTTGCTGACTCACTTTCAGCCATTTTAAGCTGCAGACAGTTTATCTTCATTGTCACTTTTCCCCCCTGTACTGACTGATCATGGTCTGAATCTCCATCTAGAAATGAGGCCATCTGAAACTGTGACTGTTTTGCTTATTGAAATCTCAAATAAATCACATTCCCCGACATGGCCAAGTTCTTCATCATCTTCTCCTGACTTGGAAATTATTCTAGCTGACACTTCCCTGCCTGATGAAGTGCTGAACCAGAAAAAAGCCAGTCCCACTGGGGAACTGGGAAGCAGAATCTATGTGCAATGAAAATCTATTAAAGCATCTTTTAAGAAAAGAAAAAAAGTGCACTGCTTCTTTAGCGCAGGAGTCATACATCAAGCACATTACCTGTTCTCGGACATTATTTAAATAATTTATAAAACAGAACAATAAGGAAAATGGCCAGCAGTACATACTACTTACTCCTACTAAAGTTGCTAATAGAAAAGCTGTTTCAGCAGGCATTAATAATTCAGCACTGAGTATACAATTTCTCAACCAGTTATTTCACATCTACCAAGTTTTACTGATAATGTTAAAGATAAGATGAATCAGAAAAGAATAGCTGTGATAAGGAATGTCTTTATATTCTGAACTTTAAACCTAGCTTGTTGTCTGCAATTACCGTAGGCCGTGGTTTATCCTCCTGGGGCTCAGTCCTTCAGGGTGCTAAGTACTATGTGCATTAGCTCTTAATCTGGAACACAAAGTATTCAATGACTTGCAAAGCCACAGCCAGATAAAAATAAATCTGCTTTTTTGTCCCTGTTCAGGACAACTGGATAATCATCCCTTGATAATAAGCTTGCTGGGTTATTGGTTCACTCTGCAGCGGCGAACAGCGCAAGAAGCCCCCCTGCTCCCGGGCCTCCCCGGGCAGCACAGTCCAGGCTGTAATGCAACCCACCAGCCGCCCTGCAACTCCCCTGGCTCTGCGTCTCCAGACCACRGATCGGACTTCCAGGGAGACAGATCGCGTCGGCGCGCTGGAAGTGAAAAAGTACCTGAGACGCAGGACTGGCTTTTAGGGAGGAATCAATTGTATTAACTTCATACCGGCTATGTAAGACTGGCAGATGTGTTAAACACAAAGATACGGGGGAGAGAGCGGCTGTCAGAACCAGAGATGAGACTGTTTTGAGTGATTTGTTTACGTGTTCGCTTTTCACTCTCCATTAACTGCTTCTTCTTTGCCTGTGAAATGTTATTAAAAACTTGCAGACTAACCTCAGTTTTTCTCAACTGTTCAGTACTATCAATATTGAAAAAAAAATAGATAAATAAAAGAAATATAAGGAATATATATAAGGAATATAAGGAATATATATAAGTGTGCGTATGTGTATGTATATGTATGTGTGTGTGTATGTGTGTGTGTATATATATATATTTAAGTAAGTGTTAGGAAAACTGTAGTAGTTTGTGAGGTGGCTAATAGTTTCAGCAGGCTATATATGAAGTACCTCAATTTTCACAGTCCTCAGGTAGGTGAGGCATACCGCTGTATTTACACCATCACAGTTCAGCCCTTTTTTTAGCACAATACCATTTTTTAGCAAAATACCATCAAAGGATAAGCCTGAAGGCTGTTGAGTTGTGAATACTCCAAGATTAATAATTCTCACATCCATCTTTGAGATGAGAGTGGCAATATAGTGTGTCTTAGTTAAGGGTCTCCAGTTAAGAATCTATGAAAACTTCATGGACATAATTCAGAAGAAGTGCTAAATGTCTGCAGCTCTTACTGACATCAGTGAGAGGCCACATGTACTCAGCACCTCAAAAAAAAACAACAAAAAAAACTTCTCTCCACATATTTCTAGTTCTTTAATTTTTAGTTGATTTTTTAAAATTTCTCATTTAGTCTGTAATTAGTTGCAGGGGCATAAGGAACATGATTCTTTTCATAAAGGCCAATGAAATCATCCTCCAAGCACATAAACAGTCTGAGTTTCATAAGGAAACGTTTCATTTGCATTGCCAGATACAAGAGGTGGTCTCATTTTCCTGCTTCATTTTATAGATAATCATAGGTTTTGTGAGCCAGATACTCTAAACTTGAATTTCAAAATAATAAATAATCTTTGTATTGGACCTACTGCCCATTTTACTTGGTGATTCTTGTCTTCCAGCATGTCTCCCAGCCTTCTCCATTCCTCAGTGTCTCAGATTATTAATAAGAAGCTGAGTAGTTATGAAATTATATTGATTTTGTTCCTGAAGAGCCACCAGGGAAAAGACTGACCCTCTTTGCTTTGAAAACTAAAGATATGCATCGTTTCCTTGGTTATAAATCTGAGCAGCTCTCACTGAAGCCATTGAAAATGCTCACTGCTGCCAAAAGGATCTGGAGACCACCCTATATTCAGAGAAATAACAGCTAAATAATAGTAATTGAATATTCAGAAACTCATACTTAACCAGTACATGCAAAATGAGTAACTTCTCAAACAGGTTTCAATTTTCTAGTTTGAAATGGCATTTCAAATGCAAAGACCCACTTCACAAGGGTAGGTTATACGCATACATATCCAACCATTCCTGTACATGTCTGCTAAACGCTCTTATAAAACCCAACTATCTGTATTATGCCATTTAACACAGATTTTCTGAATGCATTTTTCCTTTCTGTGCTATAATTTGRACCATTGAATTGCCTAAGAATAATCCAAAGCAAGTGAACAAACTGTACTAAGTTTCCACTTTCCTCCACTTACATGTCAATAAAGGGAATTCTAATAGTTTCTGTCATGCCATTAAAGCACAATCACATATACGTAAGCGCTAATGATTTCCCTATCAAAATAAAACATTAATACCTAGGTACCAAACTCACTGACATTCAGTCTCCAGAAATCCAGACTGACCTTCACTGCTCCAAAGCCTGAAAGAAACGTACAGCGTGGCAATGTAGCTGGAATCATAAGCTCATCCAGTTTGATACCCATACATATTGGACACATGGGCGCTATCAATATCTCTTAATAGTGCTCATGAAAGTGGCAAATGAAAGGAATCGTGGGGTATAAGAACAAGTGGAACAAAACAGACTGTTTAGATGGGTCTGCCAGCATTTCCAAGCTGTGTTGAGATGTCTTACTGAAACAGCAACAGCAGAAGCATTCACAGCACAGACATATACCGCAGCAATAGAGCCTGATATTACAGCTTCTTCAAAGTATGCACATGCATGCAGTGTGTGTGTGTGTGTGCGCGCGTGTGTGCGTGTGTACATGTATGCACTCATGAGAGAGAGAGAGACCTTCAGTGTGGGTGCAATTCAGCTCACCCAGCTTTAAGTGTCTATAATGTAGATGTTTACATCACAGCCAGTCACCTGAGGCTCCTTCCACTTGACTGTGAGAAATAGACATTTTTAGGGCATGCTTCGCCTGAGCAATTTTAGATGTCTACTTCTAGATGATATGAATTATCCTCTAAAAGTGCCAATTGCACTCCACTGACTCTAAAGAGAGACTAGGCATTTAGCTTAAAGGAAGACATATGCAATGTACTCATGGTTATAACACGTATGTAGAGAATATATATACACACACATATATACAAAACGTGTATAATGTGTTCTCGCAGTGAGTACTTTAGGTATGATATTTCATACTTCTCTTGTTGTCTGCTCCCCTCAGTAACTCCCTCCAAAACCCCTTGATGAAATTTTATCTTTAACCCATTTCTCCTTCCAGATTTGCATGGTAGACCTTTCCACATCACATTTTCTAACTTTGTCACATGTTCAGATTTCACAACCAGGATGTCTCTGAAACTGTAGCTCTCCGAGGAGATTTCTGTCCATGGAGTTTTGATCTAATGCTCACTGCTCAATGCTTTGGGGATACACTACCTCCAAAAAAGTCAGGGAGACTGAACAGTGACTGTAACAGACTGTGTAAAACCAGCCTTGGATACCATGTGTGATCTTCACAAACTGTGACACCCAAACTCTTCAGCTGTAACTCAAAGTTCCCAAGTCAGAGGAAAATCTCTAAGCATTCATACGGATATGGCATCATGCGGATTTTGAAGAAGTTCACGAAACACACGTAGAGAAGTGGAGATTTCCTAATGGAGAATTCATTGTGTTGGAAATCAGAGTAAACAACCAAAACCACCTCTACCTTGACTTCCTTTCAGCTGCTGCTAAGTTGCCATGGCAAATCTTCAGATTCTGTTCCTTACAGCTCAATAAAAAATGAACAAACCTCACTCATTTTTAACATATAATGTTTTGTGTTTGCGCAACACATCTATCAAAGACATCACTTTGTGTTAGTGAGTAAACTAAAGGCTTAACACTAATAGCACCTAGAAGACAAACATGTAGTGGACTAAGAGACACCTGTTTGCACTGCACAGTATTTTTATAATTAGCACAGCATGGGCAGGAACAAAAAGATTGACGTTAAATCTCCCCATTTTATCAGGAAAAGGCTCTGCCCTTCATTAGCACTTCCCAGCATCATGTCCTCCCCTGGATAATCTGTGAAATTGCAGCTGCAGAACCACTCCTTCCAAAATTACAGCTGGACCCAGCACTGTCCCGCCTCTGATTTCCATGTCTACCTGCACAGATAACTGCAAAGTTTGTATTGTGCTGATATATTTGCAAGTAGTGCAGCAGTTGAAATATTTGCATCTCAGTAAGCTCAGCTAGTGCCTTTACATAGGACAACAAATAGCCATGATTAGGTGCAGTGATTTTTGGTCACTGTTGGTATCAAACAGATTTAAAACAGTGAGGCAACAATGAAAGGACTATAGCATCCATAAAGCTTTCGTATAGCTACTCCAGAGTTAAAGACATTCAGACTAGCTGCATGTAGCTTTGCTCCTACCCACTGGAATTTTAAATTATAGACATTATTTCAGAAGCTGTCTGGTTTGAATAAGGATTAACACTATTTATCCTAAGCTTATCTAATTATTTTTCATCTGGAAATGACGCAAAAGAACATGTTAGATGATGCTTCGAAAACTTTTTCTTTGTACATTCAGCAGCAATAAAACATGCATTGGTGATCTACTTTTACCCTCAGAAATCTAGCACAAATAGTTTTAAGTTCAGGGGGAACCTAGTAAACCAACAGCAGAAACTCTTCTACCTATCTACGCTCTCAGCTTTCTTCAAAGCTTGATTATTTCACACCGAAGTTTCAATAGCTGGCTTGCTTTCACCAAACTTGGGGTTGTAAAGGACTGCACTTCCCCAATGCTTAACTCTTCAAAGGGCTGCCATGTGCTATAGCCTTTCGGTTAAATAACATGACCTTTCATAGTCACCACATGTTGGCTATGGACCTGGGTCTCAAAGGACRAAGCAAAGTGCGTATCTATTTTAAACCAACCAAATATATAATTTTACAGATTTTACAGATTTTAAAACCTTGAGCTGAAAAGCAATAAAGAAGATATTAATGTGGACATGAAGCACTAAAACCATATTTGCATAGCATAGCATTTAGCTGGTGAAGGGTTTGTTTACCTTTTCCGCTAACGAGATGACAACTAAACTCCAATGCATTAAAAAAGATAATAGTGGAAATTTTTAAGCCCCTAATTTCAGTTAATGAATCCAAAATTTATTTATTCACCTTCACCAATAAATTCATTATAAATAATAAAATTTGCCATGTTGCACATTCATTCTCTCTTTCTGCTTTTATTTCTAGTTTTAATTTCCTTATTGAAGAGATTTAGTGACAAAGAGGGTCCAGCCTCCCAAATACGTTAATAGCATTTCCTACTGCTCTGTCCTTCTCTGAAGTCTCTTGACACTTCAAATGCCTTTAGTGCCATGGACATTCTGATTATATCCCAGAGACATAAGGTGTCTGGCACAAAAGGAACAGATAATAAGAAATATTGCTGAAAACATTTTTCAGGAAATTTCTAAAAAATATTCCAGTAGGTATCAGGAAGTCTGAAGACAGACTGGGATAAAGAATGGAAAAAAAAGAAAAGAGTCAGAAACACAAAGTATGTAGAAACACAAAGTCAGAAACAAAGTACACACAGAAAAGAAGTCATGTCAGAGTTACACAATTTCTTCTGAACAAATTCTTCTCAATAATTTTCCTGCAGTATATATACACTGTTTAAGTGTGAATTTTAATAGCTTTCAGCCAGCTGCTTCTAGTCCTACATTCAACCCATTATGTCCATATTAAATTTTACCTCATTTCATTTAATATAATTTATAATCTCAATTAAAAATGCTGTGCTATAATAGTAGGGGGCTAGATTGCCCCCTAGATACAGATGTAGAAACAGACACTACGGAGAGAATAATCTCAATTTGGATGTCTAAAATAAGTTAGATGAATAGCACCCAGACAGATCCTTCCCTGGAAATGTCTTTTTCTTTCCATTGGCTCTGAAGGGAGMCCTGGGATGACTAGCTTGGATGTATATAGATGTATATGTTCTACACTAGACATTAAGAATTAAGGGAACTGTACAGCATTGTTTGCACAGTTGACAGGAGGCAAATAAAATGCAGGATCTAGAAGAAGTTTCACGAGCATGCCAYCTTTTTGGAGAGGTTTTTCTAACACAGAAGCAGATGAACAGACTGATGCTGGCTGTGATGGAGTTTCTTGCAACAGAGGCAAAGTCCTACAGCCCAGTGAAAACCAGAAGTCCTTGGCAATGGGGGAAAATCACAGACTGCAGGATAAAGAAGAAAACCCTGCACCCGGTGATGATACTCACTGTCAGATCTGTTCACAGAGCTTTTCTTTTTCTCAATCACTTTTCTGTTGGCTTTTCTATGAGCAGATGTTAACACTGATTTTTAATTTTTACTACCTATATGGAACTTAATTTTATTTTTCTTTGTACTGCCTAAAATACAGATATTTACTCTGATTAAGCTCTCTGGCTAAAAAATAAATGTGCTTGTATTCAGTGAAGGACAGCAAAATCACAACATCCCAAAGCAAGAAAAACAGCAAGCTTGAATCATAAACTTGGCATCACAACTACAGATTTGTAACATATGGTAATTTGTCTCTAGTTCTCTTGCAGTTGCTGGCCAAATTAGTCCATTGGAATAGAGATGTCCTGAGTTGTAAGAATATCAAAACAATGTTAAATCCCAGAACTTCTTACATGTGGCCTTGGCTGAAAAGATTTTATCCTTAAAGTGCCTGGAAAATTTACATCTCAGAGAACAAGAACATTTCCCAACCCACATTTATTTTCTCCACGGTGCCTGATGTAGACATAAGTTACCTTTGTAATTAGTGTATATGATTTGAACCAACAGTGCCTAACGCAATGCTCCAGGCACTGCCACACTACAAACACATTATAATAGGCAAAATACAGAGCTTCTCAAATAGGCTTCCAGCAGAGTTGGACACGGCCAACTTTGTGGGCTTGACTGCACAAATTCATGCTAATAAAAATGATTGATGTTTTTGAGGTTTTTCTGCTTGAGAGGCTCAGGCATATTTTGGAACAATTCTGGAATAAAAGAACAGATTTTGCATTTATGATTTGGAAAGTGATATTTAGATATATACCTAAGACAACAAAGATTCCTGCAGTGAATCACCCGGGCATATCAGCCTCGTGAGACAGACCATTTTCAGAATTCATGAACTAGCAGTAAACCAAGCTCATCGGTACGCACAGAACAATAACATATAGAAGAACTAGACTAGTCCAGATGCAGCACAGATGTATTAGCTTGGCTCAGGATGCAAGCTCAGAAACCTTGGTCCTCAGCAGGGCTTACAGGCCAATGTTGAGATGAGGTAAACTGAGCTCTACTGCAGCTCAAGCTAGTAAGTCGTGCAGGCCACTGCTTTAGACACTCTTGTGTGTAGATGTGAGTTGACTCACATTTTGCTGGCTTGGACTTGCACCATTCTTGTCCCACATTTTGGGTTCCTGGCCTACCTCAAGCAGAGTAAACTTGGATCTTCCTCCACATGTCCCATGACTAGTTTTTCTTAAAATGCAATTTCAGAAAGTTAACCAATGCTCTTGACTACAAAGTTACACAGCCTTTGGTCTGGAAATAAACCTATAGCGGGTGGAATAGCTCCAGAAGTAAACACAAAGTCAGAGAGGCTGGAGAAGGCGAGAGGTGCATCTAAAACCATGACAGTTCCAGCCTAATCTGGCCCAATAGCTCTTTTACTAGTTACAGTGATCCATATCCTTCCAGTCCTTGCCCTTTCTGGCAGCAATATCAATTAGTTCCTTAATGTGGTTGCTGTCCACTAGAATAAGACCATCACTGCTAACATTTCAGTGTTTCCTTCCTTCTGCGCTACCTTATCCCCTCATGCTGAGGGCATAATGACAAAATGTAGAATTTAGCCTTAATTGGATCTCTGCAATGTTATCACCTGAATTAGCTCCCGCATGAATAATTATCACTGCCTGGAGGCTGACAAATTGCTTCCCTCTACTTCACGATCGTCAAGAATTTCAAATTAGATGCTGAGCATGAGGGAAAAAAAGTAAAAAATGAAAAGCCTAGAGAAACATTAAAAGCCTAGAGAAGCGTAATTATTAAGATTAGTAAAATATTTGGCATGGAGTCTCATGCTTGCCTGGACTTCCAAAAGATGGGACTGACAGCATGAACTTTGTGAGGTGCAACTGTGCAACACCCAGTCTTTAGGCCAGCAACGACTACTGCAATAGATTTACACAGTCAAAGCAAAACTATAACTGCTGCCACTGCCTGGCTCACACTTATGCAGTTCCTGTGTTATTCACTATCCCATTTAAGCCATCTGCATCATCTTGTTTAGTGTCTCATCTACCTATTTGGTCTTGCCAGATACATGGTAAATTCTTGGTAGCATGCACTGCAAGTCATGTTTTTATCCACATAAGGGCTGTACATATGCAAGGGGATAGCAACAGATTACCATGCATTTAGAACAGCATATAACAGCTATTCCTTGCTTTGTAAGAAAAGCATCTTGAGGAAGAAATGTTCTTTATGAGAAAATCATTATATGTCAGGACAAGGCTTTGCACAGACATGCAACACATCACTGCACCACAATATCCATCGCAGTTATTCAATGAGCTGACAACTGGTAAGAAATCTTCATCTCATAAAAACAAATCACTAACAAAAGTACAATGCTCTTTGAAAACTGCCTTGACATGATAGGATTAAGCAATAGAGCTTTATCTGATAATCATATTAATGTTGCTGCGCTTGTAAGATTGATACATTTCTCAATTCAAGTTTGGTTCCTCAAATTTCTTTCACCACCATGCGGAACCCACAATGCAAAAATCAAACACAGAGCAGGTAACTGCTGACATTTCCCCAGGAGAAAGCTCTCCCTGCTCACCTGACATACAGCGACCTCTTCTGATTAGTTCTCAGGGAGCCGGACCCAGAACTCATGCTGTGATTCATCATCTGCTCACGCAGGTCATGGATTTTTGCCTCAAACCGAGCGTACTCTGCAGAGAAAACAGAGGATAAAGATATTTTAGTTTCCTTGACCCACATAATCATTAGGGCTGCTAAATGCAAAAGAATATTAAATTAAACAGTGCAAGTCTTGTCCTGAAAATTGAGGTCTAATAGATATTWAAATTAATGTATCACCTTAGGTAAATATATGACCTCTTTATTGCGTACTTGAACATTTCAGCATGTTCTACACACTTACTGTGCAGTCCCCCACACACCTAGGCCCTCTCCCCTGCACTTTCAGGAAAGAAAATGAGGTTCAATGTGTATTGCTGAGTATCTCACTGACAGTCTGGGAAAAGGATGCTGAAACCAGGTCTCCACCTTATCATTCCTCCTTCCAAACAGGAAGTTTCCTTGCTGGTGGCTGTGGGATGCTGCACTAAAGTTGAATCAAACATTTAGTGTAAAATCCTGCTGAACTGAGGAAAGAAGGAGACAAAGTGACCACTGCTCTTCCCAGAGGAGGAAGTAGCTAAGACCTAGTTAACACCAGTGCAGAGACTTGCAGGGAATTCAGCACTGCAAACTCCTTGAGTTATATGTACAGAAACCCAGACAGTGCTTTGGACACATGTGCCACTTTACTTACACAGGACATTGAGAAATGGGCTCTGTTTCTTTTAAATAGTGAAGCAATAACTGGGTCTTATGGTGAGGGATCCCAGAGGCTCTGGACCTGTGCAAGAATGGCAAGAAAACCACTTTCCACATCTTATTCTCCTCCATCCACATCTTATTCTCCTCCAGAGTTAGGCTTGCAGCTTTATAAAGCACTGTGACCTGCCGACCAGCAGCCTGGGACCAGCATTGGGCCAAGGATTTGGCTAAAGGTGTATCATTCAGTGAGGCTCTTCTCTGAAGGCACGCTTCCCCTGTACAGCCTGGTCGATGGTCCCTCCTGCAACATCCTGCCCCTGTTCGTTGTGTGACTTTATGTGCAGAGTTTCAGGTTGAAAGAGGAAAACTTGAAGTTTTGGAAACAAGCTCAAGTCCTTGAAACCAACAAGGTAAAGGCAACACTCCAGCAACATGAAGAGTCATAATTCAACCTAAAATTCAGAGATTTACCAACGTGAGCTAGAAGACTGGCTTGAGGGGGTGGACAAAATCCTTTTCAGTGAGTCAGTGACACTTTGAAGGGTAAGATGTTGCAGACTGATGCCAGGAAGAGATGAAGTTGTTCTCTGCACCTCAATGTTTTATTTCTCTGCCTGCTTCAAAATGAGGGTCTGCATCTCCCCCAGCCGCCTCTCAAGGCTGGAACAGAAATGAAACTATCATGAAGATTTACTCCCTTGGAGGATGGAGGTACCTCCCACCAGCTCACAACACCTCTAAATTTAAGCAAATAAATCTTAATTGTGTCTTTATAAACTATTGGCCTGTTCCATGCTTGATGGTGTTTAAGCTATGTGAGAATGCTGTAAGATAGCAAGAGTCTCATTTTTTTCTAAGAGAATTTTAGGCAGTATTTTTGTTTGACCATTTGCTGTTCACACTGACCCTGTTCCCAGATTGTCTAGATGCTATGCAATAACAAATAATTCATTTTATTCAATGCCCTTTAACTTTTCATTAGATAATAACATCTGACCTTTCCAAGGAAACGAGATTTTGTACAGATGCAAGGTACCTTCAAGCTTGCTTACCAAGTGATTTGACACATTTTGGATTTGGGGTTTACTTCCGCTGCTCCTCCCTTACTTGATACACGTTAACTTCTTTGCCATTGAGCTTTTTTTGTGTTACCTACTGAATTTGTTAAGTTATCGTGGCTACTTTGCCAATCAGCTGGGAACTACTGCTGTCACACAAGGCTCTTCAGTCTTCCCACATACCTATGACTTCACCGACTGCAGATGAAATTCCGCGTGTCAGGAGAAGGGAAGAGACACTCCTACATGCAGACTGCATTTCAGATTTATTCCTTAACTTGCTTCTTCCTTGTTTCTTTCACCTACAGCGCATCTTTAAACTTCTCAGTGATTTAAAAGCCCAAATCCCCAGAGACTTAGGCTCCGACAAACCTATGTTATTTTTAAAAGTGGGGTTTAGTTTTGAAATGTTTATCCCAGTCTAGGATTTAAGCTTTGCTTATGTGAGTCATATTTGTTCTATTCTCCTGCTCTGGAATTTATTTAGTAAATAACCATGTGAGCCCGGCTTTGTTTAACTTGTATTTCATTACCACAGATTTAACATTTCTTCTTGACGCACAGGAAAGGTGTTCTTAAAAAACAAAGAGCCTGCACTTCTCTTCCTCATACAGCATTGGTCCTCTGCATAAAAACAGAATACTTCAGGGGTTATGACTCTTTCATATGCGCTAGGCACACTGAGGAAGACAGTAAAAGATATTGCAAAAGCATATTTCGGTGTGTTTGGGTGTTTTACATCTGGATGAGGTCAAGGATACGAGCGGTTTACATTCAGCAGCTATAACGGCAGCTTTCCCTTTAATATACAGCCGTGTCCCAGGCAGACTCTGCAACTGAGGTGTGGGAGTAACTCCCAGATTTAGACACCAATCTGGAGAGTGAGAAGAGAGGAGCAAAAATCTGATTCTCTCTAGCACAGCATCCAGTTATTTGTAACTTGAACACCAGCACATGAGATACTTAGATGACTGTAGTTTGGTCAGATGATGTTATTATAGCTTTTGTTCTGACTTTAGAAAATATGGGTAATTTAACTGATTTTAACTGACTAAATTTATTCTGAATCTAATGATCTCTCTCCAGAAGACATTTTAAAATCACAACATGTGATAAAAATTGTCCCATAAATGTGTGATGGGAGTCCAGGGGTCAAGCTACTGCTCCCTGCTTAATTAAAAAAAAAATTGTTGGAGTATGAATGATCATTTTGTTACTTTGGGGTCTTGGGATTTTTTTTTTCTTTTTGGATTAAAATACATACATAATTTGAAAAATAACCAAATATATGGGCCTATGCTTTCCCACAATACTTTATTCATATTTACGCATTAAAACAATTCTGAAATGTACACCCGTCCATTTCTCCTGACAAACACCTGGACAAAAAATTGCAAGATTATCAAGTGCAGGTAGTATCTAACTAACCCAATTCAGCTCAGCTTCTTTATTCTAACTTAGTCCTCCTGGTTCCCCTGCTGATGCCTAGATACCACAACGACTGGTTTCACTTGAAACGTGAATAACAAAAGAGAGTGATGCTCCATTTCTGCCATCAGAACTGCTACAGTAGTCTTGCCTATTGTGCCAAAGTCCTTTCTTCTTAACACTCTTCTACATATGGAGTCATTGAAGAAGAGCTGCTTCCTAATAACTTTGCAGTATCTAGGTGAGAACAACTGGCAGTGATAAAGTCTAGAAAAATATTCCATGCTTCCTTCAAATTCAGCACTGAATCCAAATAATATACTTTAAAGGTTCCTACACAATTAAAAGGACACTACAGTTGTGACATGCTGAAAACAAATCCAGTTAAAGGCTGATGCACTAATTTCATGCCCTTTAAAAAAAGGAGAAGACAAAGAATGTATCACTGCCAGAGTATTTCATTAGACCAATTTGCCAAATTTTACTTACCAAAATCCACCTGCAAAGATCCTATCCATTGCCTCATTCAGTAATGATCTAGTGAGCTAATTCTGGTAGCTTAAGAAACCGATAAGTTATGCATTAGACTGAAAGGGCAAATGGGTGAGCAAACTGTAACCTATATTATTCCAGAGGCCAGACCAGATGATATAATGGTTCCTGCTGGCCTATGGCTCTGGAAATGTCACTGTCAGCCACCGGGCAGATGAGAAGGAGGAAAGTGTTTGTTCATACCCAGCTCTACAACAGGCCCAAGGTTCATGGCCGTGCAGGCAGAACTGAAGTTAGCTGTACCAAGGATGAAAATGCAACTTGTTAGCTGCGGAGAAGTGAAAGTAGTGCTTTTGGGTGGTGGAAAGGGAGTTTGTTGCTGCTAGGAATGGCCCAGCAGCAGGGTGCAGTGACAGCAAGATCACCTTTCCAGGGCTCTGGCATCGCTACTGACGGGCTCTGAGCGGGCTGCCAACGTCAGCGGTGCTGCCCTAAGCTGTTGTCTATTTTGCCAAGGTTTAATGTTGGCCCTGCTCAACTCTCTGGGTAGACTGGAGAGACAGAAGAATCAGCTGGAAGTGCTACAGTGTGAATTGTCCCCAAGTCCAACCAAGGCCAAAAGTGAAATATTTTTATCAAATACAGACACCAGTTTGAGCAACTGACATTTACCTGCTTTGTACGGGACTCGTTAGTCTGAATATGCAGAGAGCTGATGTTTTTCCTTCTGCCTCATTCCAACAGCCTGCCAGCCACTAAATCTGGGACCTGCACATATTCTAATCTTCAAATACGAATACAGCTGCTTGCCTTTCCAAGGCACTTACACGTGTGCAAAGGACTGGACAGCCCTCTGGGAATAAGCTTCAAACACCATGAGCTCTCTCCTTAGTTCACGTAAATGGTTAGCCCCAAAAACCAAAACTCTAACAATAATGCACCAAACCTGAAACTTCCAGTCTGGCTGGCCAGATCAAAACTGCAATCCACAACATCCTACCTTATCCACTTTGGCATCTAAGGGTACGCAGACACCAACATTTTCACCACTGAAGTGACTTAGATACCCCAAATCCAGCAACCCCTTTTACAACAGGACTGCAGGCGGGTACCTACCCCGTGGGAGGAGATTTTCTAACTACACACCCCTCTTTTGAGTTTACTCTTCACCAGCTTTGATGGCCCACAGTCTGACACTGTGCAAGCCGTTGTGAGTCTGACTCCTCAACACTTATGTCTCTCTGTGTGTTGTACAGGAAACTACCATGAGGTTTTGAATTCTACAGTGAATGCCTAGAAATTAAGGATTGTCCTGATGAGTGTTGCCATGACTAAGTCGTTTCATAGATATGGGTCTAAGTGATTTGCCAAAGTCCAGGGACAACTCACTGGGCTTTACAATGCAGGGATTTTGAACCTATCTTTTAAAATGTACTTCCTATCAAACATTTAACTACTGCGGGAATATTAGCACCTCTGGAGCAGTCCTCATTTTGCCTCAAACTTTTTATACACCCTTTTTCAATTAAAATAGATGGTATTTTGAAAGATTAGGTTTGAGAAATTAAAAAAGAATGGAAGAGAGTAAACCTCAAGCAATTATTTTAGAAAATCATGTGGAAAATCATATCATTTCTAAATCTAAGAAATAGCAAAGACAGAGATTTTTATGTCTGAAATTTTGATGCTACATTTTGGTCATAAAATAAATAATAGCTATAATAAACAAATGAATAAATATGCTGCAGCTCCCCCACATGAGAGAGTTACAGAGTTTTATGAAGTTACATTACTGTTACTTTTCACTTTTAACTTTATCGTAGAGATTGCAGTTTTCATTCAATTTAGAGAACATGAAAATAAAAAACCATGAGTCTACAAATGAAGTGTGGTTAAGCAACAGAAATACTGGCGTATTATACAACAGTGAAAATGATACTGCAGCTTTGCAGACCAAGTCTTTATTAGTTTGAACTTGTTTAGTGTTGGCACCTTTAAAGAGATACCAATTCTTTCTGTCAGCAGGTATCAAAATTTGCTCTCCTGTGTGATGCAGGATCATCACTGTTTGCTTCTAGATGATAAAAGACTTCATAATTGCTGCTTTTGTGCTTCTAAAATAATGCATCTCCAACCCACTTTAGCAAATGGTGAAGTGGTGATTGCTAATTATGTAAGTGAGAGGTTGGAAAAGGCAGCATATATCTCTTGGACTCTGTGAGAAGAGGGGAAAAAAGGAAAGTAAAACTCAAACTGTCCAATTTCAACAGACTATATTGCTTTAAAAAAAGCACTAGAAAGGCATTAGAGACAGAATTTTATCACCTCAAAAAGGGTTTGTTGAATAACTCCAAACACTATAATAATGCAATAGCTGCCAGACCAACTTCTCCATCAATATCATTTGGCATCATTTCAGTGGAACCAGGCCAGCTTAAGCCTTCTGAGATGTTTTACTGTTCTGTTTTGTGGAAATACAAATTGTATATCACTATGAACTTACTGCCTTGGTTATCTGAGATAGCAATGAGCATGATACTACTATTATTATGGTAACATTATTTATGCTATTTATGTAAAATTTTTTCCTTCTGCTTGCTCTTAGCAGACGTCTTGGCTGAATGGTTTAAGATTTAAAATAATAAAAGAATATGTTTGTTTCTACAATACAAGTATTTTCCATTTCTGCTCTTTACTCATCCTGCTGTCAAGACACCCACTGTTTTACACATGGAGGTTGGAGGAAGGTTAGCAGATCAGCCTCAGACTTTGGAGGACTGGGTCCGATTCTTACTTTCCCATTGATTTACTGTGTAAATCTGGGTAAGTCACAAAGAGTATGTCCACATCATGCTGTGGCACCTAAGGCAGAGACCTGTGTGCTAGACTGAGGTTGTTTCTTTGGAAATGCCTGCAAAGTGCCTAGCATCCCACAACTCTGGAAGCCTTTGAAACTTCTGCAATGTACATAAAAAAAACAAAGAAGTGAAGGAGTGTGCAAAAAGACATGTAATCTGCTAATATTTTTATTCTTTTGATTGGTATTTTATGTCTTTTACACACCAGATTTTTTGCCTAACATTTATCTTGAGTTAATTCTTTGCTAAGAGTATTCAGATTTCTGTTTTTGAGATGATTAGAAGCCCAGCTCTGTAGCCATCTGAGGCTGCAAGCATTTACATAGCAAATTAATGATGGTGAAAAATCCCTGAGGTCTGTGGTGAGTAACTTCTTAAGAAATAAGCAAACAAACATACTACAAGTAGTTACAATTAACTGTACCTCTGCTTCTTATATCTTCCTTTGCGATGTCTGGTATTGACCACTGCCAGGGACATGATTCTAGACAAGACTGGCTGTGGGTCTCTTATTGTATGGGAAATTCTATGGTTTTAATGAGTGTAAAAGATCAAGTAGATTTAACATCAGCTAAATTCATCACTTGACAGAAAAAAAGAGTGCACACAATTCTGATACCATCAATAGAACAATGAAATAGTATGCATTATTTACTGGAGAAACAGTTTTGCTTGAAAGGCCTTGCTCTATTGTACAACACACTGAGCAACCGTACAAAGTTATGCTGCTATTTCTTATCAATCGTATAACTCCGCTGAGCTCCCTCAAGTTTTCAAAGCAAAGGAAATGAAAAACACAGATTTCAATATTGGTGAAGGGAAGATACCTTTACCTTTTATTAGTTTTTATTAGTTTGAATATACCTACTTGTTTTTATTGGAATATTTTCCACACACACCTTTTCAGTAACCTTTCAAAAATAATGACACAGGCATATTTACTGATTTTACTCATTGCTTTGGCCTTTAAAACTTCAGCACAGTAGGCCCATGAATGTTTTTGTTCTTTGATATTGGCTGGTTGACTTTCTTTACCGATATGCAGGTATTTACACTTTAGCCTGTCTTCCAATTAAAGCTTCACCCTTGCATATTTGTTCAGTAGCTGGCCTCACTGCCTGAACATCACTACTAACATTATTTTCATTTGTTTTATTACTGAAGATAATGCTTCTTCCATCTGTTGTGCTATTAGATACAGCCCTCATATTGTGTTAGCTGTGAATATAAATACACCTGAAAAGATATCTTCCTCCTACGATACATTCAGGAGACTAATACTGCGCCCTATTCATAGTCACAAGGAATATAATTTCAGTCCAAATTGGTCTCTGGAAGGTTTAGTTTCAGAGACTTCATGCCTCATAATGAAACAGATGTACTAAAATAAATCAAGCTATTAGTGAGTGACAAGGACTTTGAATCCCACTGAGGTGTGATTCTACCTGTCCCCTTTCCAGTCTATCCTTGGCTTATGAAGGGTCAGCCTGTACTTTCTCAGTTGAGAATTTCCTGTAGCTTCTCCCAACAGTTCAAGAAAACTGAGATCAGCTCAATAGCTTTAACTACAAAACAACCTTTCCTTCCCTCCCAAGATTTTGAGAACTGTTTCCCTACACCCAATTTTACTCTATTCTCATGAACTTTCCAACTCCTTACTTGAATACGTGCATACCAGAACTAAACAGGACTGTTTGTGGAGCTTGCTCAAATTACCCGAGGCTCACAGGAAGCTAATGTCTTGGACAATGTTGTGTATGCACAAGTCCAAGGAGGGACAAGGCAAATAAAAAGCACAGACTCAGACTGGAAACAAACATATCACATATGGTCTGCCTTGGGAACACAGTGTGAAATCTTGGAAAAGTCGGGCACATCACTTTACCCTAGGCACCTGCCTTGCACAGACACGCTTGCCCAGCAGAGCAGCATATGTCTCATTAACCTTGATAGCTTTGTAGGAGTTACTGTTTTATACAGTGCAGAAATGTTTAAAGATATCTCTAGTGCTTTAGGCACGAGATGACTCTTTGTCAAGGTGAAAAAAAGCTTCCTTGCATTGGAATCTTCTTTCTTCAACAAATATTTATGTGGGGCATTGCAAGGAAAAAAACCCTTCTGCTTTCTATTAATAGCTAAGCTACTTCATTTAGCTATTTCATTGCTTCAGGGTAGTGGTGGAGGATCTTACTTTCAGACATTTATTCAATTTCCACAATTCCCCATCCAAAAATCACAGTCCTGAGGCAATTGTTACTTATTATTATTGCTTCATTGCTTTTTCTTGCTACTGTTTTTTTCCAAGAGTAGTCCTATTCCTTGGGAGTTGAGCATATGATACTGATTATCCATATCTTCTTAATGATGATGCTGTCTTAGCCTGCCTGCACCTCTTAAAAATATGAATTGACATAAGGAAGCAAAATACAGTGGTGACCACGACCAGAGTTTCTTAGGCATGGTGATACAAGGAAACCATTTTTGTGTTCATGACTAATCCCATATCTACGCTGGATTGTAGATACTTCTCTTTTTTCAGGCTGATGGTGAAAGTCTCCTGCCCTGCCTCCAGCTGTGCATAAATTCCCTCTTTCCAAAAGTCTCTGGGGTGGCACATCTGTCAGCTACGTACTTCATGTGAGTTTTCCCAAACATACTTAAATCAGAATGGACAAATTAGCAGGTTTAGACTATTTATCAGACCTGGGTGATTCTGGTTGCTGCAGCCTGGAAAGCACTCAGCCAAGAAACTCTGCCTGGAAAAGTATGGAGGAAGCAGGATACAGTGATAAGGAGCTGGGGGCACACTGGGGCAGGTGGTACTTTTCCTGGTGTTGTCAGATGCAGAAGGTGCCACTTGGATTCACTCAAGTGTGTTGGCAAAAAGAAAAAAGGTACAATCCTAGTTCATTATCCCTAGAATCAATAACAACTGAAAGTGACTAAGATGAGTCATGACCTGCTTAAGAACTGTACAAGAATCTTCTGCAAATGTAGACCAGTTCAACCTACATGATTTTCTAACAGAACTGAAAAAAAACCCAACACGCTACTAAATCGGGGCTCAAAATTCCCAAGTGAACTTTTCCAAAAATCTGTAATTCTCACAGCTAAGACATTATGTGCCAGTTTTCTACTTAGATTCCATGAGAATCTGATATGCTTAGAATAGGAGAGAGGAAAAATGGGGTTCCTAACAGAGGCTTAGGGGAAAAAAAATGTTTCTTTCTGAAAATACAGTGCTGGGGAAGCTAATGTGATTTTATTAATTCCATAATCCAACATGAAAGCTCTAGCCTACAGTAAAAACAAAAAAGAAAAGGCATCCTCCCAAAGAAATCCCTCCCACCAAATCCCCCAAATATTTAAAAAGTACAAGCTATAGCAGAAAATAAATTGGATTAAGAAATATCAATACTATCTGATGTAATTATACACAAAACAGGATAGCCTTACAGACCAGCAGAAGCACACAGATCAGGACCATGAGTAGCGGAATCAGAATTTTGACAGAAGTGGTATTAAAATAAACCTAATATGTACTTAAACCTAATTTTATAACTAATTGTGTTTAACTGTTTTGCTATTCTGACTAACATCATTTGCTTGCATTGAGTAATACAATTAATAAATGGTTTGTTCCTTGACTTCAAAATCTGCTGGGTGAAAACTGCCTCTTCCTTTACTCCTTCACTTTCCTATAGTCAGCTGCACCGCTCTTCCAGGCAGGGACATCTTCAACCATCTCCTAAGGCTATCTTGGACACTCTATTGAATTAAAAAGCAGAGCTGAGCAAAGACTGGGAAAAAAACCATCTAGTTTTACCATTAAATTTTTTTTGAAAAAAATCCCCAAATGTCCTGAACAAGAAAAGCATCCAGAAAGGAATAATATGGATAAAAACATTCCCACATATACACTGATCTTTTCTAAAATGCAATGCTGAAAGCAGCCACAGAATTATATCAGTTTTCTAGAGCATCCTGATTAGGGGGGATAGCCATCGCTAACACAAATAAGTACTAGGAAATGGTTGAGCACATTACAAGCCTGAGTGAATTTA
This sequence comes from Apteryx rowi, assembly GCF_003343035.1. Lineage (NCBI taxonomy): Eukaryota > Metazoa > Chordata > Aves > Apterygiformes > Apterygidae > Apteryx > Apteryx rowi. The sequence continues at coordinate 986,217 of NW_020449319.1, read as the reverse complement.
AATAAGACAAATACATATATTACCTCAGGATATGTCATATTCCCTGCATGTATCTAAGCTCATTACAGGAAGTACTTAGAGTACTGCTTATGCAATTGGGTATCTAGGTGCAAACATGTATATACTGCAATGGTCTAACTGTTAGAGACAAAGGCTGTATTTGATGGTTGGGAAACTCTGAAATGTTGATTAACTTGATCATCAGATCACATAAAACTGTAATCATGTCTGAAAAAAATCAATGTAATACAAACAAACACCTTGAAATTACTGCTGATACTCTTGAGCTCATCATCCAGAGAACAAAAATACCCTCATCTTTCGGGCATACGACTGGAAAGGATCTATTTCCCAGACAATCAAATCCAGTTCCTGCTTTTATGGAAAATCACCACCTAAAATCCTGTTCATAAACTGATCAAACCTTGTCTTAGAACTAGCTTGATCTGGGCATTTTATAACCATTAGATGACTACACACAGAATCCATTCCTCAAACGGTTAGACTCATTCTTCTAACTAAATGTATTTGAAGCTTACTTATTCGCCTTTGCACCAACACAGTTCCTGTGTTTAAATTATTCTTTTCCATTGTATATCGATTCTCATGACGGATTTACAAAGAGAGCATGACTTCACCTACCAGTCTCCATTTTTCTAAGATAAACAGTCCAATCTTTTCCAGTCTTTTCTGGTATGCTCGCCTTTCTTTCAGTCAGTTTTTTATCCTTATTACAACATTTGCTTAATCTAAATCTTCTCTGGTTAAATAGTAACATCGTATGTCATGCAGTATCAAATGATTCCTTGAAAAAGCAGACATATTACATCAATCATATTCCTCATTCTAAAAATTAAATGAATTATCAAAGAGGGATATCAGGAGAATCTGCCAGACTTGCATTACATAAAATCATACTACTTTTTATTCCATTTTGCATTTACCTCCCTGTTTTATTTCTAAACCTATGTTCTAATTTATGCTTCTACATACTACTGAGGTTAGATTTATGCATCTCCAGATCTGCTGAATGTACATCACTATTTCCTCCTCTCCTGAGGATGGTTGCTCTGGGTGTCATTTTCCAGATAAAGCACTATCAGTAATAGAATAGATATTTAAAAAGCCCTTACTACTCACCATTCCAGTATTCTGTGTTGGAGTAATTGAGTTTGCCTAACCTCAGCACAGCAATCTCTTTCAGTTTTGCTTTCCTATCTGTTGTAGAAATTCCCATGTTCTTATATTTGTTGCTGTTAGCCATCTGATCATTGGTCCTGTGTACTACAGTTTTATTGTATTATAGCCTTTCAATTAAATGAAAACCGAAAATGCAAAGTTAACTGGAAAATGTCTATCAAATGTCAGCACGCGTATTACTAAGCCATTCAAGGCTTCTGTCTAAGGTGTCTTCATCAAATCAATACCCTTACTGATATCATTCAACTCAGGCATGCCAGACTTAGGTAAAAAAAGGCAAGATCAGGATCAGCTCAACAGGACACAGAAGACCTCTGCTATCTCCCTGCTGTCCAAGTGAACTGTGTTATTGATAAGCATTACAGATTTGTAGAAAATGGAAGTGCTGAAAAACTTTCCGTCTGATATCCAGGCTTGCATATTCTTTCATGATTTTGACAAGCATCACAGAATAAGAGCAACAATCTCTTCATCTTTTCCCAAGGACCAACAGTTTATTCTCTGGAGTAAATGAATGCTTTCTTATCCTAAAATGGATATCAGTTTATTACTGTTTTATACTACTTTCATTAAAGTTATTGTGTGTATGTGCATGTATACATAAACATATGTAGATAGAGAAAGAGATAAAAAGGGCTCGTGCCTATTTATTGGTGCAGACTTTCTTACAGTTACCAGCCTACAGTGAGTAGTACAGCAGCTGGATTGCAGTGCCATATGCTCCCTTGAAAGGCAAATTGTTTTAGACCCATTTTAAGTGGGGATTTCATCATTTGTAACACAGCGACACTTTTTCATGACTGCAGGTCTATGGATTTGCTCTAAGAGTTGTGTGTTATTATGTAACTACCTGCAGACTGGCTTTCCTGAGAAGGCTGACAAGAATGGTGATAATCCGTAATATCTTATTGACACTGTACTTTGGCTCAGCCTCAGTAGGTTGATTTCTCCAAGGTTCACTTTGATTTGTCGCTTCACTACTTGTGACTGTCCAGGGTGATCAAGGTAGGAAAAGGCAATGGATCAAGATAGTTGTTTCCCCTTGTGTGTGATTAAAAAATGTTAGCACCTACTAAAGTCACACCCATAAAACTTTCAGAGCCAGTTTGGACAGGAAGGGTTAAAACCCATAAACATTTAAGAGACACTTAAGAAACTTCTTGGAGAACAAAGAATGACTTAAATTTCCTRTGCGTGCTCTCCTAGGAAAGAGAGATACTCAGCTCAGATGAAAGACACTTGGGCAAGATTGTCTGGGAGCGCATTATGGTCTGGGATTTGTGATCAGGTTCCCCCATGTCATGAGAGCTGTGGCAAATGACTGCACTTCCCGAAACAAACAGAGATGACTTGGCTTAGACCACACAGATAAAGGGTTATATCAAATTGCATTGCCTTGCATTTTCCAAGGACTAACAGCACACGCTCACATGGTTGCCAGGCATCAGAAACTTGCAACTGGAACATGAATCTGAGCTCTCAGAGTGAAAAGGAGACAGAGGGGTTGCCAGCCTCACAGCCATATGGGAAGAGAAAGGCCTCAAGGGAGCATAAGTCACAGTGACATCTTTTACAGATATCTGTCTAACATGTTCTTAAAGGTCCCCAGAGATGCAGACACTTCAATCACTCCAAACAGTCTATTAAGGTGCTCCATTCTCCTTTCTGCAGAGTCATTTTTTGCTGATGCCTCATCTGAAGCTTTCTTGCTGCCTTTCAAGACCATTGCTCCTAGTCTATAATGAGTATAAGAAAAAAAATGGCAATCTGAAATATTTTAAAAATAAATTAAAATCTAGTACAATTATGACAAGAAAAAGGGGAACACATTCCTAAACAGGGACAGTTCTACAGGTGAAAACCTTTTGATAAGGTCTGCAATTGACAGAAGTGAACCCTTAAAGTAAATTACTGTATTCCAGTTGGGACAGATGAAGCTCATTACTGCCAGTGGCCTACATGCTATAAAATGGGTTAATATTGCTATAGAAACCTTTTTGGTGTGTCCCTGTAATTAGCACAAAAGTATTATTGTAATTAACTGAATCCCCTAGTACCTAGTGCAGTTCATGGCTGTAAGCAGGTTAATGTGAAAATTAATTTGTGCTAATTCACATAAGATCAGTGAAGCCCAAAGCAATCTGAGTGCAGTGGCATTTTGTGGAAAAACAGTATTTTTCTGTTGACTTACACGATGCACCGAAACTTCAAGAATGTCACATAAACCCATCTCAGCTTTCACGTGCAGTAACACCCTTGTGATAGTTCTGTCTTCTCTGGGTAAATTTATTGTGAAACTCACTCACTTCTGAAAGAATAAGTAATGTACTAGCTCTTGATGTAGAGATTAAAGGGGTAAAAGATTTGGGCATCTTCTCTGGCCTGACCTCTGTGTGCTTCAAGGGGATGTCTGCTCTCACTGCAGACTGTTCTGCGGAGTGAGTTGCTTTTTCATTTTGAGAGGATTATACTTGACTTGCAGGCCATAAAGCTGCGCTTTCCCAGATGCTACATACACAGATAAAAGAAGATGAAGTTCTTTCATGCACAAAACCTTAAATGCAAGAGACTGTAGAAAGTTCAGAGGGAGCTGCACTCTCCCCTTTCTTGGTCATAGGCAATGTGGCAAAATAATAAAAATCCACTAACGAGAAGACTAAGAGAGAACATGGCTGAAGGCAAGCCAAATCAGGGGGTGGTTCAGTGTTAGAGGACAGGAAGAGAGAAGATAACTGATTTCTGTGCCTGCTGCTTTTAATCCTTCCACTAAGAAATAATGTTTTGCAGTGGACAGAATTTCTGTTCCCTGCAGGCTGAAGAAATACTCATCAACTGCTAGTGCAGTACGGCCAGTTAAGCTTCACAGATTGAACTAAGCTATCTCGTAACGGACTATTCTTGTACTATGACAACAACTAGCTATGCTTGGAGTTGTTTAGGCTTTTTCTCTCTTTTTGAAGCCTGTGTTACGCTAAACTTTTGCAACTTCCATAATTTGCCTTCCTTCAAAGGTCTACAGTCCTGTCTTCCTCTTATGAATGCCTAGAAACATCACTCCTTAAGCTGAGAGCTGCAACCTTTGGTGATCCTCCTGCAAAGATGTGCTACCGAAATAATGTTAAGGAAACAGTGCTGAATCCTCAAGATCTAGTCCCACTCTTGGATCCCTTCTTATCTATGACCTACCATCCTGCATCCTGTGGTGGGCAGATGGCGGGGAGTTCATAAAGGCCTGCTTACGCCTATTGAAGTTATTTTTCTAGGGTCCTGAGAGAAGCTTGCTCACCCAGAACTCAGTTCAGAGCTACTGTCCTCTAGAGGAACTTCTCTTTCCATCAAACAGGAGGAGCTGGGGAGACCAGCCTTCCTTGACCTTGCCAGTAACCACGTGGTCTCTGTCTATGCCATGTCCTTTCTGTCCCCTGTCCTCAACACAACTAATCAAAGTCCTGATCTCCCCCTCTATTGACCCTTTCTGTTACAACCTGAGGATGTTAATTCACAACACTAGATTTTATGGCAAAACTATCTTATGAGGTCCTTGCCCTGCCATTGCTCCACCAGGAGCTCTGCCAGTGTGACTCCTTGTGGGGCTACACTGTCAACTGGGCCATTCAATGATCAGAGATAAAGATCAGTCCTTGCCTTAATGAGTGTAACAGTGGGGTCAGTGAGCTGTGGCAAGGAGCTGGAAACAAGTGGACAGAGGAGAGACCTTCTCACCAGCTCTACCAGCACAGCCCCTGCAGACCAAGGAACGGCCGCATTGCTCCAGGCTTCCGCTTGTACATCCATTTTGACACTCCCCGGGCCCAGCCAGGATCCATAACTCCACCAGGGGTTCAACAAGAGCCACGTATCCTCCATGCACCACCACCACCCTCAGTACACTACGGACCATTGAGCCTGCTTCTTGGCCTCAGCGATGACTGCATCTCTTTACTTATGAACTTCCTCGCATGTCGAAGTGGCTCGTGCACTGTCCCTTGCCCAGCCACAGCGATTAATTCTCACATTTCCTTCCTCCTCTCAGCCACCTGACTTACCCCTCTGCTCTCCCTCTCCAACTACCTGCTTCCAAAAATTTGGATTAAAAAAATCATTTTTTTTCCTAAAGAATATTTAAGCGGGTTTTCTCTCCCCTTTCATCAGCCTAACTGCTCATTTTTCTTTTTCCCAAAGTCATCAGTGGCCTACCCATACTGCCCACCCTCCAGATCTGAGACGATCGTTAGTGTTTTGAAGAACAGCTATATTTGATTTTCCTTTTTAGATATGCATCCACAGTTGCTGCTTGTTTCCCTAACTTCTGCCAGGTGCTGAGTTTGTTGGCTTCAATTTGTCTCCATTCTCACAGCAGACATCTCTCTGAAGAGTGGCCCATGATCATTTCAGGTGTAATTTGCTATCATTACTTTAACTTTCCTTCTCACAAGGCCATTTAGTTGAAAGACAATCAAGTATAGAGAGGCTCCATTGGGAGTGGAAACAAGAGGATAAAGTGAATAAAGGACAGTGAAACAAACTCTCTTTTTTATAAAATGAAGCATAAGGCTTGCTAGAAGCTATACAGGTCATATTGGTGTAGATACTTTGATTTTTTTAATACTATTCAATATGTATTTATTAAAGGACAATAGAAAAAGCTATTGTATTTTATTTAAAAGAAAGAGAAAGCTGAGAATGTCTGACTATACAAAGCTTAGAAGAGACATAAGAGGAGGTGTTAAGGACCTTACAAACACAGCTTTACAATCTTTTATAGTCAAGCTTCCAGCAGGGCATAATAGTTCAGTTCATTACAAAAAATATATGTCTTTGAAATTACAAGCCTAGTTTGACTTTCATGTGTTATTAGCTCTCTGTGGAATTGAAGCATTTAAATTGATTGTAATGAGACATTAGCAGGCACTATTACTGCAGCAAACTATTCCTGCTTTGAGATGGCTGGCTCAGGAGGCCTCTAAAAGCATCCCAACTGACAACGAGTATCTTGCACGGGCACAGAGAAATAAAAATCAGCTCTGTAGAGGCTTGCCACACAGATGGCTTTGCTGTGCAGAGCGGGCTGAACGGCTGCTCTGAAGGGCGCCAGGAAAGCAGGGCAGCACCCTTCAAAGGCGAGTGGATCTCACTGGAGGGTACGCACAGGGGGGCATTGGTTAAATGCACATATAGTTTAAAATATACTGAAATGAATTTCTGCCAGACGCTAAAATTAAAATTAAATAAATAGACAAAAAAAAAAAGCAGAATCAAGACACATTTATCAATGCAATAATAATCATTACCAACATATCTCCCTGGTACCAAGATGCTGAACGTGAGGCTATTCCGAGAACTACAAGACTTCATATCTTGCAACGTATTTCCACCTCAGCAAAATCCCTTCTCCTTCATTTTCAAAATGCTTCACCCCTCTCAAACTTTTTTAGTTTCTGCTGCAGCTTAAATACAATTCAGCAAATGACTGGCCTCCCTCTTTCTTCACTGCCCTATGCCAGCAACTTGCTTTCTTTTCTGTCTTTTCCCCTTTCTTGATCCTTTGATATCTAATTATGTCAAGGGCACTAATAAGGTCTCTCACAATTACCTTGTTTTCATGAAGCCTGCAAGAATTTTGTAGCTTTAAGACTGTTGAATATGCATGTATATATACATACTTTTGTTTATTCATTTATAGTGATTGCATAATCTAAATTTCTAAGGCAAGCACACTGAAAAAAAAATGATTATGAAATACTCTCAGAAGAAATCATTGCAAATGTGGCAGCTGCTAAGAACCACTATGACTTTCATATGTTTCCTTCCCCTAGAGGTTACTATCGCTGCTGGCCAAGAAAACAGCTGTAGTATGCTCATGAAGGGTAAAGAAAACCTGGAGAAGGCAGCATTGCCCTTTGGCAGTTTGATGTCTTGCTGGAAGGCTTGTCAACCTTATTTACATTTTAATTTGCATGCCAGTGCCTACAATTCTTTACATTTGGGTTCCGCTTTAAAGTATCTCCTTCACCGTAATCACAACGACCTTTACACGTCTCCCSCCGTTACCCTCTGGGGGCTGCAGCCCCAGCTTGCTTAGACAACCACAAGACTAGCAGCAAGAAATGTCAAGCTGAGCATGACATTTATCCAAAGGGTTGGCTGCACATAAGGTAGCCTTTTTGTAATGTTTTTGATTTCCTGCAGGAGATTAAAGAGTGGTACGTGAAATAGTCACATCCTGTTAAAGGAGAAGGCAAAAAGGAATTGTGTTTCCTGTAAGACAGGAGCAAAACTAGCAGCATGTACAGCCTGACAGGGGTGACCCCTCAGAGCTGAGAAAATGGGAGGGATGAAAGTGGGCAGTGACTAATTAACATTGACATTATTCTCACCGACGAAGTGGCACCAGAAGTTGGCCGGATTATACCCACTGGCTAGTTCAGGGGAGCACTGCCATCAGCATCCACCGCTTCAAATAAATCACAGCACAGACACAGAAGCACAATGCACACGTTAGCCCCCAGCCTGTCAAGCTGTTATGAAAATACAGTCTCTCTTACATCCCAAAGAGTGACAGCTGAAAATATACACAAATAATACAAGATTTTGTGAGAACTACCACTGTTCTACCTTTGGGTCATCACAGAAAATACTCTAGTGAATACATTTTGAAGAAGAAAAGTTTTCAAAGCTGCTGAAATATCCCTGGAATAGATAGAAAGTGGTGTTTTTATCATTTCTGGCTAATTCTTTCTAATGAGTTCACCACTTTGGGATTTCCTAATACTAATAAATCTCTTCTCAAAGTTACAGGGAACATCTCTGGGTATATAGACAGTGTAAAGTGTTTCTAACTCCATAGTTCTTGCATTTCTGATTAGTTTTGATTAAAAAAAAAACAAAAACAAAAAAACTTTGCGTCCTTGTGGCTGGGAACACCAACTGTAAGAACAAGCCCTTCAGTGGGCTGTACTGCTTAGGGATAAATGAAGTGCCATATTTGGGGAAGGAGGATTTTTTTTCCTAGGACAGATTGCAAAGACAGTAAGAGCTGGGTTTCTGTCACATGTCTGTTTTCTGGGATCATCTCAGAGTTTTATTAATATATTCCACAGTATTACAGGGAACATGAATTTTCCTTTGTCTCAAGCGCTCGCTTCAGTGCATCATCATTGAACACTAAATTAAAGAAGTATCATGTATGATTCACTCTGTCTGTGAGTCTTTCCAAAGGAATGTATGGAAATATCACCACGGTAGCGTCTGAACTTTTACATTTCAAGAGTTAATTTCAAAGCTTTTCTGAGCACAAGTGACAGTATTTGTCCACGTTTCTTGTGTCCAAAATGCAATGAATAGTTAAGTAGAATTTTTCCTCTTTTCCGCTTCACCACACTGGCCACATGGATCTTTTTTCTGTTTGCAGTTATACCAATACATACCGATTACAAGTCAACTGGTATCAATAGCTTGATGTAAAACTAATGAGAAACTGGATTCAGACTGATAATATCCCATCTATTTATTCATATTTACATAATACTTTTGTTATTAAGCTACATGTTTTCTAAGAATATGGGGAACTGCAGTTAACCATCAGTAACAGCCTTGGTAATCAATGCATTTCACAAAATGAGGCCTATCTTTTTTTTTATTAATTATAAGAAAGGAGAGATGTATTAAGATGGAAAACCTTAGCCACGACAAAAAGGTCAAACAGTGCCTTCCATGCTTTTTGTTCCCACTGCCTTTAAAAGAGCAGTAACAGCATTTCTATATAAAATAGCAAAGAGAATAACATTAAAGAGAAATGAGATGTTTATAAACCAATAGAGCATCCTTATCAACACAGTGAATAGAGAAGATTCATGGATTGCACATCTATGTGGACATTTTAACATCTCTTTACTTTAAGGCACAAGAAAGTCCTTTGCTGGCTACAAGCTGAGGAGGATCAGGATGCAAGACAGTTCTTCTGAATTCTGCTGAAATGCAAACTGACTATATCAGCACCAGTTCTTACAGCTTCATAAGATAGTTTGTTTCTGTTATCATGGGCACATGCTATTTAACTTTTATTTATWTATTTACTAACTAGTCTGTTTACCCCAGATCAGACATCCTTTATTCTAGGGATGTGTCATTGCAAGCACAAGGATATAAGTATCAGAAATGCCATAATTTCTGGCAGATGGCACCATGCTGTCAGTCTGTAATTTTCACACCAGAGGTTGCTGTCAACCTCCCTTATGCTTGGTTTACCACAGATTTTTAAGTCAGAGTGCTGACCTAAGAACAAAATCTGGCTTGGATACTTGATGGCTAAAATTGAGGACCTGTGAAACAAATGGCTGCATGAAACACTGCGATGACTTAAGTTATGTCACTTTTCATCAGAATTTTACTATTAAAGTAAGAAGGTACCAACATGGACAATGACAAAGACGAACTAGAAAAACCTGGAGAGGCTGTGACTGGCTGTCTGCAACTGAAAAGAAATGAAGCTTTGGAAGAAATCCAGGATCAAAGGACCTGGGAAACGTCAGCTGGATGGGACTTCTATCGCATTACAAAGCTCAAGGCAGCAAGTATGGCAGAACGAGCTATGCAACAGATCAGAGCCAATTATCAAAGTAATCCCATTTGGCCATAAAAATATCTAGTCGTTTAATACTGCTAAGCCTTGTTTGTAATCACAGGGCTTAATGAGAACAACTTACTCTGAAAGGAAAGAAGGGAAATCTCTAGAGGAGAAAGAGTACTAAAGAGGAGGTTAACAAATGCAAGTAAATTTGAGGTTTTCAGTTCTTTTGTATAGGCCATATTCTATTGATAGAGGATTTCTTGATCAGCCAACCCAATGCCAAAACCAGCTTCATGATTCTGAAAGTGTACTTTTGTTTTCACACACTGTGTAATACAGGCAAAAGTCTCTCAGTTAAGGAAAAGTTGCTTTTCTTTGAATGAGATTCTGTATAATTTCTTACAGGAAAGATTTCAGTCTATAGACTATGGGAAGAAATAGTTATCATCTATAATTTTCATTGCCCACAAGAATTTTGAAGTGAACTTAAATTCTAAGTAAGCATTTGGCAGATTTGCACAGGGGAGAAAAGGTGTTGGGCAGAAGTAGTGTAGTTTATTGCAAATGTCAAACCACAAGAATAATATGAAGCAATTACTGGAACTTAACATCTGGGAAGATCCATATGAATATTCATCCATCCTTTGAGAAGTCTGGCTCCTTTTTGCCATATTTATTGCATAGTGGATATCAGATCCTAAACACTGGGGAATAGTTTGGTCCAAAGTGGACATTATTGATACACTTTAGAAATTTTAGCTGACTTGAAACAATGGGTCTAAATCATGGTGGTTACACACATAAACAACATACAAGCAAAACTTTCTTTTCTACAGAATTACAGAGCTGGTAAATCACAGTGGCAAGATAACATATGGTTAACAACTTAAGTCCTTTAGAATGAAAAGATCATTAGAATAAATAAAATATTACACTTAGCTGTGCTAGTGTGCCCTGGCTCACATTATCCTCCCTGGTCACACTGATGTTTAACAACTGGGTACAGCAATATAAAGGTTTAATATCCGGCTATATTTAATATCAAACTCCTTGATTCTGCCAGTGCCCACTATGGCTGTGGGCCTGTCAGCATTTTCAGAGGTTTATAACCTTCATAAAAACTCATGGAGTATAGAAATGAGTCAACTAGTACTTATAATTGCTGGCATTTAGCACCAGAGAAGATGACTAAGAAGCTATATTTGAAATACCTAGAGTCGACAGAGTCCAAGTTCAAATTCCAGGGAAGATCAACTAAGCACTGCATTTTTCTGAATTAAATAAAATTAACTGGGTGCAGCTTACTGATTGTAGAAGTTTTAGGTGAGCACTCATTGAGTGCATGAGTTTGCAATTCATTTTTTCTGCACAAACATTACAAACATATTCTGATATTTTGCAAAATGAGTATTGCTTTGCCTTGGTTTTCCCCTGAACACAGAATATTGTCATGTTTGGCATTTAGCTTCCCGCCCTTTCATCAGCAGAGGTGGCTGCATTTCACATTTTTAGAAATAATGTTTAGGAAATTCCCTGGGGCATCATTTTCAATGGCAGGTGTCATCTGTCTCATAAGGTCAAATATATTTCCACATCATTTCCCACGGTCTTTCTCTTCTATATTAACCAAGCTTACAAAAAAATAAGTTGAAACAAAAATTTAGGGAATTAATATTGTTAGGTGCTAGATGTTTCTCTATCAGAGTAGGTGTTTCATTTAAAAAAAAGGAAAAAAAAGAATATCCCAATATCACACATTAATTTTATTTATATATGGCAGCTTGTACAACACATCTGAAAGATGGTTGATCTTCCGCACCACATGCTAAAACAAATTACGTTTATATTGCCTTTTATCCAAAAGGATCCTGAGGTATTTCACAAACTTAATGCAGCACAAACATCATTAATCAATGGGATCCACCTCAAGGGTGGCAATCACAATTATAAAATTGCTGTAAATAAATCAAAGAACAGAACAGTGGCTAAACTAAAATCTTTGATTTGTATGTTTTCAGGAATATGTGAATGACTATAAATGGGACCAGAATCAGGCCCTGCATGTTTTCAGGTCGGTGCTTATGCCTTCACAAATTCCATTACTTCAACTGGTTGAGTGACTCTAATATTTGAATTCAAATGATCTATTTGCATGTGTCACTCAAACCTCTAATTTACGTTGGGCAAAATAGTAAACTAAAGATGTTTCCTCACTGAAAAATCACCTTCTTAATCCAAACTCAAATTCCCGACAGGGATMCCATTTTTCAGCAAACATTAGCCCCCACACCCTCTCTGCCCTTGCCTCCCCCAACTGGCAGTTTGGGGCAACTGAAAATTGAGGGGAAGAACGGGGAGGAGTCATGTTGTAGATATTTTGATAACCAGCAATTAAAAGATTTTCATCAAATGTTTACAGATTTTTCAGAAATAAGAAGAATACATTTTTTTCAGGATTATCTAGTTATGGCTTGCTTTTTTTTTTTAGCATAACGATCTTCTACAAGTATTTCTGATAATATTGTAAAGATGACAACAGGCATAAGGAACACAGGCTTTATGGATGTAGGTCAGAACAAACTGGACATATTTCTGATATTTTAACCTCCCATTTACATGAAAGATCAGGTATACTTTGTCTTTACATTATACTTTTAAAATAACTTCTAACTACACCAAAATTCAGCATAATAGTATTACAGGTAAGGTAATCTAACCCTGTGGGGAAAGGCATTAGGGGTAAGAGAAAGAGACAAGATAAAATTGTTATTAACGTATAGTTTCAGACAAAAACATGCCAGGTAGCTGATTATGTCTAAGAAAAATAGCAGTCTCGTCCATTTCCTTCTCATGTTTCAAATCTTAAAAAAAAAAAAAAAGAAAAAAAAAAAGAACACACCTCCCACTACAAATACAAATAATTAATTCTGGATCAGGCATTTTCAGGAGAATTATTTGACAGGCCTGCAAAACAACATCTACAGCCAAAGCTTATTTATTTCCATGTTAACCAAGCATACAAAAAATGAACTGAAATAAAAAATTAGGGAACTGATAAAGTGTAAGATTTTTCAAGCTCCGTAAGTCTAGATATTTCCTTGGCCCGTCATTGACTCATACTTAATACTAAATATCTCAAACAATCAAGGCAAAATAGTGGATTTTAAAGTTTAAAAATGGTGTAGGGCAAAAGCTAGACACTAATTTCCGACTGGCAGATAAACCTTAACTAAAGAATCATATACTCTATAGTAATTCCACTAGAAAATGCACAATAATATGCAGTCCCATCTACCTTATTTTTTCCAGCCCTTCTACTTTCCATCATTCATTATCTAAGTACTAAAATGAGTTTAATAAAAGCAAAGCAGAATTTCTTCTCCACTCTGAAAACACTGGAGTTTTTAGAGACTCCAATGTCTCTGTGAGTGTGAGTGACATCATTTAAAAATCAGGTGTGAATAGCAAGAAAAGAAAATGAAAACAAAGATATTTGAGTGCAAAAAATATGTACCACATGAACTTACAAAGGCCAATATAAAATGGTTATCATAAAAATATCTGAGTAGCTCAACAAGCTTTTCCTATGAATCTTTCAAAACTAGACCAGTCCACCACTACAACTCAAACGTGATGAAATTTGAACTGGGATGGAAGAAAGCAGAAGTGAACAAGATTCCTGAACAATTTCTTTAATTCAAAAAAAAAAAAGAAAAAAAGAACATTTTAGAACACCTCTAGAAAAATTTAGGGTTTTTAAACAGGCAGATTTCAAAAAAAAAGGTAAAATTAAAGTGATTTCACGTCTGGAAAAAACCTGTTTTGTAAACTCGCTTGTATGCTGGATGGGTATACACTTCACTAGAGAATTTAACTCCTGTGATTGTAGCTCAAAAGGAGAAATACAGATAACTTCTGGTAAGAGAAGAGTTTCGCCCAGTGCCACCTCCTGTTAATAGTACCTTGCGTTTCTGAGCTGCGGTCCAACCCAATGTCAGCAGCAGGCAGCGCACGGTGTTATTTCTCTCCATAGTGCTCAACAGAAACACCTGCTCCAGGAGGGCAAGGATAGTCTCTGTGACACTAGACAGATGATTATTTTGCCCATTCCCAGTTTCCCAACTATAAAACCAGGATAATAGATTCCTTTCTGGAGGGATATTTTGCTAATGGGAGACCCACAGATCTCATGCAAAAAAAATTAGATTTAACAGTACTGTAAATAAATAGAGAGAATAAAATACTGTTTAACTAAAAAAAAGGTAGTGTATACTGATGGTAATGGTATTTATGTTTATATCTTCTTAACTCAGCTTCGGGTGGCTTTCTTGAAAGAAAGAAGAGATTTTTGTAATACTTTCATTACATTTCTCATAAAATGCTAGGTAGAAAAATTTGCTCTTTAGTATTACTAGCTGCCCTGAGTGGTTTTTCTAGTCTTTGTACACATTATTGAACATAGTGGAAATGTTTCTGAGAGTAGAATTTACTTAAAATGTTGAAATAAATAGCTATAAAAGAAAAAAAAAAGGCAAAAAATCCCAATGCAAACTGATTACAGTCTGCCTGGCAAGTTCACTCTTTTATGGCTGTGTTTCAGCATGTGGTTGCATACAACTCCGTTCAATCAGCTCTTTATTATTTCATAATGCTAAAGGTTATTACCACAACACAAAAAAGGGATAATAGCGGATTCTTAAATTAGCATTTGCTTAGCTTGAACTCTGGTGCCCTAATCTCTTTCTTTAAAAGCTAGCACAAATAGTATTGTAAATTGAGTTTACAGGGTGTTTTTTTCTGTCATTTTCCAAATGAGAAACATTTCATGTGGACTACAGGAATGAATGAGAAGGGACACACCATGCCTCATTCTGTCCCTACGCCGATTTCTCAAATACAGCGCATCGTCCAGTGTGGTGCAAAGATGACATTAACTTTCAGGATTTTAAAACTATTGTCAATCCAGATTACACTCCTGTTTAGCTAAAATGATAGGAAAGTTCTGCTAACACTAAGAAAATATTCTGGGAATGAGGACTGGATGCGGAATTTTATCAGGCTGATTTTCGAATGAGCGCATGGGTAATTCCCATGTAGAAGAATGGGGATTCCATAAATTTTTCCTGTGTAGCACCAAATAAAAGCCGCATATTAATGTTATGCTTTAGGTCATGAAAGGATAATTTGAAGTTTGCSCAGGACAGACGACAGGGCACCACTGTTCAGAGAATGAGCGAATCYGCCGCTAGTGAGTACCACTCCTGTTTGTGTGCTGGTAAGTTGAATGATATGTCTTCTAGATCTCTGACTATTCCAGGCAAGACAGAAAACTGAGGACCAGAGGAGCAGCAGGTGTATAGAGGAGTGCTTTCAACCTGCAATCTGATGTGATTATAGCAATTTCCTGTGGTATTATATCAGAGGGTATCCTCAGAATTTTCTTCTGTAACACATGGTCACAATACGGCAGTGTTGAAAACTCCATYGAGAGCAATGCACTGTGGCTTAAAATGCAGCTCACTCTTGGAACATGCATCTAATAACTTGTCTGCATGATTCAAAGTTGCAGGGTCTTACCAAGCAAACTRGAGCTGGTCCTGGATCTGGGTTGAGTCCTACGTCTCTTTTTATGGGCAGCTTTTCTGTGGTGGTAGCTATTCTTAGATGGAGACAACATTGTAGCACGCAACACCTTTCTGGCTGTGCATTAGGACAACACTCTTGCATCTCCCTCCAAGACCATGGGAAAATTCCATCTAAAGCTGAATTGAGCAGCTCATCTCTTGAAAAGGACCCTTGGTGTTCATGCTGTTCATGTTGTTAGCCATCTACACTATATCACATGCCATACAGAAGGCAGAGAACTTGCATCACTTTATTTCATTGATGTAAGATTACTCTTGATTTCTGGTACTGAATTCTCCAGAACCAGGGTCTATGACTCTGGAATAAATCTTTCTCATCTGGAAGGTTTCAAGGACAGACCAACCTGCTTGTTGTCTTGACTACCTGCAGCAGGCAAGCTGCAAAGGTTATGCACCTTGCCTTCCCCCCCCCCCYTCTTCAAGTGATAGAAATATTTAAAAAGAAAAGACTGCTTACATTGAAAGACTTTTTACATTAAATTAGTGTAATGCAACCAGATGCCAAAACACCGAGAGCCATTAAACAACCTGAGCAATTAAATCTATAAACAAATTAAACTTAGCACCTTTGGGATGTGTTATACTTAGGAGTGATTCCTTCATTGCTTTTCTAACTTGAATATCCTCTCTTGGTTGTAAAATCACACAAGATCTAAAAAGATCTCTTCCAGCAGGATTAAGCCTTTGCATGTGTCTCACTTTTAGCACGAGGAACAAACCAACATCAAAGAGTACAYTGTGTTTATGAACACATGCTCTCTCTCTCTGCTCTAGTTGCAGGATTTTTTCCCTTTTATGCACTGTTTGATAATTCTTAAAAAGGTGTTTCTCTGCCTATCTCTCTGGTCATAGAAAAAAAATCTGTTTTTCATTGGCGTATTATCTTCTTTCACTATAAAATTCTCTCTCTTCCCTGCTGAAAAGTTACTTCAACTATTCTCAACATCAAAGATACTATATGCCTAAGCTATCATTCCAGCCCATTTTTCCACTTAAGAACTTCTCGCTAAAGCGCATCATTATGATTTTTTGGGTCTGTACGGCCTTGTTTCATACCTCTCATGACKGCTGAATTCAAATCTGAGAAGGTTGTAATGTAGCATGCAATATTACTTTGTTTGACTGACTGTTCAATAAAGAGCAAGAAGAGATATAACATATGCTCTTTTCAGTTCTATGGACTATAGCTTTCTGTACTTGAGACTCAGTCTTATGAATGCTTTCATTTATTTAAAAGTATACTTTCTGTGTGTGTGTTTAACAGCAAGAAATAGAGAAGATGTTCCAAGCACACTAACATACTAGTTTGCACACCCCTGCTGCAATCTACAGTCACTTTTGCCACAGATAAAAAGCACAGTCACACAGCTACACAATCACACATCAGCTGTCTTTACTGCAAATTGAAGAATGACAATCCAAAGAGTAATCCTGGGTTAACCAATACCCTATTTCACCCAAAATGTTGACCTTAGCTGCCATGGGACTTCAGAGCAAACCTGAAGATCAGCAGATCTGAGGTATTTCAGACAAAAAAAAAAAAAAAAAAAAAAAAAGGAAAGAAAAGAAAAGAAAAGAAAAAAATTAATTGCAAAGTTAAGGACCTTTACTCGTTTCTCCCCATGCCCTCTATATTTCATATGAAAGGTAATTTGAACATAGGCACGTTGACTGGTGTCAGCTGTAACTAAGGGGCAAAAGCAAAAAGATCCCTCTTGGAGAGCAAGTGTAGCACGTTTCCAACAAGATATAACAGTAAACCTACAGACTGCTGTTACCTGTGCCAGCTTTGGTAACTAAGTGGATTTAAGGTATAGCGCTCCACGGAGCGCACTGCAGTGGCTTACTGTTGAGGTGGGAGGCATGGATTACAGTAGCACACTCATATCCAGATAAAACAACCATGCTTTCCAGACCAGAGAGGATTTAAAATATATTTTCTAGTCACTGTTGTTTTTCCTTTAGCAACACTGCCAGTCTATAACCACAAAGGAGCAGTAGGCATGCACCCAGTATAAAATGCACTTTTTGCCATGTCCTCTGGCTATTTTCTGTTCAGTCTTATCTGGACAGGACTTCAAGAAGCTGGTTTCATCTGTGCCCAACCCTCCACACCACTGCCTGCAGGCTGAACTAGTTGGTAGCTTAATTTATTGTGTTATAACAAACAGTGAGTCTGGAGCACTGATGTCCCTAAGAGACATATATGCATATCATAACTTTCTCCTTTTAGGGTTGCTTTTCCTGTCCCAATTTATACTTCCTACATTGCAGTACATACATTTACGTGGTTAATGTTCAGACTGCTGAGATTACACCATAGTGATGTATGCAACATAAATGCCTAGACAGATGGATGCAATATCACAGATTTCTAAAAGGAGGAGAACTTGCAAAGCCAGAAGCTCACACTTCAAGGAAACTCATTTGCTAGCACAGGGGTCACTGAAAATAGACTGCAATACTTAAAAAACAGAAAAATGTTCTCAAGTAAAGCACTGCTGACACTGGTATATACTCTTTCCTAGAAATGGGAAAGAGTCTAGTCTGTTAGGCTGCCTGGAAATGATCTGAGAAAATTAGGATTTTCTTCAAATTTTTGATTTATAAAGAATAAGTGCAAATCTCTTTTGAAAAAAAAAAAGTCTGTGGCATAGGCCACTTTGCAAATAGCCTTCCTCTTTAAATAAAAAAAAAAAAAAAAGATGTTAAAATGAGGCATCTTATTAATTATATCAGTATCTGTCCTGCAGCTTCGATGCTTCATACATAACTCACGGAACAGATTATTTCTAAGCGAGAAGTAGCAATGCAAGTTTAAATCACTACAGCGTAAACAGTTTGGACTGCTCACAGCTGAGAGGTCCCTGGAAGACAGTCTCTCTCCAACTACTGATAATAAAGCAATAAGACAACAAGTGCTGCGCTGCCAAACCCTCTGGATATTTTTGATAAAACAAACTTGCTTCTCCTACCAAGGGAGCGAGAGACAGGCACGGAGAGACAGGGGATGCGACTGTCCCCTTTGATAATRCTGCTACAGAAAAAAGGAAAAGTAAAATTGCCACTCCTGAACAACTGCTTGTTTTAAGGAGGGGTACAGGTATGGCATAGCAACGCTAACATCGCCATTTAGTAAACTATTCAATTCCTTTTTGGTTAAAACAAAAAGAGTTATATTGCTGGCTTATTGATCTTTAAAGGTTACTGGAGAGATAACGTGGATATATATTAAAGGAGCCTCCTTAAAAGAAAATGTAAAGGTCATAATGAAGCAAGTAATAATTCAAGCAAAAAGACTCTAAAGCTAGCGAAATCCACAAAGTAATGAATATATTAAAGGAAATATACCTTTCCCTACCTAGCTGTGCTATACTATGCTCTCGCACAGTTTCTTTCAAAGTCTCTCCCTGCCTTTCATCTTACACATATATCAGCACTGTTGTTATGCAAGATGGGGAATCATTCATTTTAATGTGATACTAGGCATATTACCACAAAAACAGAGAGAGGCTACCATTTTGCTGATTACCTAATTAAAAAGCTCTACAGTATAAATTCTTTGCAGCCCGTTGCTGCACACAAAAGATTTAATGCTGCATCTGAAAAGGCACGTGCATAAAAGCCAAGAATTTGTTAATGCTTCTGATTTTAGTTCTTTCCTTTTCTTCCTCTTGCTACAAAAGATACAGCTCTCACTCTTTTCAACTGCTAAAAAAAGCAATTTAATGACAGGTAGATTCGCTCATTTGTAGCTTCTTTGAACCCACAACACACTGACTAAAGGAAAGTAACTTCAGCTAGAAAAGAGATCCTCACAGGACTATGGTGAATAATTCATCATCGCATTTTCCTTTTCGTCTCCTTTTGTGCCAGTAACATGCACAACTGCAAATACTGTAAAATCTAAAAACAGCCACAGACAAGGACTTCCAGCAGCAAAATACACACAAAACTAGCAGGCAGGTTCACCCGGCTTATACAATAACAGCTCCGGCTCGGCAGAACCCCGGTCACTCACCAAAGACAGATTTCACTTGAACAAAAGCAGGGACCAGGCACCAAACGCCGCTTCGCAGGACTCTCCGTGCAAGATTCTCCTGCCGGCTGCTCACTTCACACTTGCCTTTATAACTAAGCCGAGCAACAACATTCGCTTGCTGAACCTGATGAATTATAAAACGGTAGCTCCCAGACTCTCATATTTTACATCACAGGGGGTGGWCATCCAGCACGCACGCTGCCTGTGTGCATACATCCTGCTGTACCTCATCCTGATAAACACATTAGCGCTGGCAGCAGTGACAGTAATTGGTGCTCAGGACGTACAAGCGCAGCCCGAGAGCGCGCACCCCCCCCTGCTCCGTGCAGCCTCGCTACCTGCCAATCACTGCACCTTGTTAAGGTGGGAAGATCAAGCACACTTTGGGGAGAAGCAGGACTCGGGGGAGAAACCTTCCACCTGATAGGGTTTCTTCACTTAAACGTTTCTTAATGCAATATTAAATGTATCTTCCAATCTCGTCTAGATATGTTTTTTGTGTTTTTTTTTAATCTTCATAAACTATTCCCTTCTTAAAGATACAGCTCTTGTTTAGTGACTAATACACAGTTCTTAACTTCCACTATCATGAATGGAAATTACCCAGGAAAATTCCTTGGACATTAATATAAGATTAACCTAAAATCATTACTGCAGGTAGGATGACTGTTAAAAGCACATACTTATTGGGTAAGATTATGTGTACATTTAATATGTCTCTTATAAAATGCTGATAGGTTTTAAGGATGACCTATAAATTATAAATAAATATTTCTAATGCTCTTTACTTCTCTAATGCTTTTTCTTTCCATATTCCTGCATTGTTTTTAAAATAAAAGTATACATACAGAAAAACAGAATCAAACCACCAGAACTCAGATCCATTAGTGCAATCAATTAAACTAAACAATTTCAAATAGGATTAATTACAGCAACAGCAACGGTGGTCATTTCACCTGGTACAAATTAACATTCACAATTTGCTCCTAACAAGCAAAGCTGGTTGTGGTATTGGTACTATACAGCTAGGGATCAGTCACTGAAAAGAGTTTTATATGGAAAGGTTTTTTTTTTTTTTTTGATAGAGCAGAAGTTACTCATTCATTGAGGTGCAGGAATTTTTTATGTTTTACACACGCTTGAGGCTATTTGTGGGAGTGTAGGATGTGATTGAGAACTTCAGGATGATTTTCTACTTGTACACTACTGGCCATGACTGTTAGAGGGCTCCACTTGGAGCCTGAACTTGATCCGGCTCCTCTCATTCCCCGTGTCGTAAAGCTGTCCCGACATTTGCTACGGGGATGAAAGGCTCTGCCTCCGAAGGTAAGTGAGGATAGCTGAGCTGGTGCGCAGTTGTGCATTGCCAGGATGCCGTTCCACGAACAACCGGGTTGGGGAATGCAAATGAAGCCTGAGCGCGGCCGCTCGAGGCAGAAACCCAACCCTTCTCACCATCTGGAGTGACTGATGTGCGTCACCATGTGGGAACAGGGTGTTGCATTTCATGCATAGCAAAAGCAAGTCCTATATATATATTCCTTCTCTCCCCTCCGCAGCTGCTTGCTCCCCCCTCCTCATTTGCTTCTTTGTCTTCAGCACCTTCACTATCAGAGCAAAAAAACCACTGAAGGCCAGAGGCACAAGCAGTGTTCCTGCATGCATTACTCTTACTATAGTGGCCTCTATGAAGAAAAAGCTGCTTATAATTGGGTGGCAGAATATAGGGCAGACATATCAGCACTTAAAGCAATGGTGTTGATGTCGCTATCCTTCTTGGAGGAAGGGGCAGCTGAGATTAAATAACTGGGTTCTCCAGTGATGCTAGCTGGGAATAATCCAATATGGGCAGAAAAAAAATCCAAATGACAGACTGGCTCAGTGACAAGCAGCAGGAAGATCTGTGCCACTGGATTTTGCCTTACAGAGCCAAATTTTATTCTCATGGATCTACACATTGATTTGCAAATTATGGAGGTTCTCTAAAATGGCCCAAGAACAACATTTCTTTCTTTCTTTTTTTTTTTTTTTTTTTTGCACACTATTTAGCATAAAAGACAGGGTTTAACTATACAGGCCAGAATGCCCTAAAAGGCATCTATTTTTCTTTTGTGTTTTGCTTTAGCCATGCAGGTTTGAAGAGGTTCCTAAAAATTCCTGTAAATGTGACACTGGCTTATAATAATTTGATGTGCTCTGATGAAGGCATAAGTCATATTTGACTGAATCTCCTTGACCAATATAACATTCACCTCAAAATTCAGCTTACATGTATTGAATTACAGGGTTTTAAAGCTGACCATTATCACAATAATGTAGCCTACTGCAATATTTTATAGCTGTATGTAGGTGGCATGCATAAGCCACAGTCTGTGGTATTACACAAGAGCCACAGAAATATTGCAACCTCATTTCACACTCACTTGCAGTATTTATTTAGCTATCCTGGCTTCCACATTATCTTTCCATGGAAAGTATTTCATAGCTGCTACTGCCACAGTATTCAGCAGTGTGATGAATAATAAATAATTAAGCCAATAAAGTCTGCTACCTTCTTGGTGAATGGATACACTTATCTCACAACCCATGTCCTCTAGGCTCTGTTTATACGTTCTGCTGCTGAATGTGAGATTTCATATTTGAACTTTCTCACTTCACTGACAGGTGTGTAAAAAACATGTATGGGTGCCAGATTTATATATACCTACATACAAATAGAGCATGTATTTTTAAAGGCATTTGTAACAAACACATTTGGTAACGACTTTGAGGTTCTTTGCTTCAAGCTGCAAATTAGACATGATTTAAAAAAGAAAAGACAAAAGCTTTACCATTTGCTACCAAAGCATGACTTCTTGCTTCCATAGCCATGTGGACTATAGTGACTACATATAATAGACATCCCATTTGCTATCCAAAGTGAATGCAAAGATCACTGGGGAAAAATCAGGGCTACAGCTCAAGAAGAAGCTAAGGAGGCTTTAATTTAAGAGCAGCTACAGGCAATTTTGATTATATCAAGGTCACAGATTAACTAGTGGAGTTAACACTCTGGGACCTCCAAAATGTGAACCCAGAGTGCCAGATGAATAAATGTGCCAAAAGAGATGATTTCCAGGCCACGCTGGATAGTATGGCTGATCATTACACTAATCAGCAATTCTTGCAAAGTGCCCTAGGAAGTCACCCTGCAAACTAATGAGGTATTCAGCCCCTCGTGTTTAGCAATTATGCTCTTCAATTCCTTTAGTGAATTTTGTCAGATTTACACCGGGAAAAAGAAAAGCTTTTTCATATGATAGCCTGTGGATGGCCCTGTCAGAAAGTATCACTAAAGCTAAAAGCCTGGCAGGATTTAGAAAAGCACTGGGCATTCAACATCCAAAAGTACAGTAATAACAATCAAGAAACCTAAGCTTTCCAATGAGCAGGGGACCTAATAAGGCTTCATTCCCTACAGATGATTCTCCTTTGATCATTGACCCAACTATCCCTCTGCCTCAGTCTGTAACATCTCGCAACAGCCCAGCTTCTCCCTCCCGTGTCCTCTAGAAGACAAGCCCCCGAACGTCTGTGGCTGTGCGTTCAGTTACTGATCAGTTAGTTGCCTACCTTCCTCCCAGCGAAGCAACTCAGATCTCTCTCCCTAACCCAGCTAGAAATTGCCTATGAATTTAGTTAATTCTGAGATCCCGCTTTTTCTTTCAAACTGAAAACGGCTAAGCATACTTGTGAAGGTCATTTAGTACATTTGCTAAAGGGTACCTCTTGTTATGCGGAATTTCATTGCCTACGCTTTATGAAGGGTATTAGACTGAGAGCACATCATTGTTGTACCTTTTGAACACAGAAATCCATTAAACTTTTAATTCCGACTGAGATCGTTGAGGATTTTTTAATTTCACAAGTCACCCTTAAGCCATAAAATTAATTTAATTCCCAGTTTTGGCTGTCTGTGGTCTGAATCCAGGGAGAATTTGTCTGTACATAAATGTATGGGAAAATAGTACCATAAACTGAGTCAGATATAAGATTTCATTGCTGTAACCTACGTACATCATGCATTGCAAAATAAACAGCAGTGACAAAGTAAATGAATTTAATTGCTGCAGCGAGGTTATGGAAAAATTCATTTCCTCTCAAGCATACTTGTAATTCCATTTAGGAACAGTTTTCAAACAGAATTGCAGTTTCTAAGATTAATCCTTATGAGTACAAATGAATAAAACTATATATTTAGATTAATTAATAAATTAGCTTGCATAGGGCATTGAAGAGGACTGTACGAGTGCTATTTCTGTGATAATATTTTTCTGAATTACAATATTTTTCTTCCTCAAATGACATATTTTTTGCTGCAAGTGCAGAGTGCAACCTCAAGTTCTCTTTCTGAATGAGGACTGTGTTTGAAAAAAAAATACAGAAAAAAGAAATTAAAGAGAATACTCAGCTTGGTCTGAATGAACAGACACCCAAGAAAGAGGTTCCAGTTGATGAAGGGCAACGAAAAGAACTTGCTTTACTAGCGAGGAAGGCTGAACTCTCTTAATGGTGGCTTCATAGTCTCAAGTATATGAATGATCTTATTAGTAATAAAGAAGAGCTGCTAAAAGGAAGGATGGACAGAGAGTGCTTTCCCTTTGAAGAGGCTGCCTGGATTTGATTTGAAAAGCCTTCTACAGCACGCCATGAACCTGGGATGATATAGCAGTCCATTTAAAAGCTAGTGGATTTCCCAATAGCAGTCTGAGACTTTGTACAAATGCTGCCTTTCTGTGCGGCTTAGATCAGTTCGGGTGGTTAAAAGAACTAGAAACTTGGATGATATAGTTGAGGATTCAGAATTGTTTTGTTTTGTTGCTCAGACTTTCATTTCCCCTTTATGTCTGCGTTTCTCATGGTTTTCTTTCTGTTATTTCCTTTCAAATGAGTTACAGTGTCTGAAGCTTGATATTCAAGTCCAAAACAAATCATAAAGGACTTACCAATTTCATGAGCTGGAAAACTAGCTCAAGATCCGCTTTCCATTAGATAAAAGATTAGGTTCAGTGACAAACCAGACAAGCATCTCACATATATCTCCTTCACAAAGGAGAAGGTCCCTCACTCAACTCCTGATAAGCTTGGTGCAGGGAGCAAAAGAGTTAACAGCTTTGTATGGAAAATAATGGCGGAGCAACTGAAGATCCTCCTGCGATTTGCAGTCTTTCCCTGTTATGTACTCACTGTGGTAGGAGGAGTAGGTGGCTGATTTGGGGACAAAGTAAAGCAAAGGAATGACACACTTGACTCCTCTGAGAATGGTGATGCAAATCTGTGTCAGCCTGGCGTAGTCGGCATAGTCCTTCACATTATCTATAACAATTACTGATGCATGGGGAAAGCAACAGCTCTATAGACATCATGGTAAGAGACATGATGAGTGTGATGGCAGAGAAGAGAACAGTTTCTTTGAAGCAGCTCATGACAGCGCTGCGAGGGAACTGTCTGGGCTATGAGAAATCTGTAAAATTTAGGCCTGCATTTGCTGTAGACTGCAAAACCTAAGTGGCATACCCTGAGGATGCCTTCCACGCTCATTGTGACAAAGAGCTAGCACAGGAATCAGTAAGCACACAATTTTAGATTAAGTTTTCCCCTCCTATATTTTTCTTTCAGGAAAGATTTGAACCTTGGATGACTAACTGTAGGGCAGATGGCAGAGCAATGTAGAGATATTCATGCTAGCTCCATATGAACTAGCTTAGGTGACACCATGAGTGAATTTAATCTACCCATATTGAGCTCCATGGTTATGCTGTTCCTGGAGCCTGAACATTTAGAACAGTTTGTAATGTAGACAAGCCAAGGTATGACAGCAGGTGACACTCATGCTAGGTTTGTGCCAGCCATTCCTGCACAATTTACTTCTGCAGTTTGTTTGTCCATTACTTGCAAATACGCCAAGAAAATACCTCCCAGCAAGGAAGAATATATGCAATTGCAGGAGCATCAAAATGAAGAATTGCTCTGAAAAGAAAAGAAGAAATAACTGCTCTGTTGGGATATGGCAAACTTCTTCAGTCTTGCATGGTTTTTAAGACTGCTGAACGTGCAGAATTTACTGTCTTGGCTCTAAGTCAGACCAATTAATTCAGCTCTCACCAGAAACCCTTTCTCTTAGCTATGGGCAATGACACCCTGGTGAACCTGCTTTGAGGGGATTTTCATGTCTGATGCATTCCTGTGTTTTTTGGGCACTTGGCAGTCGTGACTGGCGAAGACACTCCAGCCACTGGGCAGGAGTAGCTCTCCCATGCAGCCAGCAATGGGGAAATGTCTGTTGCCCCATCACACTTGCCGTTTTAACCTGGCAACTAAGTTCCCCAGAGGGAAATTAGTCTGAGGCTGAGCTGAATTGGGCATTTAAAAACAGATCACCATCTTTTGAGGGTTGTGTCTGATGGGACCCAGGAATCAGGACATCGATTAGATGCTCTACCCTTGAACTATTTATAGCTCAAGGATTAATTAGGAGTGGTAAAATGCTCTAAGGCCTTTAGCTGAAGAACTGAAAAATTAAAGGAGGTGAAATATAAATACTTATTCTTGTTTCTACTACAGGATCAGCGTGTGTCTCAGTGAAGCCCTGCTGAGACAACTCACGCTATATAGGTACAACAGAAAAACATTTGTTCAGTCTTTCTGAAATGATATAGTGGGATTTATCAGGAAATAATAAGGAATTGAACAGAGACTGCACATATTAAAGCCAAGGAAGTGCAGCTCTAAGCACTTCAATTTGTAGCTGTCTGCTCCTTCACCCTGACCAGTTCTCTGCCAGATGCCTGAGCTGGAGGCAAATCTTATAGAAAATACAAGCCAAAGGCAACAGAAGAACTTAAGATCAGCAATAGGGAGGAGAAAGCTAATTCCTTTCCCTTCCTTAACCTAGGAACTCGAAAGCATTTTTATCAGAGAGCCCCAGAGAAGGAAGGAAAGAACAAGTGGCTGAGAACCTGGGGCACTTGCTGCAGGAGTTGCCTGCATGTCCTGGGAAAGATGCTGCTTCCGTGACTCAGCTGCTCATTTCAGCACTACTTCTTGCAGGTACCGTGAAAATAAACTAAAAATCACAAGGTATTTAAACTGTAATGATGCAGGCAACCTAAGCACCTTCAAAGCAAATAATTTTGCAATGGTTGAAGAGTTCTAAGCAGTGGTCTCCTTCAGTCTTTTTGGCTGTTTTTATCCACATTTCAGAGAAAACAAAACAAAACAAAAGAGCTTTAGATCTTTCAATGTTGCTATCGCAGAGCAGACGGTAATATGTGTCAATCTGACAGATATAAGAGGAAACCGTAAAAGAGCACTCTTGTTAAGCATGGATACAAATTAGAGGAACTCTTTCATCTCCAGTTCTCAAAGGATGCATCTATTACTCTTTAAAAGTGTAAAAATGACAGAAATGACACAATCAAATGAGAACAAAAAAACCCAAAGTGACTCTGAGGTGAACATGCAGAAAGTGGAATTCCATACTCTTTATCTCCATACCAAACAAGGAGTTCAGCAACAATGTGGAAAAAAAAAAAAAAAAAGTAATGTGAGGAAAATGGGGTATTTCTCTTGGAAACAAGATGACCCTTATGAAGAGAACATTGTCTACAGTTGGTCACAAAAGGCTAAGGGCAAATAAGAACATGGATCCATACGGAGATTGTAACCAGTTTCATATCTTGATTGACAGGATACGTTCTGGCAATGTGTGACCCTGCAGACATCCTGGTATTCTGTTATAACGCCATAGAAAAACAATGTCCCTGAAAGTATCATCAAAGTTCTGGGCATGCAAAAATTAGTTAGATTATACCTAATCCTGTACGGAAAGTTATTTATAGGAGTTGCATTTCTGCATTCTGAATATACCTTAAACATATTGAGGAAAAAAAAAATTCTTTTGCTTTTTTACTACTTCAGTTTAATTGCTTTGTTTCCCAGTAAGCCTCCCATTGCACTTCTGCACTTCAGTTCTTATCCAGTGAAATAACAAGGACTGCTATGAGAATGGAAAATGCAAATTGTGTATGTGTGTGTTTACCTTACCCACATATCCTAACAAAAAAGAAGAATCTAGTGAATACTGCTTTGCTGAATACGACCAACAAATAGAGCTGCACAAATAATTTGGAGTGAATATATGCTCTCTTCTCTGATTTAGGTTTGCTTCTGTTTCTTTATGAGTTGCTTGTTATTACAAATTAATGATCATACAGTCCATAGTAGATGCCCTCTGTCTATAGATGATTTACGAACACTGTGTTATTAGTATTTAAAATATGAGAAGTTTTGCATAATCATATACTACATCTTTGTTTCCTGCCTGGTGAGGTGTAAATACTAGCAGTATATTTCTTGGGCAAATATTCGCATAGAATATGTTAATTATAAAAATATTACTACCAATGAGTTCATCTAGACTATGCTTGGAAATGCAAGTGATTGCAAACACAGCTGAATCATATTTAATTATAAATGCATATTTGTTGTAAAGTTTTAGAGGTATGTGTTTGGCTTTTTTTAGAAACCTAAGAAACAGATCATTTTGAAAGTAAAATCACTGTCAACATTTTTCTTCCTGTAACATAATTCCTATGCCAATACAATGAAGAACTTACTTTTATACCTTGCTTGGTTTGCAGTTAAGTGATTTCCAGATATGCATCTGGATTTAAACTACAAACTTGTTGACTTAAGAAAACTTGGGGAACATTAAGGAAAATTAATTAACTGTAAGAAATCCATATATGTAAAAGTTAAAGCATGTTAGTATTCACGGAGTGACTTTAGGATCTTCCTTTGTATGAAGCTATCACAAATTAAAACCTTTCTATTGCAGAAGGAGTAAATACATCTGGGAGCTTAATATGCAATAATTTTAACACAGTGCTGTCTGCAAGTAATTGATTTTCTTTAACTTCCTGTTTAGACCTGGCCAACAAAGTTAATGAATTCCTGTGGGAAAGAAACCACAACAAAAATTAGATTAGATGCTGCAGCCATAAGTGATTTTAGGCCTTTCTAACTGAAAAAAAAAATCTTTTTTCTTCCTATGTAATTGTAATAAAAGAAGCATAGCCTATATTCAGTTTGTTAAAAAAGAGGTGTATACACTATAAAGAACAATGACAGAGGGACAAGCCATTGAAAGATTTAGATTAGTCCTTAACACTGTACTGAAAAATAAAAATGACATCAAACAATATGTAATCTCTGATGACAACATTGAAAGCCATACTTTATAGTTACAAAAATATCATTTTGGAAAGCCGATTTCTTTTTGGAAATAATGTTATTATAAGTGAAAGAGTCCCATACTAATTTAAACTAATGAATTGTTTGACCTGTGATAAAAATCTGTGGCTGCTGAAGTCTACAGAACGTTTCACATTTTTTTTCGATATTGAAGACTTCTTAATTATAGTTGAGAGGCAACCTGCTATATGAAGACACGTCCTGTACGCATGGAACATTATTAGGGCAAGGATATTGTCCACCTCACTTGGTAAGTACATGGGAAAGTTGATGAAAGACTCATGGGTCTAATTTTGCCAAACGCTTGTTCATCTATGTAGCCTCATGCTAACATATGAAAGGAGAAAAATGACAAGATTATTCTGCTTATAATACAATTTCTCCAGGTCTCTGTTTCCAGAGATCTTTGCTTCTAACTTCAACGTATTAATGGATATTTTGCATTCTGACACATTTTTCTACTTTTTCAGACAGATTGTGTACACAGTGCTAGGAAACAAAGCTAGACAGAGACAGGCAATTTCGCACAATTTTGATATTTTGGCAATTTGCTTAGGAATCAGACCTGTAGGTTTCAAAAATCACTGCAAAAGACCAGGTGGTATGTGGTGAGCTCTGGACTGCTGCAAGGCGGGGACCGAGCTCCTCCGCAGCATGGGAGGACAACTGAGAAGAGTAGGCAGTTTACTGGGAAATACAGGATGTGCTCTGTGTCTACTAATACACTGTAGTATCATCAACAGAAAAATAAATAATGATTATTAGAAAAAATCAGGATTTTCGCTACAAAATAACCTACACCCTCAATGACTGCAACAGGAGTTGGATGTCTTTGAGTATCTGGGCCTAAGATATGATGTTGAAGGTTCCCAAACCAGTGTTTTATGAACAAGGTGTTCATTTCTCTGTGTTTTTTTTTCTCTACAACATGCAAACACTGCCTGCTGATAATATCCAGATGCAGCACTGTCAGTGAACAGTTTCTCCTGTTACATGACACATCTTTTCCAAGAATATTAAAATATTTTGTTTATAGAGTACATGTGACAAATAAAATCCTGTAGCTGAACTTTTAACCATTTCTGTTTTACTCTTTTAGTCATGATTTTACTGCTTTAGCATAACATATGTTACTGTAAGAGTGAAAACAAAATATCTTGTCTTAGATATCTTATATAAGATATATTTCTTATAAATATCTTATGGATACCATCTCCTCAGCCAAGAGTAGCATTTGGGGCTTTAGAATGGGAAGAAGAAGACTCAGCATGGTTCCTCAACTACTTTAGTCTCAGTACCTATACAAATCCTATCCATCTTGGCAAACACATAAACAAATCTTCACAGAGTCATTTATCACATGGAAAGGAATAGAGCTAACAGGCAATTTCTCTAAAAATAATTCATTCATGTTTTCTAACCCCTGTCTCACTTCATGGTCTCTTTTGCTGACAGTATTAAAAATGAGTTCTTCTTACAGAAGAACTTCTTACAGAAGGTGTGGTGGTTATCTGGTTGCTCTGCTGCTCAAAGCAGCTTCCTCTCCAAGTCCAGCTGTAACCCTCTTCTGGCCCCAGTAATAATCCCAGCTTTTCTGGGATTCTCAATTCAGAGCAAGTGTGGTATCTGTCCATACACTATGAAAAATATTTTCAGACAAAAGTCTCAGCTTTTTCCAGGGACAACTTTGGTTCCAGAAGAGCTTTAATTTAAACATTTTCTGGAGAATTTAATTACCTGGCTTTATACAATAAAAAGTATGAACCAATAATTCAACAACAGTTTTGCTAGAGCAACTTTCTACCATGAGAAGTTTTATAAATACTTATCTAGCTAGCCTGAAAGGCAATTTTCATGCACAAGAATCTTTATGCCACTTACGCATACTTCATTTACACTTAAATGAAGACACACAATCTGATATACATGCAATGCTTAACAGTTTTCTCTGAATGGATATATCCTGAGCTCTGCTACACATTAAACATAGTAATACGCATCATGCAGCTTTGAAAAATAATTTCCTAGTGCCTTTCTTAAGATATGGTTACTTAATAGTGTTCCACAAGAAAAAAAAACAAAAACAAAAACACTTGTTACCATTCCACATATTATCCACATGAAATGTGCTTTAAAAGATGGGTAATTGAAGTCTCATGAACTAATTTTGTCACGGTACACAAGGATTATTTACAAAGCTGCAGATTTCACTGTGAACTACACTGTAACATGCACTGTTTAATTATCAATTCTATTTGGTTGAAATGACAATATAATTTGGTAAAAGATCTATGTCATAGTCTCTACTTCCAAAAAGGATTATAAGCAAAATGGGTTATTGGACTATAATTTTAAATTTCTTATGACGAATCTTTCCCTTTGCCCACAATCTGAGGAAACTACCTTCTGCATATTTCTTCAGTTTTAACTCACAGAATCACAAAATAATTTAGGTTGGAAGGAACCTTCAAAGTTCATCTGGTCCAACCCCGCACCCAAGGCAGGTCCTACTACAGCAGCTTGCTCAGGGCCTTGTCCAGCTGAGCTTTGAATATACCCAAGGATGGAGATTGCACAGGCTCTGTGAGCAACCTGTTCCAATAGTCAACAGCTCTCACAGTAAAGATTGTTTTCTTAATATCTAATTGGAATTTCCTTTGTTGCAACTTGTGTCCACTGTGTCTCGCTCTGTTGCTGTGCAACTCTGAGACAAATCTGGCTCTGTCTTCTCCATACTGTCCCATTTGGCAGCTGAAGGCAGCAACAAGTCCCCCCCCCACCCCTTAGAGCACAAAGCTTCAAGATTTATTTATTTATTTGAATAACAAGTTCAGAGACACTCAAAAGAAGAAAATGGATTTTCAAGTAAATATTTTATGCCTATGAAATATTGTGGAGGGGAAAAATAATTGATGGCCAGTTTGTGAGCACCATTTTTCATGTCCCTTTTACCCTTCTGTTTCAGTTTTTTCCACCCTAATCAGCTTCTCTAGCACAGGAAAAAGGGTATATGCAGTTCAGGAAAGGGACCACAAACAGTGCTGCTGCTATGAGTGCCCCATAACTGGAAAAAGAGAAATTCATTGTAGTTAAATGGGCATTTATCTGACTGCATAACCAGGTATAGCAGAACTATTCATGGAAAGCTGTCTGTGATAAACAGCAGCACAGAAACAGCTAGAAAAGATGGGTCACTTTGTAAGAACTGCCTTGAAAAGCACATCAGTAGTGGGAAGAAAGGTGGATCTTAGGTCAAAAAGGGCTTTTTGATCCTTCTGCTTCATTCCTCTCATTTAATCTTCCTATAGTTTGTGAAATGGATTGCTTCTATAAAATAATAGTAATAACCATATGTATTAATTACAGATTAAAATGCTATGTAGATTTACGCAAATTGGCACACTGTGTAGCATTCAATCAATAATAAATAGAGAAAGTCGGGGTGACCCTCAAGTTCCTGGCCTGCTGCCATTTCAAGAGCTGCAAAGACTGTCCGGTGCCAACAGGTCATGTAGCACATAGCAGCATCTATCCACCAGGATAT
This sequence comes from Apteryx rowi, assembly GCF_003343035.1. NCBI lineage: Eukaryota > Metazoa > Chordata > Aves > Apterygiformes > Apterygidae > Apteryx > Apteryx rowi. The sequence continues at coordinate 953,923 of NW_020449319.1, read as the reverse complement.
CTTGAAATGGAGCATTTATTCCTGGTGCTCCAACCTTCTGACTGCAGCGGACTGATGTAGTTTAAAAAAAAAAAAAAAAAAAGAAAATCTTTGTACCACCTGTCCACATGCTGCACTTCTTGAAGCTCTAATGACACGACGATAGCCTTTGGCTTCCAGTCAGCCCTGCTTTAACACTCACTTGTGCTTGTAGAAAGCTGCAATGTTTGGCTGCAAGTACTGCCGGAGACAGCTTAACCCCAGTGTTGCAGCACCCTGAGCTGGCTAGAGCTGTGGGGTGGACTTAGCCAGGCATGCTCGTACTGAGCTACCTAAAGCTGACTGAAAGGCTGTCAGACTTGGAAAAGGGAGGTTTTGTTAGAGTGAAAGCTAGAAGCCTAGGGTTTTAAATTAGAGACTCAAAGACAATGGTTGTAATTAGTAACTCAAAAGTTCCCAAGACTGTTCTCTGGCCCTGAGGCCAGCTAGCTGGGAAAGACTCCCATCCACGTTACCAAACATGCYGACTGTCCAAAACCTAAACCTGTCCCTGGGTGCTGGTCCTTCACCTGCGCTGGCTCCCAGACCATGCCTGGGACACATACTAGTGGCCCGAGCAGGGATCCTGCTAAAAATTTAATAGTAAAGGCAATCACGTTCCAGTGTGGGAATATTGCTAAACTTTGTTTACTCATATATGTGAAACCAAAGTGATTATTTCAAATGGAAATTTTGGAATTAAATCAGGAATTAATGAAATTAAGCAGGGATTATACAAGCTTTCCTCCTGTCCTTTGCTGCTCCTTGAGAGGGGAGGCTCCCCTTTTAAGCCATTGCTACTTTTAACTCAGTGACTTTTCAAGAAGGAGCAGACTCCACATGCTTCCCTCTGGTCCATACAAAGTCACCTTCTGCTGCCTTTGATATCGGCACTCCTGTTCCTTCCTCCCTGCTCCTCTCAAAAGGTCTTGTGGCCTGCGCAGGAGGTGCAGGCTTTCATCTTCTCCCTGTGACCCTTTTGCCTGTCAAACCTCCAAGTTTCTCCTAGCTTTTGCTACCTTCAGTTCCTTCACCTTGCAGGAGCACTCTCCACCTCACCCCAGGGACTCCGTCTGGCCCAGTCAGAAGAAGCTGAAGATAATTGTGAACAACCATGTAAAAAACCCCAAGGATTTTCTGTCACACCAGGAATGTCTTCAGGGCTTTTCTGGGGTCAGAATTAAAACCAAATAAACTGATTCTCTATGATGTTGTTTACAGAAAGCTCTAATTTTGGATCAGTATCAACATGACATTTGTTTCTTCAGAATTGTCCTCTCCGCATACCCAAAACAGGACAATCATTTCCCTCTTATTACCATTGCAAATATGAAAAACATTTCAAAACTTCCATAAACCTATTCCCTTCAAGGACAATAGTTACAATGTATGCTTTACACCCACTAATCAGGGATTCAGGCATATGTCAAACAGGTAGGTAAGTGATGCCCCTAGAAGGAGTTTTATCCCTAAATAGGACCTATGGACTTTTCTATTTAATTTCTCCCTTGTTAGTCACTCTTGATCCAAGTCTACTTTTGTTTACACACCTGCATTTTCTGCTGGGTTGCATGCCCTTAACTTAGGGCACAATTTCCACACTGAGCTCTTCAGATTGTCAGGGTGAATTTATTACATTATTCCATATCACTGCTCAGCATGTCAAGTGAATGCTGAGAGAGTACTTAAAAGATAACAAACTATTATTACTGTCTGTTCAAAACTTTGGTGTGAAAATTTGGTTATCTTCTTTCAAGTAAATAACAATTTTTATTAGCTGTGCATTTGTACTCATGAGCCTCTATGCAGAATTTGCCATAAAGTCATCCGAGGACAGAGGAGCTGTTGACAAGATTCACTGGATCCATCTGAGAAGAGAATTTTGCCTCTGTCCTTACATATGGTTTGCATTTTTTTTTTTTTTCATGTAACCATTCAAGCAAAAACTACAGCAGAACTTGCCTCTAGAGGAAGAAAACAGAAATCTGACAGTCATGCTTGCGGAGTGAAGAAGCTGCTAGCAAGAGAGGTACTTTCAACCACATGGATGCCAGCAATTGTCATCAGTGACTCCCTGTTAACGCTGGGGCCAGAGCCAGGCATGTTTCATCCCATCCTCTGCATCTACAGTTTTCATGCGATGGAAATCTGAGCACATGGCTGAAAGGTGCACAAAGGAGCCTCTACGTGCTCTCACAGATCCTCAGATCTTGTCAGATGAGGGCCAGGCCTTCAGATAGCATCCTACCATGCAGTGAAAATGGGTCCTCTAATTCACTACTCTGCCACCACTGATTCTAATGACCAATCTTTATAGCAACAGAAATGGCTTTAGAAAGAGTAGGTTAGGTTCAGAAATTTCTCCTCGTTCCATAGTAAAATGAAGGCAGCCATCAGAAATAAAAAGAAAAATATAATAGCTGATATAAATCAGAAGGTAACAAGTATAGAAAATTATTATAGGTTCTAAAAATATCAAGGAAATATAGCTGGCAGGAGTAAGAACTATAAAAAGGACTCTTTCAATCTGTCTGGACCAAAAAAGGTCTGAGCAATGGTGTAGATCCACCATTAGATGAAAAGAATAAAATTGCTTATAGTAATGCAGGACAGAGGGAAATACTTGCTTAATATTTCTGTTCAGGTTCATAATACATGAAAAGGATAAAATACCTATCTGTAATTAGCATGTGCTTATTAGAACTAAAAACAAAGTAAAGACTAAAGATTGTTAATTGGGAATAGAAGGTTATACATAAACAGACAGGATTAATTTATATCTAAGAGTTCTTGAAGTGACAGGTCCTATACCTGTTCGAGGGAAACTTTCTCGTTAGTGCACCTTGGGCTGCTGAGGGGATTGCAGCAGACTGAAAGAATTGTGCTCTTGTAATGGTACTCCAGAAGAACAGAAAAGATGCCTGGCTAAGCACAGAGTAGTCAGCCTGATATCAACACAACCAAAGTAATGACCAAAAAAAAAAGGGTGAGAAGATAATGAATACCATTCACACGATTTTATTTAAAATAGGTGTCCTCAAAAAAGCCACATTCCTGACTTTAAAAAGATGACCAGTTTTTTAAAAGCTTGTAAATGCAGTGGTGTTTTGTAAAGTGTTTGAATTAACACTGTGGGCTCTTCTGATTAAAAATGTGTGCCTTATAATAGCAGTAGAGTCCATACAAAGTGATGAGGAAATGGCTTGTGTCTCAAAAACTGATCTAAAAGTAGAGAACGCTCACTGAATGAAGATATTTTCAGTGGGGTTTCACAGGGCGAATAACAGAACACACATTTTTCAACATTTTCATAATTTTTCTTTGAAGGTAAAGCTGCTTTTGACTAAATTTGGGATAAAACAAAGACTGATGGAAACATTGGGTGACATAAGCCATATTTCATGATGTGGTTAATTTGTTCATTTGTTAAGCTAGTCCCAGCTGAATGAAATGTCTGAACATAACCAGCTAATATTACATATAGAAAGAAACAACAAATGAAGGCCATTGCTATAGACTGCTTGGAAAAAGCGATTCTAAAAGGGATTTAGAGTAACAGTGGCTCGGCAATTCAGAGGAGTTACATCTGAGCCAGTGATCTTAGACTGGGCAGACAAAGGAGCAAGTAACGTGCAGCCTGGAAATGTGCAGTTGGATTCTGATGACACAGATATTAGAATACTGCAAGAAAATTGTCCAAAAATAATAGTGAAACACTGGGGAGGAAACAAAACATCCGTGAAGAAAAAGGGAACTTAAGAGCTGAAGAAACTGTCTCAAAGGTTTTTGATGTGTTTAGTGTGGCAAAGAGAAAGTAGAGAAGTTCCAGTATGCAGCCACTTTCATGATACAAAGAACTGGATACGAAACAACTTTCACTTAGTTTAGACAGGCAGTAGAGGAATTGGAGCATAGATAAATCCAAATGGGAAATGACGCACACATTTTAATATCTATTAAAAGGATTAACCATTGAAATGAATTAGCACATCAACTGGTGGATTCTCCATCTCTTTGTGTCATCAAATCAAGGCAGGATGAATAAACTTCTCAAGGATATGTTTCATCTTTGATTTTAACCTTATCGAAGATACCATTTTGTTGTATCTGATTTTTGTGTTCAGCAGTGTGATGCCAGGGTGAAAATTAAGATCGTGTGATATACAGGTATAACAGAGTAGGTGATCCAATCCCATTCCATGGGCCACAAAGACTGAATTCTACAAAAATTACACTTTTACCTTCATTTACAGAGCACTGAAGGATGGACTTTTCTTACTTTCCTCTTCAGTGGTTAAAAATAAGTTATAATCCTATAGGATTAGAATTTTATAGTATAGCAGTATTTTATACTTTATTTTATTACTTTCATAGATCCTCCTTTTTCTTTCTCTCTGTTTAGAAGCTAGTATATTTTTGCAGTTTATCTCTTTGCTTTTGTCTACCATTCTGTGGGTGCAGGCAATGACATCGAGATGTCTAAATACCTGGTCTTGTGGATCTCAGGCCCTGGCAGTTTGCATTACAACCCTCCAAACTGTGGAACAAAATTTCTCCTATGAAAAAGAAGAGAGGAACTGGGAAGAAATGAAAAGTTAAATTTTGCAAATTCAACCTATCATGTATTCAAATGATGCTTAAATGAAAAAAAAGGGGGGGGGAGAAATGCAGAGATTTAGGAAATTTGGCCCAATTTATTCCTGCATGTTGATATAAGAGTAGATGTCAAAAGATTCAGAGAATGCCTATGATGGTAACTTTATTAATACAAGCCAATAAAATACAAATATATTCTTAACACAACTTGTATGATTTGAAGTGCTTTGTGACCTGTTCCTACTCTAGGTTTTTATATCTGTGGAGATATAATTGGTGCAGGCCTTTTCTGACATTATAGGTGTTTATTAAATATGGGTTTGATTTAAAAGATTATGGCAGTTTTTTTAGGAATGTTTTAATGTTCAAAAGAAGCAGTTTGATAAAAAAAAAAAGACTCTCTCAAAATTTGCTTAAAATCTCTGGCACTAAATGAAACTAATTTGAACAGTAGGCAATTTTAAGCAAAAAGGCCACAAAATGCAGTGTAAATGAGAGTCTCTGGAATATAGGAAGTATAAGAAAGCAGTCAGAGCTCTTTGCCTCTTTAAAGACACTAGCAACACCATAATTGTGCTCTAGGAGAGCTCTTCATCTTCCCTGAGCACAAGCTTTACTCTGTTTTCTGTATTTTTCCTATATTTGCTCTGTTTTCCTAGGCCCCTTTTCTTTTTGCACCTCTTTACCTTAGTGAGTATAATTTAGTCCTTAATTCTCCAAAGCATTTTGGGATCATGAAATAAAATGCATTATAGATGTGTAGCTACTCTCATGAACTAATTAATGGTACTTTAAGAAAGAGAAAAGCAGACAAAAGCAACGTGGTCTGTTCTTTGCTACAGTAATGTTTGCAATAAAAGGAGCAGTCACATGGAACAAAGATGTTCTCTTGCTGTTCTCTAAGCAATGCACATCTCTTCTGTCATCTCCAATTGGCAATAATTCATGTCAGAGCTCCATGCGGCTTCAGGATAAAAGAAGACTGGCAGAGTTGCCCCTCTACTCGAAAAGTGAGTTAGATATTCAGTACAGCAGTAGATCTGCCTTCTCACAGGTAGTTTGCTTTGCATAACCCTGTTGTAGGCATTGATGCACAAGGAGAAGTTGAGAGAGCTGGGTTTGTTCAGCTGTAAGAAGAGAAGGTGAAGGGGGGATCTTACTGCTGTCGACAACTACCCTAATGGGGAGGTCCAGAGAAGATGGAGAGAGACTCTTAGAAGTGCACAGTGAAAGGATGACAGGCAACGGACAGAAGTTGCAGCAAGGGAAATTCTCACTCAGTATAAGGGCAAAGAATGTCACCATGAGGGTGGCAAAACACTGAAGTATGAGGGGCTGTTGAATCTCCATCCTTGGAGATACTCATAACTTAAATGGAGAAGGTCCTGAACAGCCTGGTCTAGTTGGCACTACCTTAAGCAGGGGGTTGGACTCGGACTAGATGACCTCCAGAGGTTCCCTCCAACCTGAATTATTCTGTGATTCCACATAGTTCTTGGATAGTTTTCAGAGCATTCCATGTTGATCTAACTTCACTCCTGTTAAAATCAGATGATTGAATGATTTTGGAAAACTTCATCCCCTAGCATTAGTAATATACGGATTTATAGGAAGGAAGTTCATCATACTACTCTCTATCTTTGTGCTTCAAAAACTATACGTTCTTTTCCCTGTTTAAGTCACGATTTTCAGCTAGAGACATCATAATTACTTCCACAGTATCTGATTGTGATATCAAAGAAAGAGGTTGGCACTGAACTTTTGAAAAGAGGTAATCAGACTGGGCCTAGCCTCTCACTGACATCGCTTCATTTCACATCTATCTGCTTCAAATTCTATAATAAATATAAATTCTTCACATTTTTAACAGACTTTTGTTTTCTTTCCCACTTCAGCCACAACTTCACTCAGATGTATAAATTATGATTACCTGGGAAGATGTGATACAGAAGAAGAGCCAACGTAACATTTGCTGCTTTTCAGGAGTGCAATCTCTCCCCTATTTTCCCTTTTGCTTCCCTTCTGATAGGTCTGATGTTTATGTGACAACTCACTAACACACCAGAAAATTCTATTTTGCTTTGTGTTTTTAGTTTGCTTAGTTTTCTGCCAGATTAGAAAGCTGAATTAGCCAGTGTAGAGGAAGAAGAACACCAGAGCACGACAAGGGAGTGAACAGGAGTGAGATAATCTTTAGCATCAGTGGACCCATTACATCTAGTATAATTTCATCTTTAGGCTATGATTTGATGACACAATGACTTCTACAATGTCTGCAATGGTGACATGTATATCTGGCCTAGTCTTTTATACTGCCCTAATAGCCAGTAGCTTCTTAAATGAGGTCATATGGATCTTGCTCCACAGCTGCTTGTTCCTCTCTGTTGACCATAAAGGAAGTCTACAGTTGAGATCTGGTTGCCTAAACATAGGAGACTAATACCATCTGCAATGCCCATAGTCTCTCACTTGGCCTCAGGTGCTGTTCCAGAAGGTGTGAGTTCCCAACAGGTCCTGCATGATATCTGCTAGCCCCACGATGATGCCTTGGACATACAGGCCATCACCTGCATGGGGAGTCACTCTGCTGGCACAGCAGGAGCTGGATCACTCTCTAGGCTCCACCAACCTTATTGGTTACATCTCCAGTAACTGTGCTCCAGCAGGAGCACAGGCACCCAGAACACTTATTGGTATCTGCAAGTAGGAACTTAAATTTCGGATTCTTAATCATAAACTGACGCCCATACCTGAAGTTAAGTCTGAGATGAATCCCATCTAACATGCTAATAAGTCATTTTGAGGCAAGTGAAATGGAATTTGCAGATCTTCAGAAAATATTGATTTTCTTCTCTCCATCTCAATAATTTTGAGAATCAAAAAGCTATTCTTGTATAGTTTGAGTAATGCAACTTGGGGTTTTTCTTTTGAGCTTTTCAATCTTCTAAAAAGAAAGAAAATTCAAAATTGAGTAAATTAACATATTTTCATTGCTGTAATCAAATCCCATGTGAAAGCTTTTCCAGAAACTTTCACAAAAACAAGATAGAAGTTGTCTCCAAATGCTTAAGTCTTTGAGGGAAGTATTTTTTTCAAAACTGACCTAAGACAAAATATGCAAATTTTAAAAAATAAATATATACCTCATGTAGAAATTAGTTTACATGGGAATATCTCCAGTTTTGCACATTTTCAGAACCTCCTAATCCTGAAGAGAAGAAATGATTTTTTTCTTCACTTTACACCTCCACAGCTTTAAAAGCAAGATACAAGCTGCTGTGTACAATCTATTCTGAAGAATTTCACACATGATACTGACCTCTACTTCTAATTTACTGGTCACAGTACCCTCCACTAATTTCTAGGGAATTACAGAATACCAAACATTGCTTGCTTAAGTCTTTAAATATTTTCCAGCCAAATGTATCTCCAAAAAAGCTCATTTTTACTCTGCCTGGTAGTATTCTAGAAAGATTATGGCCAGAAATTTTAAACATAACCAGTGATGTAAGAGCTCAAACCGAATCGCTTTGGGTCTGATTTGTATAAGTGTGAACACTTGCAGTTACCATAAAATGGGACCTGTGCATACTTACAACCACTGAACATCAGTGGAGAATAGGAAATTTAATTGGGCTAGAATTACACTCTATATGACTCACATTGAGTTCCCAAGAGCTAAATCACAATCACAGACCTCACCAGCTTTGCTTTTCAAGCATCTTTTTCATCTAGCTTTAGACAATATGAGTACATAGCAATATACATGCATAGAGAGCATTAAAAATCCAATCTGTGCACAAAAAAACCCTCTGTGCACAATTTTTTACTTTAAGAGGTGAGATAAGAAAAATCATTGTTGGCACATGTTAGTTATACTAATTAATGCAGACCTGGAAGTTGTTATGAAATTATAATGATGATATTATAATCACCAGTTCACAGCTGTGCAAAATCAGTGGCTCTTTTTCCAAAGCTTTCTGTTTTGCCTGCCTTTTGGATATATGATATCATACAGTCAATATCTCTGCTAAAGGAGATTTATGCTAACCACAGACAAGAATTCATGATTCTGTGTAAGTTTTATACAACTGAGTAATCATACTCAGCATCAACCAGCACATATGAGTAATTTATTTTCTAAGTAAGATGCTAAGAGGAAAGGCTTTATGCAACCATTGTTCTACAAACACCTGACTTCTGGCCATAGTGATTTTATTGCATGGATGATAAGATCATGGAGTTCAGAATCCTGTGAGGAAGGAGCAGGATGAAAAACAGGATCACAACCCTGGATTTCAGGAGGGCAGACTTTGGACTCTCTATGGAACTGCTGGGAAGAATCCCATGGGATAGGGCCTGGAAAGAAGAGGGGTCCAAGAAAGCTGGTTGATATTCAAGGATCACCTCCTCCAAGCTCAAGAATGGCCCATCCCAACAAGCAGGAAATCAAGCAAAGGTGGCAGGAAGCCTGCATGGATGAACAAGGAGCTCCTGACTAAACTCAAACATAAAAAGGAAGTGTACGAGAGCTGGAAGCAGAAACAGGTGACTCAGGAGGAATACAGAGACACTGTCTGAGCATGCATGGGTGGGGTTAGGAAAGCCAAAGCCCACCTGGAGTTGAACCTGGTGAGAGATGTGAAGGGCAACACAAAAGTCTTCTACAAGTAAATTTGCAAAAAATGTGGGCCTGCTGCTAGATGGGGCAGGCATTCTGGTGAGAAAGGACACAGGAGAAGTTGAGGTGCTCAACACCTTCTTCGCTTTAATCTATACTGGTAAGACAGGCCTTCAAGCAACCCACGCCCCTGAGACCAGAGGGGAAGACTGGAGCAAGGCAGACTTACCCTCGTTGGAGGATGATCAGATTGCGGAACACTTAAACAAACTGAACAGACACAAGTCCATGGGACATGATAGGATGCACTCACAAGTGCTGAGGAAGCTGGTTAATGTCATTGTGAGGCCACTCTCGATTGTCTTTGAAAGGCCATAGTGACTGGGAGAGGCTCCTGAAAAAAGAGCAGATGTCACTCCTATCTTCAAGAAGAAGGATCCAGAGAACTACAGGCCAGTCAGCCTCACCTCAGTCCCAGGGAAGGTGATGGAGCAACGAGTCCTGGAAACCATTTCCAGACACATGAAGGACAAGAAAGTGATCAGGAGTAGTCAGCATGGATTTACAAAGGGGAAATCATGCTTAGCCAACCTGATAGCCTTCTACAACAAGATCACTGGTTTGGTAAATGAGTGGCAGTTACAGATGAGAGGCAATGGGCACAAATTGAAATAGAGGAAATTCCATCTGAACATAAGAAAAATCTTCACTGTGAGGGTGGTCGAACAGAGGAACAGGTTGCCCAGAGATGCTGAGTCTCCATCCTTGGAGATATTCAAAACCTGACCGGACACTGTCCTGGGCAACCTGTTCTAACTGACCCTGCTTGAGCAGAGTGGTTGGACTATATCATCTCCAGAGGTCCCTTCCAACCTCAGCTACCCTGGGACTGTGATTCTGTGAAAAGTATTACAAGTATTGGCACTGTCATAATAGCATTTTTGATAGAATAGAACCAAAAGACTAAAGTCAGGAGTCAATTCACATCACAGGCAGAGCAATCTCTCATCTGCCTAAAAACAACCATATAAATATACTTTTTTTTTCCCCTTAATTCTCTAGCAATTCAATTAATCACATTGTAAACAAAATGGAGCAGTGAGCATTCAAGAGGAAATGCAGTGAGAAGACATCAGTTGCTTGATAAAATAAGAATGGGAAACAATTAATAATGAATCCAGCTTTGTAAAATAGTTAAGTAGCTCTATATCCCAGCCACAGGCTGGGACAAATCCAGGATAAAAGCTTACGTAAAAATTCCAAAATCTTGATTGAATTTCAGAGCTACATATCTACTTTCAGAAGTTTGAAAAGTAGCCAGTGTCTAAAGATGCAAGGTACCCAGTCTGATTTTAAAAGCATTTAGGCACATTTCTAATCTGAAATCAATAGTTGTTACTCAAGTTACCTATTTGGAGGATTCTTGAACATCTTTTTAAGTCCTAAAAAACATATTCTTTGCAATCTGGTCTTTAGAAGCCTGTTTTTTACTCAAAACCAGAGACATTCTAACAGCTAAAAGCTTCAGTCATTTTTAGAAACAGCAAGCAGTCTCCTAAGTCTCATTGACACTTTTGAAAAATTTAGCCAAAGTCTCCTAACTCCATAAAATTAAAACTAATTTTCCTGACATAGGTACAATTATTAATACTTAGCAGAGTAAATTCTATTCTGCATAACTAAATCTTTTGCTCAAACTTTCATATCGCACTTCAATTACCGTAATTTCTTTTTCCCTTGTCATTGGCAAATGAAATCTTGTTTCACTGAAATCTATCCAAAATTAATTTTCCTAGATCTTTGCTTTGATCAGCGTTTATGTGATACCTACAAAACTATAACACTGTTTAATTTGGCAGCATTATTAGGCTGCAGTCCATCTCACTGATCATTACTGTCTTATTGTTTTGCTTGCACTGTGTCTTCTGTCTGCCTGCAAACACCTTTTGTCACATCTTATACATAGAATATAACTCGTTTGGGCAAGGGTGACACAAATGCTCTATATTTTTTAAAACACATAACACAAAAGGAACCTGTGATTAAGGGTCAATAGAATGATACAAATTAATAATAATACTTTACAGCCTCTGGTATTTGGAAATAGCAAGTTCTTTTTGAAGACTTGATTCTACATGAGTTCATGTGTGTGTGCACATATACCTAAATGAATAACGGGATACATCTCATCCAGTCTTCTCTGATTCAGCAGAGTGGACATTTTCAAATATTTTTGTGAAAATATTTAAAGGTTGTTTCATCCTAAGAAACAACACATCACATTGGAGAGCAACGTGTTCAGTGCTTGCAGAGCAGCACAGAACTGAAACGTTTGATGGTTTGTAACAGACTGTGTGATTACAGTCCAAAAGCTGTGAAGGGGAACATCTTGTTGATTTTGTTTGTGATAGACTTGTTGATGGATTATAAGGGCTGAGTGAAGGAGATGATTATTATTTTGTGAGCACAATTTGTACCTGAATGACCATGTTACTTAAAGGAAGCCCAGGGAGTCTGAACTCCCTTCCGATAGCCCTTCGTGTGCTGTGGGTAAGTGCAGATATGGAAGGGAGCTCCAGGGAGCCCCAGGGAGCTGATGGCCCCAGGGAGCTGATGTTTTCTGTGTCGTCCTTTCATAACCAGAATTTTAGTTTCGAAAATTAATTATAAATGCCATCAGCTCACTTGGGCTGCTAAAGTAGAATGCAGAAAAATCATACCTATTAAATATTTCAAATGTGAACAAACCCAGGTTTTTAACAGCAAAAGATATTTGCATGCTGAAAAAATTCCCATCCCCCCAAACAAATAGGTTTGCTCCAAATCCCGGAGTGAGTCACGCAGTATCAGATGGGGGGAGAAAGGGGAAGCGTAAGTGTTCATTAAATAGAGGAGAGTCTGATACAATGTTTTTTAAGCTGAAGCACAACCTAAAGTGTATATGGAAAGCATGTCGCCATAGGAACCACTTTGCCGAAGTGAGTAGGAGAACTGAAGTGCAGGGAGGGAGAAGCATTTAATGAAAGGATGAAAGTACTGAATACTACTGCATATGAGAAGCAGCTGAATTTGTAAGATACTAGCCAGATGTTAATACGGTTTAAATTCAAAAAGGCATAAGAGAAAAGGTAAACACAATCCAGTGACTAATCCAGAAGAAAAGAACTAGCTGTAATAATAATTATATATATATATATATATATAGTCAGCTTTTTATATATGGTGCTATCCAAGTACTAAGAAAAAATGCAGAAACAATGTGGATTTTATGGTACTGACTCCAAACCAACAAAATGATGCATAAGCTTTATAACACACACAGAAAAAATTACTATTAATTATGATTTCCTGCAATAACAATTAAAAAAAAAAAAAAAGGGATTCAGGACCAGTTTTTAAACAAAATAATTTCTAAAATTCAGTCACTTAGTCCATATAGCGGGTAATGCAGATGGATAATAAAGAGTTGCTGGAGATTGTGACCCAAGCGTAGTTTGTATATACACCTTTAGACTCCAAAATGTAGAAGAGTGTCGCCCTCTACTTCACTTGCTGCAATAAGGGAAAAATCCCTCTAAAACACTGTTATTATCAATAACCAAGTTATTTATGGTTGATAGCTCTGGGTTGACTAGGAGTGGAGACTGGCTGTGCTAGGAATCACATGCACAGAGAACAGCTGCCTCCTCCTCCGGCTCTGCTCTGGGCTATTGCTGCCTTCTCCTCCGGAGGCCAGTGGAGGTGCTGGGAAGAGCAACCAGTCCTGCAGCAACGACAGGGATGGGTTCAGAGCAAGCACCAAAAGCCAAGGTTGGCGAGGCCCAAGGAGGAGTTCACCGCGCGTGCAAAGCCAGCGGAGGGAACCGAAGGCTGCCTGATGCGGGGCTTCCAAATTAAGACATATAGGGCCCTGTTCTTGTACAACGCAAGATTAATGAGCACGCATAAATACTCCTTTATTCTTTGCTTGCAGCAAAGGAAACATCCAGCGGGAGAATATTGGTTGATCTATTTATAATATTACAAGGGTGGCTTACGTGGTTTTGATTTATTCCTTATATCGTTCAGGACAAGCTAGAACTATGCCCATAAAATACACTGCAGTAGTATAAATTTCAAGTATTCTTTTTCCTTTGGTGGCAATAGTTATACCAATAAAACTGTCAAGACTAAACCAGATTTTATTAATTAAGTTAAAAAAGAATAATAATCCATGTTTTTAAAATGCAATCTACAAACTACATCTGGGATTCTTAATTCTCAGGCAGGCAAAATTCTTTTTGGAATTAATTACAATTTTCTTTAAGTACTAAATAAGACTTGAAGATTTATCCTCAGTTATCTTGAGTATTTCTACTATAATTTTATGTTTACTATAGAATGTATGTTGGTTGAATTACAGAATTTGACACGATATACAGTTTTGACTCTATAATAACAGTATTAAATATGTTGATACATGTTTGAAAATCTATCAAATATTCAAGCATATTTAAATATATAAATAATCAAATGAAGCCAAAGATCTGTGTAATTTCTTAAGCTGTATAATATACAGTAAACTATGTGTAATGCAAATAAAAATATACCATACATTTTTAGATGTGCATAAGTGAGATTTGATCTTCATTTTATACAGGGAAGTAGGGGAGGAAAAAAGAAAAGGATGGTACAGTCCTTAAATAGCTATGCTAGCTACTCCAATTTTCAAGGCAACTCACCATTTGAAGCCACGAGGCTTTGGCAATTTACAAACACTAACCATCTGCTCTTCATTTTCCAGAAATCAACTACATTGAACAGACACCCAAAACCCATTTGAAACAATTCTACACAAAACGAGGAAACCACAGCTATAAACATCATTAATGGAGGAAGGTCACAGCAAGAAACAATGATAGTTTCTTACATTTCAGATAACCTTACAGTGGCATCAGAGGCTTCATTCCCTTGGAGAATGTGTTCTTTGCAGTTAACTTCTGTCCTTTTACAAGGTCTGGAAGTGAAGCCCAGTACCAAAACTTCATCAGTACATCTGCATCTCACATTGGAGATCTTTTCCCACCTGATTTTTTTTTTTAATTGTACATTTCAAACTATTCTTAACATTTTCTTTCTAACACTGGTTTTGCATTAAAAAAAAAAAAAAAGAAACATCTCAGTCTTGGTAAGCTATAAGTACCATTGCCTTATTGAATTAGCATTAGCAGCTGGTGTTTCCAAAAAGACATGAAACTAGAAAAGAATGTGTTACCAGTCCTTCATTTCAGAAAGATGTTCTATTATAAAGGTTTCTCCTAGACATATATCTGAACAAACTGGTCAGAATGAATTGCATTAGGGTGCCATTGCCCATTTTTCCCAACTAGGAAAATTTTTTCCTGTGGGTTTATATGAAGAATTTGCATATGCAAGTTTGCTGTGATTGCAGTAAAAGCTCACTGACCCGCATATAAAAGAAACAGCCCCCGCAGGGCAGAAAAAAGAGTCTTGCAAAAATGACTGCCACACAGATACCCAAATAATTCATCATGATTAATGATATTAGCATAAATCCCACAGGAAGGGATACTGTAATGCTTTGCCGCTTCGTATAAAGCATCGCTGTCAGCAAAGTTGGTTATGTTGCAGTTAATAAAGGGTTGATCAATGTATTCAAAGTGGTCTCTTGCCATAATCCATTCCCTATTAAAAATATAAATTATAGACAAGGCCCCAGGGATCTTAGGAAGAAGAAAGCACCTGAGAGCCAAAATAAACTGCAGGAGAATTTTGCAATAAATTACAGTAGTTAAGTAGTTAAGTGCAGTGGGGTTTAACTGGAATGATTTCCCACTGTAACTAAACAGCTTATATTCATAAGAAAATAGCCACAGGATAGATTTCACTCTTCATGTCTCTGCAAGCAGGCACTGGAATCTCTCCAGGAGAGCAGATACAGGAGACACCCCTGTTGACCTAGCGCTGTCACTAAAGTAGCTAAAAGTTTCTTTAGTGGAGGTTAGCATAGCAGCCCATCACACTGAAATTATTCTGGTCAAGGGGACTCACAGAAATATCATCTCTTGGGCTACTCTGGCTTCAGTTAGAATGAGATCAGCCCATTGGGAAACTCATAAATAGTCATTTCTTTAAATGACCTCACACATCCAGAAGTTGCATCATAAGCCATGGACAGAAAACAAGCTATGCTGACCTCTTCCTTCCTCTTCATCAGTCTAGCCTGGATTCCTGCTCCTTATGACAGGGCGTTCTGGTCTGTCTAGACAGACATTTTAATTCAGCTTATTTTAACACAAAAATTCCCCCTCACAGAATCTAACTGTTATCACACTTCCCTATCCCAGACCTTTTCGGCACTGCTCTTCCTCCCCATGTATCTGTTAATAGTGGGTTCAGTCAGCACCCAATTTCACAAAGTTCATGAAAGCATCATGAATGCTCGTGGCATAGCCTGAGTATGCAAACACAACTTTGCTGTTTGTGTCCTATTACCACTATAGTCTGATTTTATTTCATTAGCTACTAAATTGGAACCTGCTGAGAGCCAGAAACAAAGCTGAATTTCATCAGAAAAATCATAGCAGTGGCTTTTCAGTGGTACAGAGCATTACAAATGCAGAGCTTTCTGACTTTGAGAGTATTGCTTACAGAGTCACAGTGAAATGGAAATTCAAAGACAGTATTTAGAGTCATTTTTACTAAAGCCATGGAGAAAAGCCATGCAGAAATGCTAGGTGCAAAACTATTTCCCCTGGCAGATAAAATTTTGAGAATCCTAAGATCTTCCTTGTCCATACTTGCACAAACCAAGACCTTTGGAAGCAGAGAGACAGGAACAATTTCAGGCATATCTCACCTGACTCTCTGACAATCAAAATATTTTCTGTTTTGCAGGCAGACTTCTACCTGATCCAAAGCACTCTGAGACAGCTAGATGCGAACCAGCTCTGAATTAATAGCTAGCTAGTGGTCTTCATGCACCTATGAGCCTGAACTATTAGTGCTTCTAATAGGAAGGATTATTTGTCAGTCCAAAGTGCTCTGCTAATACTTCTATGCAGCTTTTGTGTTGGAGCTTGCTGCTATCAAAGTGCCTGAGGGTGGCTGGTGGAGCAGCCTTAGCCTTGGTGGTGACCTTGGCCTTTATCCCTGCCCCGGCTGCATGCTCGCCCATCCCAAGGCACACTAGCACAACTTCTCCAACTGTACGTAAGCCAGCTGAGAGAGATCATCAGCTGACAACAACTAAACAATTCTTTTTTCCTTCTTTTTTTTAATTAGTTTAGTTTTCAGCTGGATCATCTCCCTGGGTGGGCTCACCCATGGTTACAGGAGCACCAAGCTGATGCAAAGGGCAGAGCCAGGACATGCTCCTGGAGTCAAAAGAAGTATGGGACCATGGTAGTCTGTGCTCAGACAGGCTCACAGTGCCCTGGAACCAGTGCTAGCGAGCTCCTGAACAAGTTGTTGATGCTTCTCTAGGGCGATTCGTCAAATTGGCCTGAGATATTGATTTCAGAATGGGTGGAAATGCACTATGTAGGTGCTTATCTCTCTGTTGTACCTACATTTTATACTGATAAAACTGGGTGAGATTAATATTATCCTCTGAGTTCTTTTCTTCCTGTCACTCTGCAATATTCCTTCAAGTAACAGAAAAACCTTGTTGAAAACAGTATATATTCCCCAAAAGATTCAGTTTCAGATAATCAGGCTTTTCTGATGAAAACAACAACTCTTCAAAATCCCAATATGTTTTACTTGGGAATTATCTTCTTTAGTATGATTTTTCAATATTTTGATCTTCAATTATAGAGATTTCTCAGCAGCTTTGCCTCCCAGTTTTTTAACATCAGCGACATTCAGAAGACAACTTATTTTCCAAAAGGAACTAGTAACTAGCGTAGTTGTTATAATAAGGAGAGTTTCTAAAGAAAAGGAAATCCTGTTTTTGCAATGAATAATGGTTTTGCAGATTTGAAAACATTCATTTTGATTCTGAGGGCTGCTTAAAACAGGAAAGGATCATCATGATAGAATTAATTTCACAAAATGACAAAGTTTGGATATAGGTGAGCAATAAAGGATGTCTTGCAGTGCCGTGTATTGGCCCAGTATAAAGTGGGGGGAGGACTCCCATTGTCTGTAGTTTCTCTTTCATCTCCATATTTCTCCATTAAGATCTAGCAGCCTATAAATCTGATTCATTTAAGTATTTTATTGGAAGGTATCAGGCTCTGAGTAAGCTTAGTGGAGAGAAAGGAAAAAGGAAAATTACCTATACTAATGAATAAAAGCAGGAAGTCAGAATTTGTTTACATTGATTATAACAGCTGATTACCGTGTCTACTTCTGAAATGCAAGACCAATGCTCTTGCCTGCTGCTTCTGTTTGTTTCCTATCAACATATAGGAAGGAGTTTTTAAAGGAAGAGTCCAGGTCCCTTGCAAGGGTGGGAAGGGCACAGACCCACACAGGATCTGGGGTCACTCAGGAGGTGTCTGGTAGAGACACCCAGATACTCATGATCTGTGTCTCTGACATTTACTTAGAGAAGAGCTGTACCCCAACATGCCCCTCCTCCTCTCCCTTTCTGCCTTTTCCTCTCTGCTTCGCCACATCATGACTTAATATTCACTTCTTTCTGCATTTTGCTTGTCCCTGCTCATATTCTTTCCTTAGGGCATAGCATTGTAGAAACTGCTTCATTTCCCTTGCCTAAAAAGAAACACACAAAGGTTCTCCATAATTACATCTCCCATCATGCTCAGCTGAAACAGATTCCCAAATTTTACATGACACCTGATGGCCTTTAATCTCAAATCACTCCTTAAAACTATCCTTCTCCTCATAGCATGCACAAGCATGTCATTTAGCCTGTATCTCACAAAAAAGAAGGTCTAGTCAAATGAACATATTAAAAGAAAGAAAAGTATTACAAGTAATTCAATCAATTATATCCTCATTAATTTTTTTACTATTTCCTCATTTTCTTTTGGGTAGAGGCAGTATCTTTTTTATGCAGCTGGGCTGACAAACAATTTTAGTCTGCTAAAGCTTGTAATAAAGCTAGACTTTCCTGTCATCTGTAATGCATTTAAGTTGATATAGAAACACAACAGATGCATGGAAACCTATGGTCTGATTCAGATCTTGAATCAGAAACATCTACTTTCTTGGCTGAGTCATTTACTAACATAAAGAACAACGTGTACTTTCTGATTCTGAAAAAAAGAAAAAGATTTCTATCCTTGTTTTTCAAAACTTTATCCATCACTTATAATCATAGCTTAACTGCAGTAAACAAACACAACCCAAACTCACTGAGACTAAGAGTACAGAACCAGTAGCAGGAATACTTCAAAGGGACTTGGTAGTGATATGAAAATAAGATTTTGAAATAGGAATAGTGAGTGATGACTCAGTGGTTTACAAAGAGTAAGTCTGCAATTACAATCTCTGTGCTTGGAATGAATGGGGGCAAAAAAAAGGAGACTGGCAGTAGTCCACACTGTCAATCCAGTTCTGTGTCAGCCCTGTACTGCACTGTTTAGTAGGGCTTGATGGCCGTGTTAGGTGAAGAAAAATACAACACTTTCTTCTACAAGTACACAGCACCTTCTTGCATCTTAGAAGATACAGTCACGGATGTCTCCGTCAAAAAATATGACCAAGCCTTAAGTGAAGTTAGAATACCAGAATCTTTATGTTGACAGTCATATTGACATCAGTTTTATGATAGAATAAACATATGTACCCAAATTAGAAAGATTCTATAAGTTTGCAAAATCTTCTGTTTTCTCAAGTGTCCTGCGCAACATCATGTTGTCTTTAATTGATACTCTGATTAGTCACTCCATTCTCTGAGACTGTAGTTGTGATTCTCTCTGCTTTTTACTACAGCCGTTTTAAGATTTGTGAACAGAACCAACATGCAGCTTTAAATTAGTCCTTCTAAACAGAACGGCAGCTAATTTGAGATCAAACAAATTAAATCTTGCTTTCAGAGAGTTAGTCGAAGTCAGATGTCTAGAGATATTTTAGCTACAGATTTAGGAGTAGCACTAGTTACAGATTTAGGGGAAATTTATTTTCAAGGTGACTGAACAGCCTCTCTATAGTAACAGACAAAAAAGCTTAAATCTGTTCTGTAAAAGTGTGGGGACTCTGGTTTCTCCTATTTCTCTGCTGCCGAATGTAGCCAGCTGAATCTCGAGGACATGGAGTAAAAAGAGGAGGCTAATGCATGACTTCTAGCCTTGGTTCTGCCACTGACTTTCCGCGGCAAGCTGGGTTAGCCAGGGAACCCACTTCTGTGTACTTTGTCTTTCCAAACCCGTAAAAGAGGAACTAATTACATATAGACACCTAGCTGAGAGGAAGCCGCATGCCAACAGGTACCTACTTAGTAGTAATCACCACACAGTTTTCAGATTTGAGTTTTCTGTCAGAATGTCTCACAATTCCCTGGGGGACAGCAACAACAACCACAGTTTTGAGTGTGAAGTCATGTTAAAGAAAGTCATCACATCTAATCAGCTACCAGTATATTGACRGTCAATGAGGCAAGGCTTCTAGAAATTTGGACTTTTGGTCCCAATAAATGCCGTCCTTGTATTTCAGTTCATGGTTGCTTTATGGAGCCATGTTATTTGCAGTTATCAAATGTTGTGATCACCATGGCAACTTCCCACTCACTTTTYCTACTATTTTGCTTGTCAATCTGTTAGAGGTACAGAGTTTTAAGGCACAATCCTGCAAAAGACTGAGCAATTTTGACTTCCTTCTTGCTCAGAAAGAATGTTTTCAGCACTTCAGTAGAACAGCTCAGCCCCTTGCAATGGAAATCATCCCATACTACTTTGTATTCGGAAAGAGCCTGGCAAGTTCAACCAAGGTGAGATACAAGAAAAAGTAGTTGTTTACACACATAGGTTATTTCATTATTATCTATGTTACAGCAGCCCCACGTGCAGGAATCAGCCTGACATGAAGGCATCACTTGGAGATGATAATGAATTAATTTAATGTATTTTCAAAAACAAGAATCCCAGATTCTTTTGCACTTCTGTCATTTGTTCCTGTAGAATGAGGTATGTCATTGTTCCTTCTCCCCATYACTCTGGCATAGGAAGAGGAGTAGAAAAAAGTTGGAGKGGTATTTGTCTTTGACTACTTACTAGCTACTTATTTGTAGCAATTCACAGGTAGAGTGCTCTGAACCTGGATTGACCCATCACAATTTATCTTCTCTGATTTCTTGTTCTGTGGATCTATTCTCAGCCTTCTGCCTACYGAAGACTTCTAGAGAAAAAGGGAAGAACATAATGAATGAAAAAAAGCCCACAGGCCAGATCTGACCAGTCCAGTTGTCAGTGAACTGCACAAAAGGATGCCCTCAACTCCATACCCATACCAACACTCCTCCAGGATCTCCTTACAGAGCAATCCAGAGGTGTGACTGTCAACCACATAGCCTTGTGCAACCTATTCATGTGCCACTAAGATGTAGCATGTGCTTCACTGCAGTCTGCACAAGCTCACCTGAAAAATCATGGAAAAATATGTGAAACTCAGGGTCTCAGTCAGTAGCAAGTCTTATAGTGAGCATGTATACAATGCATATAATGCATGCATACAAGCTTCTCAACATCTTTGGTTCAGGTGTTACCTGAGTGGTTATTTTTGCTTCTTCCCTTCCATGTCATAGCAATGGGAATTCAGGAGCAGGAACTTCCTGAATGGGAGCTTTGTCCACTCAACACTTGGAAGGACTGCACCTCTGTTATATAAATGCGAAAGTAAATGTAACTCAACTGGTACATAAATATGTTCTACTTATTTGTGTCACACAATGGTGTCACTCAACTCTCTTCTAGCTTATGGATGTGTCTAACGTACTGGAGCATCTAAAATGAGGTAATGTGCAAGTCTAGTCTGTTTTAAAGAGACTAACTACAAATATCTCCAAAATGCTGAGCAAGTCTTCTCCAAGACTCAACCTTATATTCTCAATCACATTAAGTGACCCAGGCATCACTGAAAATTATAATATCATTTGTTTGGGAGTTTAATAGAATGTAATGTTTAGGGCCTAAAAAAGTAGGAGAGAAAGGCATAGTGCTGTTCCAAACTTGAAAAATAGAAAATTACTGGATTTAATTTTTGATCATTCTTTCTGAAAAATATGATGTTATGTATTTAACACCAATGTAGTATATTTTAATACAAAAGGATTTTGTTAAAAAAAGTTGCAGAAGTTAAAACAGATGTTAGAATTCAACAGCAAGTGCAACATTCAACATATGGACATGGTGGAATAATAAGTGGATACAATAAAATACTGCTGAATAATTTAGAAGAGAGAATTTGTTGTATCAGGTTAGAGTTCTAAATTCGATTTAATGATACTTCTTTAAAAACATCAGGTGGGACTTCCTTACTAAAAAAAAGTGTACTTGCCCAATTCCTAGGAAACAAGCATCAAAATGCTGCTTGCAACTCAGTAATGCTATATATCAAGAGAAAAACTCTGGATACCTTGCCAAGCATCTACATGCTTGCAATAGGAAATTTTCACTCTGTGTTACAAGCTGATCGGTAACCTTACTTCAAAACTATAATTGAAACTGCTGAAAAACAGCAATCTGCATCACACAGTAGAAAAGTGACAATTTCATTGTTATCACCTGCATTTCATGAATTTATTAAAACTGACTACCATRGTTTTTAGCTTCTAGTAATGGAAAGCACAAGAGACAATTAAATGGTGCTGTTAGTGCTCGAGTTTGAGCCCTTCCAGTGATGAAGGCTGACTGCATACTGGGCTGTATTAGTAAGAGCATAGCAAGCCGGTCAAGGAAAAGATTAGTTCCCTTTATTTAGCTATTACGAGACTACGCCTGTAGCACTCCCCAGTGCAGAAAGACATTGATAAACTGGAGAGGGCCCAGCCAAGGGCAGGAGAACATAATGTACAAGAAGAGGCTGAGGGAGCTGGGTTAGTTTGGCCTGGAGAAGAGATCTAATTGCTTTCTTCAGCTACTGAATGGGAGGGGACAGAGAAGACAGAGGCAAACTCTTCTTGGAGGTGCTTGGTGATAGGACAAGAAGCAATGGACACAAGCTGTGGCAAAGAAAATTCCAGTTAGATGCAAGGAAAAAAAATACAGTTAGGGTAGTCAAAAACTGCAACAGGTAGCTCAGAGGTTGCTCAGAGATGYTGTATCATGTTCACCCATGCAGATCTCTGAAATCACCAGGACAAGGTTCAGAACAACCTGATCTAACATTGAAGTTAGGGCTTTGAGCAGGAAGTTGGATAAGATGATTTCCAAAGGTTCCTTCCAATGTAAATTGTTCTGTGATTTTACAAAAAGAATGTTTCAACCAAAGCAAATTTATTGACTGTTTTGTTGCCAGCCTCTCTGAAGAGAATTATTTTAAAAGTTGAATGACCCATTAAGAACATGGTTAGACATGGAATATGATAGATTTACTGCATGTCTTGAGGTAACAATTGCGCTATCATCAAATAGAAAATAAAATGAATTAATGGTCCAGTATAGCACTGGAGTCCCTCCCACATATAACATACCTTTTATGCTTTGGTACATGTAGTACCTGCACTGTACTAAACCAGACATTGGGAATTCTATTTCTAAACTTTACTTTTAGGCTTTGAAAACTCTTCTTTATCCATGAGGATCAAGATCTTGTTCTATGTACATCTGATAGGAGACAGTAAAAAGAGAGGAGAGGCAAGGATAAAAGAAGCAGAAAATGCAAAAGCATTTTATGTATTTTTGGGAACTGGAGACAGAAATAACAGAGGCATTTCACACAAAAAAGTAAAAACCTTTTCTGACAAAAAAGCTATCCTTTTGCTTCTGCTTAACCTGGGGAAAGTGAGGATTAATAAAGAATTGAAAGATGACTATGGAATTGGTTACAAGGAAGTTGACAGTGGATTGGGCTACAGAGGAAACTGTCAGGCTGGGGTCCCCTAAGGACAAGTTTTGGATCCTGTCTTTGAGCACAAAACAAAAGAAAAGTGTCTCTTTGAAGTTTAGCTAGGATGGTTCGCTGCAAAAAGGCTGAGATGTATAGCAGAGAGAAGGATGAGAACATTGCAGAGGAGAAGGTGGAACATACCAGCTTCACTAACAGACTCCCTGAAGTTCAGAGGAGTTTGAAATAGRTACTACAAATCAAGCTGCTGGAAGCGATGTCACCTTGTTTCACAACTGTATTCTAAATACTCTCCTGAAGTCTGAGGATATTTCATCCTAAGCAGATTTCTAATGATCAGACTCACAGATTGATACTTCATATTTTCATTTTAAGCTTCTCTATGCCTAGTAACCTCCATTTTAAGGAACTCTGACAGATAACATGAGCTGTTATTCATGCTTTTCTTGGCAGAAGTCCTGCAAACTTGTACAGCAGTTGGCTGTGTATTGCGCTCTTCCCCACAATCACTTTCACCTTTTGTTAAATGAGCTGAATTTTTTACCCCTCTCATCCGTTGGAGGAAGATTGAGTTCAGGCTTATGAATGGGCAATGATAGTGCCAGGCGTGCGGAGCCTTAGAAAGAGCAGTTTGACTTGAAAGTTTTCCTGGATAATAAATGCAGCGCGCACTGCTTTGATGCGGATCAGGTAGATATTAAAATTTGAAGGTTCCTCTGAGAACAAAGTCTATTTTTCCCAACAATAAAATACCAGTCTTGATTATGCTTTTTGCATGGTGTCAACAGGGGCACAAATTTAGAAGGTTTTTTAAATATACATCAATTTGTTTAGTGAAGAAGAACCACCAAAGATGATAACTAAAAAACCCAAGATTACTCTGTTCAGAAAACCACTGCTTTATCACGGCACACTGCACCAAACCTAATAAGCAACTGCAATAAGAGTTTCTTGTAAAGATTATTCTGGAAAATGGCATTAATCRTGTTTTCTCTTACAAGTGTTATTTGAGTGGCTAAAATAATGTT
Organism: Apteryx rowi; assembly: GCF_003343035.1. Taxonomy (NCBI): domain Eukaryota; kingdom Metazoa; phylum Chordata; class Aves; order Apterygiformes; family Apterygidae; genus Apteryx; species Apteryx rowi. Next base: position 929,686 of record NW_020449319.1, on the reverse strand, counting down.
GTAGAACAGAACACCTGCATTTTCTTTCTATTGCTGTTGCTGAGCTTGGGCAAATCACAATCCCTTTGTCCCCTACCTTACTGAAACAACAGAAACAATTTCACAGGCTTCTTACAAGATTTCATTAGTCAGTGGCTGTAGAAGTCTTTGAAATATTGAAATAAAAATTGCTACTGAAATTCTAAGAATTATGGCTATTATACTAAACACAACCATTTGCTTTCTATAAATGTATTCTCAGATATTTACTGTAGCATTCTCATTAATGCTTATACCATGAGAAAAAAAATACAGCCTTTACACAAATATATGAATGTACTGAATCTGTAAAGAATTACTGGAAGTTTAAGAGATCTGGGCATTACAGTTCTTGCTACTATTTAAAAAGTGATAAATTTATTTCTTAGCTTAAACTGAGAAAATTTTTAAACTTAAGAGCAGACAACATTCAATGGCAGAACCCCACCCCCATAATTCAGGGGAATGAAAATGGTTTCTAGCAGAATCAGAATACAATACATTAAATCCAAACTCAAACCTGCTTCCAGCTAATTATACTGCCACAGATGGAGGTATGCAATTTACTGAGCATCTGTGCATAGCAAAATTTTGGACAACGTGGGTGGTACAACTTTTAAATCATACACATGCTGTGACTGAAGCAAAGCAAAAAGACTCATTGATGAGAGTTATTTTATGATTTCAAAAAAAACCAAAGTATTGAATTTCATCGTGCAATTAAATGCATAAAGGCACAGTGGAAAGTCAAGAGCAAACCTGTCTTCATATGGGAAATCAGAAAAACAAGGTTGTTCTTTAGGCATAGTTCTGCTTCTTTTGTGTAAGTAAGTCAAAGACAGACTAGAAAAGAAACATGTAGATAAAAAACAGGGTGAGAAGMAGAACTGGTCAAGCAGCAGAAAATCCTGTTCACAAGCAGTATGCCTTCATTAGAAGATGGATTATTCTTCTTGGCATCTTTGCGTCCTTCTAATATTTACTGCTTGCAGATTTCTTACAGCTGCAGCTTTGCCAGCTTAACTATTCAGCCAAGGGAGCTGGTGCCAAAGGACTATGATCAAATATCTATGCAATACTTCTTTCCATTAATCCCCACTGTTTGAATCTCCTATGACACTGGCATCCCAATAAAATTTGAGTGGAAAGGAAAGAAAGAAAGATAAGATCAGACATGTTGAAGAACAGCTACTTGGTATCTAAATCTGTGACTTCTATTAACTGACAGTAATAACTACTAAACCTACATCAACATGCCTGATACAATGAGCTTACAGAATGTTGTGTATTGCTGCTATCTTAGGTAGTATTTAATCTGAGCATATGGACAGCTGCCTATAAATTTCCTTCAAACATCTAATATATCTGATAGGGGCATCAAGCACATTTTGCTTTTGTATGATGAAAACTAAATCCAAGAGGGAAAAMAAAAAGCAAGAAAGAAAAGCCACAATTCCTTGATGTCTCCACTACTGCTGGCAAGCAAATTTGATTATGGATCAAGAGTGGGTATACACTTACCGCTCTGACCAAATAGCTAGCGCATGTGCTACAGAGTTTTTGCTGCTGTTTTGTTGCTGGCTTTATGCCCGCAGTGGGAGAATGGATAATATTTGATCTGGCATAAAGTTAAAAGGCAGGGACAGAGGGTACGTGTGCTGATGTGAAGCTGGTCAAACTTTCTGAACACGACTGAATCAGCAGCCTAGCCTTACAGGGCATCAGCATTTTGCAGTATGTTGCCAGGGTGGTTTTGGTCCAGCACTCAGAGCCCTAAAGATGGATTTCCTGCAGCATCAAGCCACAGCCCAGGGATCTATGCGATGCCACATGTGTTTCACCCCCTTTGCTCAGGGTAGACGCTGAACCTTTCCAAATTCCCAGTTAAACAAATACTTTCTTCAAACACTCCTAGGAAATAGGACTTTCCCTCTCACAAACTCCATGTCTCTGCAGAAAGCAAGGACAACTTAACTGAAAAGGGAAAGGGTGTCATTTGCTATAACCCTCAACAGTAGGAAACTAAAAATATATTTATGCACCATAAGTCATCCTGAGCCTCAGTTTCCCATCTGCTCCTATGACAAACATGTTTCCACAAGCCACTTCTGACATTTTGCACTTATGCAGCCCTCACTGAAAGTTTTTGTAAAAGGCTGATAGAGCAAAGAGTCTGTATTGACAAGCATATCTGCTGTCCCTAGCACACAGCATTTTGTGACTTCTGGGAAGAAATGTGTTCTCACTACTCCTGCTTTTGTCATTCAGGGTGATTTTGCTACAGTTTTCACTTCTTCATCTGCCTCGTCCCTCCCCACAGTCCCATCTCTGTGGCTGTGGATCTTACCCTACCTGTTGGTGCTGAGAAAGAGAAGGACCAAGCTATAAGGCATGGGAATTACAGCTAGAGAGCGAGTAATACTTGTGCACCTTCTTCTTCACAGAGATATGTGTGACCCTCTGGTAGCACCAGTCAGAACAGCAAATGAGGTTCTGCAGGGGTTTCCAATTGGCTTTCTATCCAAGTCCATCCTTATCTCCAGTCCTTTCCCTTCCCAGACTGGAGTGGCTTGGTTGTTCCCTGGTCCCATCCCCTTCTCCATGGGGAAGCAGCATTCAGTCCTGCCTAAACTTCCAAGAAGCCCTGAGCTGGCTCTGGAAATAGATACAAACTAAACAGGGATTAGGTTAGTTACTTAGTGAGTTTAGTGAGGAAAAAGCAACAAATCCATGCTTCGCAGCTGACCTGCCATAAAAATCCAACAGTGAATTTCATACAATTGCCTGAACACCTTCTGTCATTAGTTGGCAAACAATAAAGTGCTACAGAATCTGTTCACTGAACCATATCAAGTATGAACAAATTCATAAATACTGCCATCTGACTGCAAACATTTCATGAAGAGAAAAAAAGCAAGATGCATTTTTTTTCAAATACACTGTTTGCAGGTAGAAATTTCTGATAAGGCAGCCAGAAAAGTAATATATAATACCACCTTTTAGCTGAGGAAAATGATTTAAGGCCATCCAAGGTTAATGCATTAATCAAATGAGATAAATAATTTAAAGGTTTGTCCAAGAGTATCAGTCACAATGCAAAGATCAATGAAGATACAAAGCTTTTAAGTGCTGTGCATATATCTGTGGTTACATGCAAAAAGGGGTGAAACTTCTCACTGTCTGGCCAGAACACAGGGTTTGTGAGAGAAAATTCTGCTGTGAATTCCTCTGGATATCTATTTTCATGGCGGTTGTTTTCTTTTAAAATAATATTTAATTAATGACACCCTATATTCCCCTTCTCTGGAGCCCACAAATTAAAGTTGCATGATAATAGTTCACATGAAATGATGACTGTAGTATGGTAATCATTTTGAAGCATGACAATACTTTCAAGAACTTTGGGGTAGTTTTGTGTATTCTAAAAAGGAGAAAAGTATTTTCACATTTTGGATCATTTGATTAGCTAACCATCAGGCCTATGTCAAGCATTTTCCTGAAGGGATATGTAAGTCCAAAATTTTACATCTCATCACTCAAATTTAGAACAAAGATTTGTAATGACCTCAGTTTATTGAGGTGAGATATTGATAAATATGTCACTAAACACCCTCACATTTGAAAATCTGGTCCTGATGTAGGTGCTTCTATGAATGCAGTGTGCCTTTGAAAAATTAAGACTTCCTGTGATAGTGGCTAATCCACAGAAAATTTAGTTTTTAAAATGAAACTTTTATTGTTTCAATGTGTTAATTAAAAAAATAAAATGTAATGCCAAAACCTTGGAGATGTTCTGTAACCTAGCACAGAAGAAGCAAAGAAAAATGTCCTGATTTCTTCTTACTGCATTTATAAATGCTTGGGGCTACACAATACCTTGCATTCAGGTTAAACATCTGCGCCATAAGGAAAGCATTTAAGGCTCCATAGCCCTATATAGCTTCAATGCAAATATAGTTCCTTTGAGCATCTTGCAATCCCTAATGTGTTTGTCCTCGTCCTGTCATAGGAAGGTCTGAAAGACTCACCACTCTCAGCTAGGGCTTTCAAGTGGGGCAGAGTCTGTAGCAGCAGGAAATCTGGAAGAAACTGAAGTGGGTGGGAGGCAAAGCAGGAGGGCATAGAAGAGGTAGGAGGGCTGGGAAGGACTGGCAGAAGTTGATGTTCAGCCCTTCCCTGCACTAAGTCCCCATGAGGACTTCACTGCAGAGTGGTAGCACAGTCCCATACTGCAGGGTGGACCTGGACATCAAAGCAGGATAGAGGGAGCCACTGGGACAGGCAGCTGCCTCCTGCCAAGGTGAATGACATTGGCTTCCTCCCTTCCTCCCTGGTACCACACTCTGCTCACTCACCCTTCTTCTGGGGAAGAAGTTCCCCCACCACAAGGGGAGGTACTGAGAAATGTGGTTTGCCCCAATATTCCTTCTGTCTCCCCAGCTTTCTTCCCGTTTATCAGTAGTTGTTTGTTCAAGCTACGTGGTCCCTGGCACTTGCAGAGGCTAAATGAGGGAAGAAGAAAGAAAGTTGTGAGGAAGACATCACAGCTTTGAATTTTCCCTCTGTACACAGTGTATCAAGGAAGAGATCAGGTAAATCAAGTGATAGAACTATTACTCTTTTTATTCCAAATCATATTCTCTCACTACTTCAGCTTTCTCACTTGGAGCGCAAATGGTTGCCTATCTATCTCATGTGCATGGATGAGAACTTGGTTGTTGGGGATTTATAAAATGCCTTAAGATCCCTGAGCGGAAGGCAGTGCAGAAATGCAAAGTGGTTTTTTTCTTTCTCTGAAACACTGCAGTCAATGGGCAAATGTGTTCAAGCAGAAAAGGCTTGTATGCACAAGTGGATCCTTTCTAAGGAATCCCTACATCAGCACCTTAAAGCAACAAGATAAAAATGTTGGTCAAGGAATGTTGGTGGAAGCCACAGAGGAAGACAGGATAAGTAGATCTCAACAGCTTTATCAATTACACTGAAAACAAAACTAGATAAAGCATACCTAAATATATTAGTTCTAGTGATAAGTCTACTTAAAAATCAAAGGGAAAACATCAAATCCAGTAAATTTTAGAAAGTCCATGGATAACCTCTAAGGACCTGCTTTTACCAGAGGGTTGGATCACATAATCTCCAGATGCCCTTTCCAAACTGGACTTTTCTAAGATTTTGATTTATAGCTATCTAATGATTACTAAACAGAGGAAACATTTGATAGTGTAATAAGGGAAAGTCATTCTTTAATGATCTGGTGCCTCACTTCAGGAGTCTATGCTCAGTACATTTCAAAAGCAGTTTACTAGTTACCAAATATTTTATGATATTTCAATAGAGGAGCCAGCCTGAATAATTTAAAAGAGATTTCAGGAAAAATTTGTTAACAAAATGCTCACGCATCTATCACCAAAAATCTAACATTTTTCTTTCTCTTGAGAGCCACCATAATTCAGGTTCTATTTCTTTAATTTTCTCTAAGCATTGAACAGACTAAAATGATTAGAAATTTTATTGCCACTGTCACTGTATAAGTAAAAAGAAAGACYGAAGACTGATCTTTGGAGAATACCAAAACAGATGCTAATACATTTAAAATAAAGATTTCCAGTGTATAATGACACGACAAACACCACCAAGAGTCATCTGCTCTGTTGTTATTAATACTGTGTACTTTTAATTTTGCAGCTAATGATCTTAGACAATCTAGTCAAATACCCTGGAGAAGTATGAAGAAACAACAGTAACTTATTTAAATTCATCAAGGGCAAAAGAAAAAACAAGCGGTTAACAGCAGTATTCCCAGACCTAGTGTATGGGTAATGAACAAATCACTCTCCTCTCTAAATACAAATTTTTACACAGGGAAAATATGCAGCTASTATGTTAAACCACAGTCAAGTCACCAGAATCAACCTATCGTAATGCATTAATCATCTTCATACAGGGGAAGAGACTTTTCTAAGTAAGACAATGAAAAAGGTAAAGGGATGTCCAACGCAGTCCTGAATAGAAGTCTGYGAGGAAAGGAAAGTTCCTGCCAGCTTCTTTTTGCAAGCCTGAGACAGTGACAATTCCTGCTCCTCGGCTGCCTGTAGGAACCCTCATTTATAGCAGTCAGCAGAGTGTTGATGCTGTCAAGCTACATCATACAGAGATACGTGGGAAAGTTATAACGCATCCCCTGGGAGCTGCCAGTTATCGAGTGAGTTTCCTCAAGACCTGCATTTCTCCAAAAGCCGTGGTCTAAAGAAACACAACTGAAATCACAGGTCTCAAATCTCACTTCCATTAACATTGTTTACACCACTTTGGCAGTTCGGAGATTCTTCAAGTTGCTCTCGTGCAAGTATAAGGATAAATTTTGTTCATAGATTTGAGGAGATGGTACAGAAATAATTGAACAGATAAGAGTAGTGCCCATTTTCTACTTATCAGCAACATAAAGTCAAGCTGTTTTGTGTGAATTATTAAATTGTCTCGTATATCTTAGGCAGAAATCCCATTAATTTTAAATGGTAAACTGAGTAACAGATCAGAGATCAGGATTTAAATTTAAAACGTCACAAAGACTGCTTCCGTCATCATCTTTTAAAATATACTGTAATGGAGTAGTACCAGAAGAGTGCTACCCAGGGAAAGAATCCAACTAAACAGAGATTTAGACATGAAAACTCACATAAATCCTAAATCCATATAAATCTCAAATCAGCAATGCAGCCTTTTCACTTTACAGGACTTCCCAGACAACCTAACCTCATTAAACATTTCCCCAGTTAGCCTGACAGTCTCCTGTGGTCCACACGTGGCCAGACCTGCCTGTTTTGGGTAAACAGGCAACCACCTCCCATCCAGAGCTCTGCTGTGATCCAGGCTGAGACAGGCAGCCCCCTTCCAGGCAAATCTTCCTTGAATTCCAGACAAGTCCAAAATTAGATTTTAGTCAAGACCAAGACATATTTATAGATTGGTTAAGAAACAAAACAATCCCATAAGCAGACAGGAAACCCTGTGTCTTCTCCCGATTCCAGCGAATGCTGTAGCCACTCGGCTCCTGACCGGCTCTGCGTCCTGCCCTACAATCCTGTCTGAGCAGTATCCAGCTTCAAAGGGAAGGCTGGAAATTGCCCTTATTCAAGGGCTTATTCTGATGTCTACAGAACAGAGCATTTTTCTAGGATCTGGGCTCAGTCTTCCTCAGGCCAAAAAGAACAAGGAATTCATGTCTCCCTTTTTACAGGTAAATACTCTAAATGCTCACCTGTTATACCAAAGTCTCTCTATTCTGCTCTTCTACACCCAGCTCTAGAAGACAGCTTACTGGACCATACTCTAAGTGGATAAAGCACTTTGCATTTGCTCTCAGTTTCCTGTGTATTCAATTGACAAATGCACACCTAACTTAAGCAGACCGGAAAGCACTGCGTTCCTTATCTGCCCAACGGAGAAAAGCACATGCCTGACTTAGCTGGGCCAGATGGTGTCCTGCAGATCTTCAATGACACCCATTTTTTCCCATAGATGCTATAAAGAATTTGAGGGAGTTTGGATCACAGAATCTCATGGAGTCAAGTGCCTAAAATATAAGTAAAGCAGTATCTAAATAAAGCATTTTAAACAGGAAGCCTGGATTCTACTCTCAATTAATATTACTTCCAAACTGTCATTATTACCTGAGCATTTAATCTCATCTATTCTATCAAGTTCATAACACAGTTTCAAAATTATTTGAAGAAACCAGTTAGTAATAATAAGCATTACTGAACAAGAGTCTTTGTGAAAAGAGTTACAGTTACTTGTTACCTATTGTAAGAAAACATAGGCATCTTTGTTAAAATTCTAATTTCTGAGCTGTTTAATGATGACTAAGTCTCCATTTAGATGATTTCCTTTTGTTTAACCCAAAACATTAAAGAGTCAYTTAATAGAACCTGGATATGGATTAAAAAAAAAGTCCCTTATTTGCCAACAGTTTTGGAACCAACTAACCTAGACGTCAGACACTCTCTGACACAGCATTTCTGGATTTAAAACTTATATATTATCAGTGATTCAAAAACAACTATGTCAAAACAGCAACTTAGTTTAGCATTCACTAATAAAAACACAGGCATGGCTATGCTGAATCAGAGAGGTAGTCCTTCACTAATTGCTTTAGCATAGCAATAAAGAGACATGCCAAAGATAATACAGTTGCTGTCTCTCCCAAATTTCTCCTTCATTTTGCAGTATTTGAAYGGTTCTTAAAGCTTCAACACCTTATTCTTTGATTATATGAAAATTTGACTTCTAATAAAATCATTGTATGTGTTTGGCCCTCATCACAATAAACTTTTTAACTTCTTTGTTAGTAGGAGCTGTGTTTCCATCTCTCCATACATTGTGTTTCACTACTGGCAGCTGATGATCACGGTGTCATTAGTGCCTCAGTATTCATATCCCCCTCTCTCTGCAGATACACACCGGGTCCTTAACCACAAGACCTCCCATTTTCTCCTCTACCTTCAGATACCCGCTAAGTCCTTCAACAGCCCCAGCTGCTCTTTCTCCAGACACACACACACACACACACACACACAAACACACAGAGCACAGACAGGTACTGACACCACCCTACCCCAGGAGTGAATGCTCTTTTTTTTTTTTTTTAAGAATATCATGAATTTGGGGGTGTTGGCTAGTGTTTCTACTGCTATAAACAAGGAAGTAAAAAAAGTGCACAAATAGAGCACGAAATGATATTGTAAGGTATAGTCTAAATTACTGTAAGGTACAGTGCCCTTGCTGAAGCTGTTATTTTTCTCGATGTCATGAAGTATCTAAAGGAAGCAAAGTATAAAGCTTCCATTGTAGTGGATGATATAGGCAATTTAAAATACAAACTCATCAACTTAAATTCTGTTCTATATGGCTTGATTTGAGTCAACTGACAATCATATGTCAGTCTGAAGACAAACTCACAGCGCTGGAAAATCTGATTTGCAATTGCTAATAATTTGGAAGTCATGCAAGCAATGTGGAAAGTAGATATAGACATTAGGGCACAGGTTTCTGAAACTCATCGCCATTTGTGCCTTTGTTCTGGAGTCTCTCTCCTTTGATACAATCTCATCCTCAAGAGTCTGAAGCATTCACAAAACAAGTAGCTAATTGGCATTACAGTTACTTTGCACTGCTAAAAAAGAATCTACTTAAAACAAGACATCTAAAACTAAAGGTCATTCTTCTTATTACCTCCTTGGGATATAAGTAAGTCCTGAGAAAATGAATGTTCTGGATGCATTACTCTTACGAGTGTTTGCTGGAGAAATGTTAGTTTTACAGCACTTGAATTCCACTGAATTTAATGTTATTTCTCTTGGCGAAGGAAAGGAAATGGAACTGGAAAGAGGGCACAGAGCATTTCATGGGTGTTCAAACTCTGCTGCGTCACTTTGCTGCTGCTGTCCTTCCACTCTGGAGGAATAGCTGCCACCTGCTGAATTTTATGCATCTGTAAGCAATCTTGTTTTGGGTTATGGGCATCAAGAGAAAATTTAACTCCCAAACCAGCATCATATCTCCACTACTGGTTCCAAGAGGAAAAGAAAAAGAAAGGAACTGTGGAAAACTGTGGCTTCCCAGCATCATTAAGATTGGACCCCTTTGACTCAATTGCCATGGCAAATCACTTTTGGGGTCCTATGATCCCATTCTTCTCCTCCTCTGAGCAACAGAATGAAGAAATGATAAACAGGGAGAAAAATAAAAGTTTTAAGACCACATGTCTCTCTTAAAGCTTTTGTCAGCATTGCTGACTTCATCAAGATGGAGAAAGTCATATTCTACCCCTGGAGAATGAGTGTGTGSAAAGACCACTTAATGCCAGAGCAGACACTGCCCCATCCGTCCCCAGCACGGGGAAAGCAGCAGACGTGCAGCCATATGCCTTAGCAGTTCAGCAGCACTTCTGTGGGACAGCAGACGGCTGCTTTCTGCTTCACAGGGTCCCTGTAGATCTACATTGAGTTTATGAAGATGGATAAAATAAATCCAGATATGTTATTCTATCAGACCCTTGCCTGACTATCTAATCTGTATCTGTTTTAGGAATATACTGACATTTTGCATTTTCCAAAGAAGCATACCATCTTCTTTAAAGTTCAGGTCTCATCTCATCCTCCATGTAGTTCAAGACTTTGTCTGTAAAGATTAAGTTTAACAGAGTACAAAGGAGTCAGTTTGAGTCATCTCTTAAAGCTATGCTACTGTGGTTAAAAATCAGTGCTTTTGAAAGGCGCCTACTAACAGCAGTCATTTCCTTACATGTCACCTCCTGAAATTTGTACATGAAACCAGATTCCTCATATGGATGAATTTCAGTCTCATTTCTCATTATTCTATATGCTATAGGATATATGAACACAGCTAGACAAATAAAAATATTCAGCAACAAAATCTGTAGTAGAAATACTCATTTAGTATATTTTTCTTTTTTTTCCCTTTTTWAAAATTATTTTTAATGTTTGACAGGACAGTGAGAGTTAGCCTTCTCTGTGACAGTACTCAAGATTGTTGCAACCTGAAAAATAACTTCCTCATACATAATTCTTGACTTAATTCACGTTTTGCAACCTGTTTTCTTTTTCAGCGGCTTTTCATTTAGTGTCTTAACTCCTATCCACTTTTCTAACATTAGGCACAGATCCATTCATGATGATTATGATGACAACAGTGAAAACAATTCATTAAATCAACAATTTTTAATATTGACCAGTACTTTCCTGTTTGCTACCGGCAGAATTAGAAACCAGCAACCTATTGGAATTCAATATTGTGAAAAATGAAAAAAGAGTCGCTATGGTCAGCGTGAAACAGAAAAAAGCATTATTGCTCACTGCTCATTTTCCAAAAACTTTGGGTATCAACACAGCAAAGCACTAATTTACAGAAACAGTTATTGCCCCTTTTTCAAAATTCARCAGAAAGGCTCTTTCCTGACTTATTTACCTTTTTGTTTATGTTTTTTATGTCCCCTCAAACTTGCTTGTTATTCCATAATAACAGTGCACAGATTTAATCTGCAGCCTAACATTTATATTATAAAAAAACTTTAGAGTAAGTTATGTTCACTTACACACAAAAAAAAGCAACAGAAAACAGAACAAACTCAGTGATATCCAATAAATCAGACTCATTTCTGCCTTTCCTTAATATTTCCTCACTGTGCAGACTGACAGACAGAAAGAAAGAGAGAACGAAAGAAATCCTGCCATGTTTTCCCTTTTAAAATCAACTGGATTTCACACCAAATAATAATAGCTTACCTTCTGATCTGTAATTCAACTTTTCTGGCAGGTGTATTAAAAGTTAGTGAAACAGAGGGAAACTAAAGCAATGTTACATTATTTATTGCTGTAAAGGTGCTAGAATAAGTTCTAGGAGCCCCCCGATTTAGCAACCATTCTTATTTTTTTCTCCAGAATGTAAACACTAACATTTTCTCATTTCCTGCTTCTCATTTCCTCTCCAAGTATATTTATCAGCAAATAAAGATTAAAAGTCAAATAGGTAACCTAATATCAAGTATACTAAAGGGAATTCTTGCTTAAAGAAAACTCTCTTACCAATAGAGATCCTCATCATATAATCTGAAGGATACTTCAAGTATTAATAAATCACACAAATGGTGAATAACTGCTGTCTGCTACCATCTCTGCTGGAGGCAGAGAGGTAAGCAATCTCACTTAGTGTTTTTAGAATTTGTTTCCATATGCTTTCCCTTTTATGTAGATCACAGCTGAAGCATTTAATACAAAAATATTAAGGATCTTAAAAAAAAATAAAACTAACTAAGCCGCACTAGCAATGCTTATTTAACTGTGAAACTTGACCTTAAAAGTACCCTTTGCTGTCCAAACAGCATAACCCGAGGATGCGATATCCAGTGCAGCAGCTCTGAGGTGAATGAATACTACTGTCCGACCAGACACAGGCAGGAGTGAGACGCAGGGATTAATGCCCTTATCCTTCTCCAGCACCCAAGCTTGAGAGCTGCCGTTTTTATCTGCAGGAGTAGCAGCAGGACCTAACCGAAGTTCGTATATTAAATCTGGTAGAGGCAGGAAGAACTTACATCTCTTGGTTTTAAGACCTGCCCACCGATTGCACTGTCTAACTGAGAGCAGTTAAATATCCATGTAGCAGCATTCCCACTTATGCCATTGCGCAACTGCATGCCCCATGGGAGATATTTTATAAAATGAGACCTGAACTGCAAACGCGTTGTTTTATGGAAGAGGATACAGCAACTTGCTTACAGTCATTCTTTTGGATGTGTTAAAATAGTACAAAAGAAAATACCCCCATAATTTGAAATCATAAAATACCACTGGCATTCCTATAGCACCTTTCTTCCTTAAAGTAYGTAACTACCGCGGTGCCTCTAAGCGAACTTTCAAAACCACTCACAGTTAAACTAATCCTTTTGGAACAGTTAAAGGAAAGGTAAGCAGTATAGAAATCTTTAAGAATCCCACGGGGTGTGTTTCACACCGCTCTTGCTCGGTGTGCAATGTGCAAACACCAATGCACAGAAACTACGGCTTGTGTACGCATCCGGGGCACAGGACCGCAGAACGTGAAGCGACGCGCTCCTGCGAGAAGGCGACACACGCCGTAAGGAACCCACTTAAACCTGCGGGCGCAATGCGCGATGCTTTCTTCACAAACCTAACTGAACATCGCTCCTCCGATGGCAAGCGTTACATAAGGACGTAAGGAGAGGTGCGTGCTCGGGGAGGCACGCTGCGCCTTGAATCATACGCCTGAGCCCACCTTAAAGCTTTTGCAAGCCGCCGTGGTGTGCACACAGCATAGCTGCTTGCAGTGAGGGAGGGAACCGATGGGTACGTTAGCAAGGAAGGTAGGAGGGAAGATAACCGGGGGGGTAACACTCTGAGACGTAAAATTCATCTTAAAGCACTCTATCAGCAAAGCTCACCGCTCCTCTTTAACAGTTGCACTGCAATAGCAGGGCAACCCAGGAACTTGCTGACAAAATAAGGACTTAAAACCAGGCCCCCAAAAGATCACGCTGGCATTTCAGTGCTGCAGCCTTGCGCTAGGCTTCGGCGAAACGGCAGAGGATAACGTGGCGCAGCGCGGACTCTCTGGGTACCAGCGGGACTGCTCACGGCGGAAAGCGCTATTCAGAACAAGGAGAAGAGAACCCGGCCCATCTGGTATTTCTAACCAGATAAAGTAGGAGTGAGCTACGCTTTCTAGCTAGCGTGGCTCTTCTCTAAAGCACATCCGCAGAGGTGCCAATGAGCACAAAGCTCTCCCAAAGCACAGTTTTCCAAAGGAAGCGCACACGGAAAGGTTTTCTCTGCAAGAAATAATGGGCCGTGATCTTCAAAGGGGTAATACGTCGATATTTTTATATTTCATTTTGTACTGAAAAACTGCCATCCCTCTTTGCAGTGCAGCTATTCTTGAATGTTAATGAATTATTTGAGTGATAACCAGCAGCTATATTTGCTGAGAAACTAACACATTTAAACGATAAGATTCTATTTTAATATTTATGAATTTTAAGCTTCATAGAAACATAAAAACATGATAAATATCAGTGAAAGTATTTTGCAGTTGCTGGAACTGAGATTAGAATAATGTTTTGGATTGTGGTTTATTCATTACATTTCAAAGGGAAAGAAAACAAAAAGTCTAAGCAGCTCTCCCTACTCTGACTCGCAGCAGTAATGAATGAAGATTTACCAGAAACTTTCCCAAGTTCAGAACCACCAATGTCTTATATTTATTCTAAAATTTCATTTTTTCCCTATTTTCCACTGATAACTATGCAGCAGAACTTCAAGTGGATGTGTACCAAGAGCAGGATTTATAGGGCTAGTTAAACACTGAAGACAGTGGGTTGTAATGGACCTATAATCTAAATTTTCACAACGCTTCCTTACTGTCTTTTTTTAAACAAGCCAATAAAATGCCTATATTACTCCAAAGGATTTTTAAAAGATTTTCAGGGGATCCACTGAAATGATCATAACTTTCATTACATTACAGTAAAGGGTTTTGCAATTTGAGAAAGTGCAAAGTTAGTTTAGCTGCTACAGCTAGCTCTGTGCCCTTATTATGGTTCCTCCAGTGGCGTATCCAGCTTAATGGGTCACCACCTGTCTGTCTCCCAGCCTCTCCAAACAGGCTTATTAAATGCACTGGTTAAAACAACAAAAAAAATCCACTTTCAGTTGCATTCTCATTCTGTCTTTTTTTTTTTAGAAGTGGCTCATGAGCAACAGCGTGCAAATATATCATTCCACGTAGGGCTGGTGGGTGTTCCACCTCTCACAGCAGCAGAACACTCATGCTTCCCAAAAGCCAGGGTATTACATTTATGGAAAAGACGGATAATGGAATCAACCCAATTTATTTGACTGCATTGTCTTCAAAGCAGCCAGATTAAGCACAAATTTGGCAGTGCAATTCTTCTGATCATGCCACTCTGATTGGCGTCTTTTGAGAGAAGCTGTGGGGCCACTTTGCAGACCGGACTCACTGCCCAGGTGCAGAAGGAGGAGACGTGCCCTCAGCCACTCACCGGGCGCCTGCCCGAGAAGAGCCAGTGGTTAAACACCATAAACATCCCCCATGGTCATAAATGGCCTGTATGTGGGCTGGAAAAGACGTAAATATGCATTCATAGGTTCAAGAAGACTTGCTGTAATAGTCTGTTTATCAGTTTTTAAACTTAAGCTAACTGGTATAATCTTAACCCAAGGAATATGTGAGCAATAATTCATGCTTCTCCGATGAGATTTTCCCAATGTTTTATTTAGAGTTCAGTTTCCTAAATAAATCTACATATGGTGTTGATGAGATAAATTTCAAATCTGAAGAGGCAACTTCAGACATCAGCATTACCTTACAAGAATTTACTGAATATAAATTATTAATGCTAATAAAAATGCTTAGTGTTTCTATGGCACCTTCATTGCTGGAAATATTGTGGTTCTGTTATATAGGGAACTTTATTTTTTTAAACAAAAAGCAATTGTTTTTAATAATTTATTTTAGACAGATTATTATATAGCTGCTTTCTTAAACTTCTGGCATCCGAGCGCCCATTATGCAATCCCAGCACATCCTGCTAATTAGAGCTGGCTAATGTTGACAGCAAAATTAATAAAAATGAGTAAAAGTGCTAAGCCTTCTTCTTCATTTAAAACTATAATCAGGAGAAAACCAAAATGTCAGTTCAATAGCACCCACAAAGGATTATGGTTTGAATATTTGCTTTTCCAAAAAGTCTTTTCTTTATACTAAACATTAACTTGCAGGAAAAAAAATGCAGCAGTGAATAAACATAGAGAAAATCTTTTCAGAATGAAAACCTAGTACTTATCCAATGAATAACCTTTACTCAGGCAAGAGAAACACAGTACATCTGAGGAAAGGAGGAAGAAAAGGGGGAATGATTAAATGATTTAGATCACAGTAATCTATAATCTGGTTTCCATTCAGTTCCCCTTGCACAGGCTACAATCTTTCTTACTGCCATAGCTCAACAAAGACTATTCTTCTCTGAAAAATAAATGTAATTATGCTTTTAAAACATTTTTTATGTGGAGAAGTACTGGGTTACTCATAGCTGGGCGAGCTTTCACAATTGTTATATGGTACAGTAGGACTGCCAGTTAAAGGCCCTTAATTGGTAGGTTGAAAGAAAATCTAATTTCTTGTTTAAATATTATGGAATGCATAAATATTTATATTTTACTGCTACATCTAATATAACAATACTGAATAGCTAGTCCAATTATGTTTAATTTCAAAGAAAACTAACCGTTAAGAACAGTGGGTTTGTTAGTGTTGTAGCATCTCTTTGAAGAGAAATATAATGATATACTATTTCCTCACAGGCATTCCTAAAAATCCTGAAGGAATCTCTCCCAGTGCTTTGTCARACTTTCCTCTCCTCTCCTCTCCCTTTTCCTACCACACTGTTACTGCCTGAAGGTTTTAGGTTCCCCTTGGTAATACAGAAACAGTAGTGTCCACAGAGCAAATTCTGCATGGATAGTTGGTTTGAAAAGACAGATTTTAGACAAAGTGACATCGTAAAGTGAAAGTCTCTGATGGGAGAAGAAACTTTGTCGACTTTCATAAGTGCATTAAAAAAAAAAAAAAAAGAGTAAGTTTGTTGCTTTCTGCCATCTGACTCARATGTTGGCAGATGAACCCCCCCCACCCAAAATCTGGCTCTCAGAGCCCAATGAATAAAAGCCAGCCTATTTGCTTTCTTTAATTCCTTTTTGCTTCCACCGCCATGCACGAATTTCTGCTGTCCCAGGAGTCGCTGGAACATGTAAGCTGAGCTTCAACCAGCTGGAACCTCCTGCTTCAGCTGATGTTTTAGTTAAGTGTTCTGCTCACTGCAGCTGAGGCAGCTTTTTCCTGCCCATATGGAGGGAAATAACATCTACATATGGGATATAGTATATGTGGAACATTTGTTGATGCAAGATATAATTTATGATGGCATTTAACTCTCTTTAGTGTTGATTTGTCAAGGCTGGAGGCCAGGCATTTTCAGAAAAGGATCCCTAGTCAGGGAACGCATTTTTTGTTTCGGTTCATAGAAGCCCAAATTTGACAACTTTCGTGTCATGCTGGCAAACCTTGTGTTCCTGTCTCCGCAAAGAGACAGGTGCAGATGAAAAAAGATGTCTGGGTCTTGCGAGTTTGGTTTTGTAAGTTTATGTCCTTATTTCACACTTATTGCATGGCTATTTCTCCAAGAGCTCTATTGCCTGCCAGTTTAATGGCACTTCGAATAGTAATATGGAAGCAGCCAGTTGGAGAGGAGATGTGCCTTCACATTACCAACAGCCTTGTGCTTGTCTGGTTTTCTTGCTTTACTATATAGCTAAAACAGAACTTTCCTATTGGCTTTTCTAAGGTCAGATTTGGTGATTCCAAACTATTTTGAGGATGTCTTGGTGACCCTGTACGCCTGCTCACTCAGTCCACAAGCAACTCCATGGCAAGACAGCCATGCAGCTGGCCCATTACTATGCCCCTGCTTACAGCTTCTGAAGGACTAAGCAGCTACAGTCCGTGATGGTTACTGAAACCAGTGGGATACATTCCACTAATGTCAATATATTTTGGATCATGCCATATTTTTGATCAAAGGACTTCTCTAGTATTATAACAAAAAGGGCTGTGAATGTGGGATGGAAAGGTTTCAGATTTCATCTTTTAAATCAACTTAAATAATATTAAGTGTTGCAGATGATGACAGCATTTGGAAAGAGTTCCAGTAATGAATGTCTTGCAACCCTTGCAGACACCTGCCTGACACCTCAGGGAAGACTGTTGTCATTAAAACTAGTCAGGGTGGATGGTGATTCTCCACTGCACCTCCATGCTGGATCAAGGCCCTGGTGCATACCCCGCTGGAAATCACTACGGAACATCTCAGCATCCATGCTCCCTGTGTCTGGCACAGGGTGAACTGCAAGAATATAGGATGTCTTCTGCAGTACTGCTATTGTTATGGGCACAAAGGTGAAAACATAAAGAATCAGATACAAGTCACATTGCAATCACTTGCTCAATACAAGAAACATATGCTTCCAGTGTTTTAAACTCACCACCAATTTTGGTGAAAAACTTGCAAGGAGCATTACTTGCCTGAGGATAGGTCTGAAAAAATGCTGCATATTGAGTTTCCAGCTATGCCCTGGAAGGACAAAAATAAAATATAATGCAGTCTGGGGCACAAAAATGTTATGACATTGGAGATGGGCAAAGTGAGCAACAAGAGCAATTTAGAAAGTTTAAGTGTCTTTTGCTGAAAAATTACAGATGGTAGATGGTGTGTACTGTCTGCATATGTGACATCCAAGCATTGTCATGATAACTGTCAGTACTGGCTGATTTGAAAGTCAAAAACAACAAAGGATAAAACTTGACTAAACGAAAGGGAAGAAACACAAGATAAATCCTGTTGTGGGATCTTTCACACTTTAAAATTTCTAAAGGGAACTTGATGGAAACCCTATGTCCGGAACATTGCTATCCACAGAGTAGAAATAAGCAGAAAGATATTAACATTAGGCAACAAACTTCAGAGGCAGAAGGACTAGCTACACAGGATGCTCTTTCTGTTCTTCAAGCCTCGGAGCTTTTCCAGTTGCTGAGACTGTGTCGCAGTGTCTCATGAGATTATTTTGAGGCTTTAAAGCGTAGCCCTGCTGGCTCCTGCAGTTCATTCCCCTGGCAACACTGCAGACTACAACTCCACTCCTAGTTTCCTTACACCAACACAAGACATTTCTGCCTTTCCCTCCTCCGTCTTCTCACACCTTATTACTCCTTCAGTGGTGCTGATTCAACTGTTTTTTCACTAAACTCATTWTGTGAAACCTTTTGGGTTGAATAATAAACACACATTTCTTCTTTTTCCCTTTTTTTTTTTTTTTGAACTATGAACTTTTCACTGATCTACTGAATCAGTAAGCTGAAGCTGTACATGGGGAGAGGAAGGGATAGTAGTGGCTGGAGACAGTGAAGAATGGGACCTCCAACCTGCTTTGCAATCGAAAGCATTGTCATGTGCAACAGCACATAAATATTCATTGTGGAAACACATTTTCTCTTTGAAGTGCATCCTTCTCTTAATAAAATAGATGAGAGGAATATATTCATTTTGTTTTTGAGCAGCCTGAGCATGCAGATGGCACAAGAGAAGCTGCAGGCACCTGTCAGATGAAACACTGGGTGGTACCGATACAGCCCCTGAGCTGTTCAATGCTGCAGAGAGATATTCCTGCCTTCTTTCCTGAGCTTGTTCCAGCTACTTCAGTGATAAAGAAAATCATTAAAATACATGAGTTTTAAGTACAATCAGTCCTTTCAAATTGTTTAGAGGTCAGCTCCCTGTATCAGAATTTATAGTTCCTATGCAGTCAAAATTTAGCATGGAGAGAAGGTGGAGGCATAGCTGCTAGGTTACAAGTGACTCTCAAGAAAAATTCTGCTATTTACAAAATATTTAATCTACAGCGTAACAGAAATGAAGGAAGTGGGATAAACTAATTGATATGGTACAATACTATAAACTGAATCACTAAGGGACAGACCGTTTAATCAGTTATTTGCATTACTTAAAGCACATATTTGTACTACGAGAGATACGATGTTATATCACGAAAGATGGCCAGCCCATATTAGGTGCTGTATGACCACTGAACAAAGAGACAATCCTGAGTTTACAGTAGGAGAATAAATCAATGGACGAATAAAGATAGTTTGAGGACAGAGGGAAAGAAAGAAATGGGACCTCTGTTCAAGCTGCAGTCTCTGCCTACCCAGTTCATTTAATCTTCTGTTTGTTTGTTTGTTTGTTTTCTTTTCTTTTAGAACAAAAAATATTTTTAAGGTGAGACTTAAAGGAGGATTAATAAGATATCCCAATAATGGTTACAGCAGAATCAGCAGAAGCCAACCACATCTTACTCAGGTCAGTTAGACCTCCTCTATAAATATTGTTTAATACTAGAGAAATTGCTCTTCCTTTCCCCCTTTTGTTGGTCACTACAGAAGACAGGATAGTGGTCTAGGGAGATCTTTGGTCTTTCCTGTTATGGTCATWCTCTTGCCTGTATGTTCTAGAGATGCATGGATTAAGGACAATAAAGCATTCCTTTCCCATAACAGCATCTTTTATAACAGTTTTTATCCACTACCTTTAAATTTGGCCTGGAGAATGAAGTAGAGGAATGTATTAATTTTCTTTGCTGCTCTTATGCCTCTGGTGTCATGACAATATTCCCTGAAGAAAGCCCCACACGCCATGTCCAACACAGTTCCTTCATAAAGTCCTTTGAACAGCCTGCAAAGTGAGTGGCAAATGAAGATGAATGYCCACATTTTCTAAATGAACTGTTGGCAAAAACAATTGTTAGGTTCACAGTTGGTTATCATAAGTAATTAATTTAGTGGACTATTATCCGATCAA
The DNA here is from genome assembly GCF_003343035.1 of Apteryx rowi. Lineage (NCBI taxonomy): Eukaryota > Metazoa > Chordata > Aves > Apterygiformes > Apterygidae > Apteryx > Apteryx rowi. The sequence continues at coordinate 909,642 of NW_020449319.1, read as the reverse complement.
AAGGAACTATTGTAAATAGTCCTGATATCTTTCCTCTACGTACCACTTTGATACTTACTAGATGGGAATACAGGTCTCATCCGAGATGACAATTTCTCTTGGTCTTTTTATGTGAAGCTGAGACTCTGAATTAATTTTGTTAGGCAAACCACCTCCTTTCATTCTTCCACAGTTGAAAATAAATCAAATATATAAATAAAATGCTTAAGTCACTTTTTTCTTTCAAGGTATTTTCAGAATAACTGCCATATTCTGTATTATCTATCTTGCAAATGTTGTCCTTCCTCTGTTTTGAAGGATTCCCCAGTTGTTTTCTGCTCCTGTAGTGTATTTGAGTGCTTTTCTACATATATTTGTTTTTAATTTGTTCAGTAATGCACCAAGTGTTTTGCTTGCTGAGAAGAGTGTTGTATAATTTAAAAATCACTCACTATTTACTTTCTTCTCTCTCTCATGTCCAGGAACTTTATCTTTTTGCCTATATGTTTATTTAACATGTTGACTCTGTACATAATCCAGAGATTATTATATTCCCAATGCCACCATCCAGTCATCCTGCTACTACTTAAACAAAATTGTTCCAATCAGCAAAATTTCTATTTTGTGATTAATTCTTTTCAATTAAACAAAATGTAGTTTCTAATTAGCATTCTACTTTTAAAGTTACTTTGCCCTTTGTACCACCGAGTTTTTCCTTTTATCACTCATTTTTCAGATGATCGCAAACTGAAGATTTAGGATGTTTTTGAGTTTCCCAAAGTTTAGGATCCAAAATTTTAGCTGAGGCACTGATATATCTCCCCATCTTTCAAAGAGGTTTCTAACTGATTTRCAAAGATATTTCTAATTCATCTCTTTTTTTAGATTTTTAAGGATAAACTTTGCTTAGTTTTGCAGTTGAATAACTTTTCATCATTCTTGTTTCTTATTGATTCTGCTTGGATACTAATTTCTTTCTGTCTTTTCACACATGGAAATTGAACATTGGGTTCTACAGTTCATTCTTTTTATTAAGTGTTAGAGGAAAAAATGGCTGAGTATTTCAGCAATTCTCCCCTCTTTTTTTAAACACATTGTCATTACCATCTCTAGGAGCCTTTTCAGTTTTTTATAATACCCAATTTTGTTTTTTAACCAACTTTATTTTCAGTCTGAAGATTTATCTTTTTCTTTCATGTTGATAAATTTATTCTGTCATTCTCCTGGACCAATGTCCATCTACTTTTATTCAAACTATTTTATTTGCATGTAACTCTTTATTCTTTCTACAAAGGCAGCATGTTGCATTGCCATTGTAGCTGAGTTGCATAATCCTGGAGTACTTGTTTTATCATGAAGCAACTGTTTATTTGTGTTTTCCTTTCACTACTTTCAACCTTTCATCCAAATTACACCTTCTTCCAAAATATTCCAAAACATGTATGATGATACAGTAACAATGTGCTGAAAAGGAACACAGAAGCTCATGAACTTGTATCTGAGGATCATGATTTTGGGTCACAACCGTGCATTACATTACCGAAAAAATATTAGATTTTGAAATATTTTGGATCAAATCTAAGCTGCCTTTTTCTTGTTATGACAAGTTTCCCTTTCCTCTTCTAACATAAGTGTTTTTTCTTGGCAGGTTTCTCTATTATTGGTACTAGGGATGCTGAGATGTTAAGGAGGAGTTGTGTAGCTTCTTATGACCCAGAGCACACACTGTATCACAAAGGACTAACACAGGGATAACATCTCCTTTGCTCCTATCACTCTCCTTGGAAATGTGCCTACTTAATACAACCACAGACTTGAGAACTCTTTTTACAACTTTAATGTACAGTGGAGTCAAGTTTCTCTTCTAGTAATACAGCTGGCTTACTACTCCATTTTTTTCACCCTGATGTWTATGGTGTTAAAAGTATAATAAGAATTACTTTAACAGATTTAGGAGGGTTATTTTTCTCCTTAAAATGTCTACTGAGGATCACTTATACTCCTGAACATTGCTTAGTGTAAGAAATTGCCTCCCAAACTCCTCTTTTGAGTTGCCACCCAAAGTTTCAGGCGTGTACGCACCAGATACTAGCATTCAGAGTAGGTGAGAGGCCAAACATAAGCAATGTGACTAAGACAAAGAATTGCTTTTCTAAATAGGGATTTTGGCCACACGCCTTGTTCTACAGCCTCACGCTTTCCCTTATATTGAATGTCCTTGTTTTGAGCCAAGTCCCATACAGAGCATGGAAGCAAACAGGCAAAACCAACTGAAGATGGAGAGGTCAAGTACAAGTTAGTCAATTCATAGTGCCCCCAAACAAAATAAAAATCAATTAGAACAGAAAATGCAGCACAGAAAGCAACATTTTAAGAGAAATTAATAATTCATTTTCAGTCAAAAGTCTGGGTATATCAAGACATTTGAAAGTCAGTATGGAAAACATCTCCTACTGTAAATTATAAATGGCAAGAAAACAGATTTCTGAGTCTCCTTGTTTTGTGTCGAGACATTTACTTTAAAATGTTTATGGAATTACGCAAGCCCATTTCTGAGCTCATCTATTTGATAATTTTAATTCCTTTAGTTCATTTGGCACATCAACAAAGGCTAAGAAATGTACAATAGTGCAAAAGAAATCAAGGCACTTTTTGAGACTTTGATCAGAGTATCACCTAATGCCTTAACTGCCCAGATAATTTCCTGAATTCATATGGTTTGGAAAACTAGTGTGAAAAAACTTTCTTACTCTAGGAACTGATGTAAAAATAATATATTGTTGCTAGGATTAAGTCTTGAAGAAATTTGTCTAGAGACAGTTTTTTACAACTAGTAAAATGATGAATTATTAAGTCTAATGCAAACCTTTATTAAAAGACTTAAAAATATCCTYATGAGCTTATCAGAAATTTTATCTGGCTGCATAGTTTCTGAAGTAAATGGCAACATTGCTGATGTGCCGAAAATGGCTGCTGGATCATTACTGTTTCTCCTTTACTGAAATGGAATCATTATGAAAAAAAATCAACACAGCTCTCCWGTCTTAAAATTCACTTTCAACCATCATATATTTTGAACTCTGACTAAACATAATTCATATGCAATCCTCCACAATGCCATAAAAATTTTCAGTCCTTATTCTCTTTGTATGTCACACCCTAATCTTATACTGTACACAGATACACACACAACACAGCATGTTACCTTGCACGTAGGGTATGCAAGTCCCAGAAACAACAAATTTGTCAGGAGAGAATCGGGGAGAGCTTTCTAGAAGAAAAACTAAATAGACCCAGTGGTCTCTGCATACTATCTGGAAAACAAAACAACACCAAACGAAAGCATGCAGCTACGACACGATAGTACATATATTACAGATCCCTATGCTGCTCCCGTTTTTCTGCTCCACACTGAAGACAAGGACTACAAACCTACAAATCCTGTATACAGCTGCAGCAGAAGTGGGGAGAGATGCATTCATGTCCCATTCCTAAATTAAAACTTGCACATAAGACAAAGGTTAGATTAGATTAAGGAGAACTTCTGATACTCCCGAGATTGACAGGTGCTTCCTGTATTTCAAAACCAGCAATGGAAATTACACAACTCTTCCCCAAAACCCTTCTCCCCTAAACCTTCCAATTTCGTAGCTTCTTGTCTTGACTGGTACAAAGGATCAGTATCCCAAGGTACTCTTCCGTCAAGAACAGTTTCCAACATATTTAACTAAATAAAAAAGTATGCACACAGCATCTACCAGACCTTGTACAGCCTTTATAAGACTTTTGGTTTATGTTCTGTTTTCTGTTTGTGGGTATTGCCACTACGCGTTCTTCAGTGCACTGTTGCTGGGCTTTTTTTTCCCTGTGGACAGCAGCTTTCAGGGCAGGGTGATTTTGTCTCAGTTTGAAGCTGCCAGATACTGATAGTGACCAAAAGGCAATTATATATTCAAGCCATAGCACTCCGTCACCTGTAATTCCTTAACCCCTACTTTCAACAAAGTTACCTTGATATATTTACTTCTTAAAAAAATCTTTAGTGTTTTTAAAAAAGTTTCCTGTAAATCCCTCAAACCATCTAAGTCAGTTTTCATAGTGCAAAGACAGCTCAGTATGCAAACCACTTGCTAGCACAAACACAAGGCAGCAATGAAAAGCTTTTGCACGTCTATGGGAGAACAATAAAACTTCTTCACGATATCTTGCATTGCTTTCCAGTTGTCACCGATGTTCATAAGGCTCTGAAAGTTTTGAGAGCAGGTAGCTGGATGAGGAGCTGGACTCCTTAGGGAATTAATAACAAGCTCTAATGCCTTTTGCTTCTAAATTGCTCCTGCTGACTTAAAGTCTTATTATCATCTTGACAGTAGAGTGAACAGGCCCACCTCCAGCCTACCGTCATCACTTGCCTGTTTCTGCAGTGTCATGGAGACTGGTGAGTCAGTGAAACATCCCCTTCGTAGGGCTCCTCTGCCTCAGAGCACCGCTCTTGCTACCAAAATAGCAGGTACCTCCACCCGGTTATTACATCTCGCTGCTGGGATGCACCCACTGCTTGTGCTAGGCGAGCTGTCGTTCCACTTGGACTGGTCAGATGTTCCCTGTGGGGTGGGGTAACCTCCTGCTGCTGATATTGAGTGCTTGTACAGTTCAGGTACCTGAACTGGAGATTGATTTCATAAATTGCATGCAGATTTTTAAAAGCAGAATCACAAAGACAAGGTTCAGAATCATTAAAAAACAAAGTGATTTTCATTTGATAAAAACCGCCCTTTGCAGGATAAAAAACCCTCCCTGCTCATACCAATTTCCCTGTTCCTTCCTGGTAAACAAATAGATCCTGAGATAGCAGTCTAACAAAACGTCTGTTCAGGCAACCAGCACACCACCCCTGAGAATGGCCTATTTCCCCAAAGAGTCAGATTTACCACATTTCTGCTGGACATAACTGCAGTGCTGGCCTGTGGGGCTGGATAACGCTTGAAAACCTGATCTCAGGTGGGTAAGGGGGTGAAGCTACCCTACGGCAGAGGGAAGGGTGTTATCAGCCGTACTCCTGGTGATGGGAGAGGACGGAGGCTCTGCAAGAGGGCAGGCGTCTCTTCTCCCTCTGTCCCACAGCCACACCACAGCTGGAAAGGCAAATGCTTTCATCAAACAGCTCCTGGTCTGAAAACTGATTTGATTATGGCATTATGCCCCACAAGGAGAGTGCAAACTGCACGGTGTCAATCAGTGGAAAAGGAAAGGACCCTGGTTTTGAAAAAAGTAGCAGAAAATTCAGAGGGTTGAGATGGCTGAGCAGCAGCACAGTCTTGGTTGTCGATGAGGAAAATCTGGTTCCCCTCAGAAGGAGAATCAAGCCACATATCCCCTCTCCAAAGTGATTCCTGCATTTGTGAGAGCTTCCAAACAATGAAATAAGCATCAGCGGAGGCTGGGTAACGAGATGCAGCGTTGCCGCACTACGGGGCCACAACGGCAGAAAAGAGAGTGAGTAGCAGGGCAGAGCTAATCGGGATCTAGAAAAAGGAATGAGCCCAGTCATTAAAACTGCCATGAAACTGGATTTGAATACCGTCATTTCTTTGCTGCCTTCTCCTCACAGTCTTTATTATTTCTTATGTCTAGGCTCTATTCTCTATGCTGTAAAAAAGCAAAAAATGAACAGCACAGAATTTCAATGTTGAAGCCAGATTTGTGGCCCAGAATAGAAGAAAGTCCACTCCAGAAAAGCAGTGACTAATAACACTTGTGAGACGTGTTGTCTCAACATATGTGACAGATGCCAATCAGTAGGACTCCAACTGAGCCTCAGCTACAAATTTAAGACCACAAAAATTCTGGAGGAGGGCTGAAGATAATAACATCTTGTCAGAGACGCAGTCCCCAGGGCAGAGCAGGGATCAGTCTGCACCTGCTAGGCTCACAAGAGAAATCTGCCCCCAAGCACATGCCGTGTGGATCATACAATTTGAACAGAGGTCAAATGCTCAGTTGCCAAGCAATCTGAACAAAAGGCATGCTTATCACACAACTTTAAAATTTTACTTAAGAGCTATTCATTTTTGAGTACATAGTGGGTGCAGCCTGTGACTCATTACTACCTTTCCCAAGGCTGCTGTGTGTTGCCCTGGCTTTGCTCATCCTTCCTTTGCCAATAGCAGTCTGTCTAGGTGCTAGGCTGTGAGACCGCAGTGGCTGGGAATGGCACTAATTCATTTGTTTATACAGTGCTGAGTCAAATTCTGGTTCAACAGGCAGCAGAACATTTAAATGATGCCATGAAACAGTAGTAATGGTAAGCGGGCAAAGCACTTAGGAAACTTGGTCAGTACTGGAGAGGTTTTTTACTAAAAAAGGGGCAAGCTCCAGATGGAGGAGATGGTGAGAGCAGCTACTGTGTCTGTTAAATTCAAATTCAACTTGAATTAAATTAGCTTTTAGTAGACCTTTGAGGTGGTATGTGCAGAAATGCAACTAATGATGTCACTCTTAATATCAGGGAGCCGGTCACACGCTGGGGACCACAGACCTTGGGTACAAAGAGAAGAATCCTGGAACTGATAGTTCAGCCAGTCCATCCTTCTGCCAGAGCAGGTCTGTTTTGTCTGAATTGCTCTCAAGTCGATGCATTCAGAAGAGGTTTGCATGGCATTAAGAATCCCATTGGAAACAGAGGCAGCCTGTTGGGATACATCTTAACAGAAGAATCAATAGACAGAGCAGGGGAAGGGAGTTAAATTGCAAGACAGCTGGCAAACCACAAACATATGGTGAAGGACTGTTCCAAAGTAGGAAAAAAGGAAAAGAAGTTGGAGCAGAAATTTTTGAATAGGAGGTAAGGAGAACAGGACAGAAGAGAGGTGAGATAAGTCTGCAGCTGAGTGGGGGCTGAGGCACAGAGATTACACACACCACACGTACAGAGTAAGGGTCCAGAATTAATATAGGGCATAAATTACAGTGCCCTGGTCAGAAAGGCTTTGCGTTAGCACCCAGCGTAGCACATGCTCTATCCCTGGTTAGGAGACAGCAGGAACCTTTGAGCTCTGCCCCATCAATATTATAATTGTGTATCGTCCTGGGATGGAGGGGCTTGCTTGAAAGTAATATAATTACTTTTACTATAGACTGATTCATAAAGCTGTGCCAAAAGCATACTTTTCATGCTAAGAAAAGCTTTGAATTTTTGAGGCAAAATTCTCTGAAATTGGGAGGGAACATAATTTAAGAAAAAAAACCACTCCTCTTTTTCCATTGTTAGGCTTGATCCTGAAACTGTTGAAGCCACTCAGRTTGTGAGCTCTGCAGGAACAGACTACCCTGAGGAGAGAGCAATGGTATGGGAATTGGGAGCCCTAAGTTCTGACTCCCACAAGTAACAGCGACATCCCTAATTTCCAATTTCTCTCAGAGGATTTTTCAGAGTCAATTTTGTGCAATCAGCATTTTCTGATAAAAATGATTCCAGTGAAAAGTTATCAACCGGTTTCTACTTTCTCATTAGAAGTAATAACAAAAAGGCAAAGCAAACCCCTCTTAGAGCACTATGGGGAAAACAAACAAATTAAGAGTAATGGAGAATTTGAACTAGCTAGACGTAAGGATAGGGAGAGTAAACAGAAGCAATACATCAAAGAAGCTACTTGACGTTATAACTCAAGACTGCTTATTTATACAAAAAATTGTAAAGGATGACTAGAGAGAAAACAATTCTTGCTTAGACTATGGTATAGAACAGAGGTCATGATTTGAAATCAAGAAGTAAGATTACACATGAATAAAGCACCTTCCCTAAAAGTTTTGGTCAGGTACTTACCAATAGATTTAAAAGATTGAAATGAGTCCAACACAAAGAAAATAAAAATAGTAAATTTTGGAAGTAAAGAGAGGAAATATAAAATGGAACCTGAGCAGAATTAAAACAAGAAAAATCCAAAATGCAGCAGTATGGGCCACTGAGCAACCAAATGAATTTAATGTGAAACCAGTGCTTTGGATGCCCAGGGAACAGGCAGACTTGAGCAGGACTGTTAAGGGTCACTGCTATTCTCTGGTGGGCATCTCCGCTGGGCTCTGCTCAGAACTGGACCAAGGTGTTTCGGGTCAGTGCTGTCAAATTCTTGGCATTTCTGCTGTTTCCTGTGGATTCCATTCTCAATTAAAGACAGGAGAATCAAGCTTAATTTAAAAATATTGAATTAACAGCAGCTTTATCTCAAGGATGAGCAGAGAAGAGCTGTATTATTTATAAAAGGTCCATTCAAGAACTCAGATGATCTATTCCTGAGATAAAATTCCTCCAGATTTAAATAACAAAGGATATCAAGGCCAATGMAATAAACGCTATACTAAAGCATACTATAAACCATCCTTTTATAATTCAGTATAAAAATCAGGATACAATATAAAGGGAAGGAAATGAAAACTGGAGAGGGAAGAGGAAGAAAATAAAGGCAAGACCAGCCATATGGCATCTAGAAACAAAGTTCTTATAAAATGTGATATTGATCTCATCTTGATAAGCAGTAATAAATTCCTTTTCAAAGTAATCCACAAGCTAATATTGATAGAAAAAATTCCGAGGTAATATATAGAATGTCAATTCAAGTACGCACTGACATTTAAATTGTTTTATAAAATTATGAAACCAAAGCTGCTAGGAAAATTCTCTTATAAGCAAGTAAACATCCGCTGTAGCAGCCACAACTCAAACATTAACAAATGTTGGTAAAAGCATGAGAAGCAGACAGTGAATTAGTCAGCTTCTGGTCAATAAGTAAAACAATTATTCTATACTCATTGCTCACTTTGGCTAAAAGGAATTACACTGGGAAAATTAATTGGATTTTGTAAAGTACCAGGGCTGGAAAAAGATCAAAGTGTTCTTTAGAATGAAAGTTATTTTTTAGGTCACGATTTTGTGATTGTCTCTTAAATGTTAGGCACTCTAAGAAGCAATTCTTTTAAAAGAACAATAGGTCAGTGACTTAACAGAAACTCAGAAACAGCAAAAATAAATTAGTGACAGAGAGGGACATAAAGAAATAGGTGTGAGCTAAAAATAACCAAAGGCAGCTGCTTTTTGGCCAAGCCTAGTCTTTTTTTTATTTCCTTTTTTTTTCTCTCCATGAGATAAATATTTATTTAAATCTCAAATTCAGAACTGGAATCAGAAACAATGCTATTATTCTGTTAATAGGAAAAGATAATAGAGGTGTCATACAAACCCAACTAAATAGTCCAGCTGCTGCCACCAGGATGACTCATGTAAGTCAGTGTCTGTAGGAAAGGACCCTGTGGCTATATCTACCTTAAATACTGGTCCAGGGACTGTTTTATGGCTTTTAGACAAACTGATATACGTCCATAAGGCTAAAATACGTTGGCTGTAATTAAAATGACACTTGTCAATGGCATTTGTCTCGGGCTAATGCCTGAACTATGGCCAAGGCTTGTTTGCAAAGATAACACTTGGCCCAAGCCAAAAACTGTGCCAGGGACCATAGTATCAATTTATCACTTAAAACAGCCCTGTGTACTTTATTAGTGCAGATGTAGTTAGGACTAGACCTATACAGAATTACCTCTGTGTAGTGTTAATGACAAAAAGTGTTTGAAATCTGGCTGGATATTTTGAAAACTGGCAGGGAGAAAATATGTTTTTATTGCTTAAGACATATAGGGAACAGGGTCTTTATTAGAGGCCTCACTCCCAAATTTAAAGCGGTGCCTTACTGCAACATTACGAGGCAGGGCTTTGCTTGCCAAAACTGCATTGAACCTATAGAGGCATTAGAAGAACCAAACGTTTTAACTCCCACCATGAAGCACGGTCACGTGGAGCCTGATCCTGCAAGGCTCTACGTGCCTATCGGCATATGGTTTCACATCCTAAGCACTGAAATTCAGAATTTGAGCTCACAGCTGATCCTTTCCAGCAAAACCCTCCAGCTGTCAGAGGGTCACAGCTTTGCTTGAGAAAGGAAGTTCTTGATAGACTTCTAGAAGCAACCATTGGCATGATTAAGTGCAGGTCTGAAGCTAACAAAAGCCACTCGTTTTAGGCTGTCTTCCCTGGAAGACAGATTAATTAGAGATAAAAAGACTCTTTTCTAGAGTGTGGAAAACAGCAACAAAGATCCTAATTTAATGCTAATTATATTAATTGTCAGAATGATATGCAAGTTGTCTTACATGTTGTCATGCTTTGTCTCTGTTTGGTCTTAATTAATGCTGATTTCACAATGACATGCTCTTTCTTAGATCATATATGTTGGTATAAAAATACACGCAAACACATACTTATTATGTAGTCATGTGTATACACACACAGTTATTGGAAGCTCTGCCAGAGAAAAGAAAATCATGATTTTAGACTTCATTCACTGTCTCAGAAATTCATTGAACAAAGGGGGGGAGAATATTTTTAAAATTAGCTAATAGATTCCTCTACATTTTATCTCTACAGCTCTTTGTGATGTTTGTCATATCTGTGAGGACATTCAGAGGCACAGACTATAGATTGCTTTCCAGAGGCTGACCACTGTCACAGTTCTCCTATACACAGCCTACGATCTACCCCTCAGACTTGTGCAAAGAATACAATGACACCAACTCCTTCTGGCCAAAATATTCTACCATAAAGTGGTGAAATCTAATGATCTAACAATGAAGTAAAATGCGTTCTTTAACAAAGGATTTTTTACGAGGCACAAAGGATTCAATGCATGCAATGCAGAACTGCAACCATTTGTCAGTTATTTATTATTCCTACTTAGCCTATTCTTGCAGCATAAAGTGAGATGCATGCTGGAGACCAGAGGCACAGCGGGGTGGCCTTTTTTACACTAACAAATGCAATACAGTAATTAAATCACAATAACCAAATCTAAGTGGTTTGGAGAAACCTGTTCAGAAATCTGAATAATATTAAGAGAACCCATACTTTTGTTGACAGGTATGCCCATCATTATGGATGAAGTTATACAATCTCACAGTGTGTCAGACTGAATTATATCTTTTCAGCAGTGTTTTCAGTTGTCAGAATAACCTGTAGGAAGGGTTTTTTGTTTTTTTTTCTCTAAGCTTCTAAATCAGTTTCTCTGGAATCACTGAAAAATTCTGTCCATCTCTTAGGAGTTTTATCTTAGTTAAAGGTCTCTGCTAGTCAGACTAAAATTTGAAGGGAAAAATATAAAGGAATAATTTGAAACATGCTCAACCTGAAAATCCTTCTGCTTTTGAACAGTAAAACCAAGAAGACCCTCAAGGAAAATGAGCCTATTTATTCTGAATCCTTCAGTTTCACAAAGTCATTCATTTCATTATTTTCAACAAAAACCTAAATAAAATCAATTTTATTTATGTATTTTCCTTTTTATTTTTTGTTCAAGTGTTCATGAACACATCATCTTTTTCATTTACTTTTCATTAGCACCCTATTGTTACAAGCTTCTTTTTTATTTATTTGGACAAAAATAATTGAAATATAGTACAGGTAACAGATAAAGCAATTTTCTGCAGAGCTCTTGTATAAACACTTTGAGATATGGAAAGTAATAGTTTAGTATTTTCTTATCAGGTTCCTGTTGATTATTAATGCTGTAGGCTTTGCTATTCCATAGTACGATGAGTAGAAAGACCGGTTTTGAACTTTACTAGATATTATTTGTTGTGCATTAAAAATTCACAGTCAGGAGAGAAATAAGTGTGAATGTATTTAGTATGTTATAAATAATTTTAGATTAATTAAGAGGAAAAAACATATTTAATTTCACTGATTAAGAAAGCCTAAGAAATAATTGCATATTATGTATTAACATTATTTATTTATTGCTCAGAATATGCTGCAAATTTATATTTGTATTTTAAAATATCCTGTGACCAAAAACATTACAAGCAATCAATCAGAACAGCACCATCAAAAAATCCTTGCAATTCCATGGTTTATCTCCAAACTGCAGTTTGCAGAAGTGATCTGTACATCAGCTCTCTACAGGCAGGATGTGAGGCTGAAGAAAATATTAACAGTGACTCTGGAACTGGGTTATATCAGGTTAACATAACTCACATTCGTATATGTTGACTCATTTTTAATTTGTTCTCTTCATTGTTATTATCAAATTCAAATATAAGTGTTGACTGTAAAGCTTTTATATGCTGCAATGAAAGCCTTTACAATTTTGATTTGAAAGATCCCATGTTTCCACAGCATAAAAAGAAATTACTTCAAAGAGTTTAGAAGAAAAAGCCAGCAGAAAGCAGAGAGAAAGATAGGGGACTGGGAAAGATCTACGCGTGTGTGCAGGTGTTCACTTACATTTGGTCACGTAATGCTTCTAGTGTGTCCAGCTCCTGTGGGCATTGTGAAAGACTGTCAGTTACTTGGATAAACTTACTTGGATAAATTTTCATACACACATGCACACATGTCATATTTTGGGCAGTATGACGTTCTTATGGCTATCCACAGCCCTATAGCCTGGACAAAAGCAACCACATCCATTCGGATTGTTGCTTTGAGAAAAGCACCCATGTGCTGGTGGTTAGGCCACGTCTCCCCTCTGCACTCCTCCACCTGGTGCATCAGACTTCACTTGCTTGGCCTCTACACCTACATTAATTGTAATTACAGTCTGGGTGCTAGACAGGCCTCTGGATATGTCTAGAGGACTCTCCTACCTACATTTGGCCCATGATGCTGGGTGCCTGATATCTATCTACCTGCCAAATGTTCAGATAGGTCCCTCAGACTTTCTTTCAAGGGTCCACTAACACTTACGAGGAACAATTTGGAAATATCCATACATTATTTTCATTGTTCTTCAAAACCTTATCCTTTTGCTGTGATACTTCCAGGAAAACCTGTCATAGTTAGGCTCCCACCCTGTCATTTTGACCAATATTATCTAACTGTTTCCTTTGGATACCTGCTCTGTCTTTTTCCATTTAGTGCTTTTCATCAGGTCTCAGAGACACCCAGACTCTTTTTATTCCATGTTTTTACAATGACTTACTGATGTCTGTAAGTGGGCCTTCTAGGGACTATAACAATGTGAATACTACATGCTAAGTTCATTAAAATACTGACCCATAAATGAAAGCTACACAAGCCCCAGCAACCTTTATCATAGACATGAAGAAGTAAATCTCCACAGTCAGTAAGAATGCAAAGAATACTCTAGAAATTTATCTCACTATTTAATATCTAAATTTCTTACACAAAAGGCATTTGAGGAATTCTTGAATACCATTATATAATAATTCCCAGACAAAAACTGCATTAAGATAGAGTTACAATTGAACATACATATCAATAATTTAAGGTAAAATACATCACAGGGATATATTTAGCCCCAAGCAAGATTTACAAACCTAGAAAGTTTACAGATCTGGTCATACTGGCAAGAAAACCAAGTGTGTTTAAGAGTTGGAAATATGAAAACAGCTGCCTGAGAACAATGGGAGTTGATGGCCATTATGAAAAAGGAGGCAGCATGCCTTTGGCATCAGATCTATTGAAAACATTGCATCCATTTTCTGAAGAAGAAAATTCTTCATGGAATTCTCTGAAAGAAAATATTACATGGCAACCTCTATTGAAGAAGGCACTCAAAAAAATCTGACCTCAAGTACTGAATAATTTAAGAGACCTGTTAATAAAGCTGTTTTATAAGTATGTTTACTTGTAAATTCTCAAAAAATTGGTTTAAAGAATAAGTTATGTCGATTTGAGTAATACTTTCCACTCTTCATACACAAATGAAGTGACATTCTGGATTTCAGCATTAAAACTCAACTCACTATAGAACCACTTGTGGTGCTTCCAGGCACTGGTCATTATTGCCTGGCAAACACATGGAAAACACTTATGTGTAAGTTAAGTGACTTAGAACCCCAAGTCACATCAAATAAAAAGACTTAGGGGCCCTGCGTATTACTGAAGTCACAGAGGGATTTTTGAAAATTGCACACAATTACCTCAATGCATGAAAATAAGTAAAACCCTTAAAATAATGAATTATTCTTATTTAATTATACTTAATGCAGGGTTCCTGTCCCAAAAACACATTACTAACCATGGTGCTCACAATCATTAGTTATGTCTAAACACAAAATCATCTCACTCATGGCAGTGCATACTAAAGCTTGTATAATAGCCTGGTCCCCAGAAGATGTCAAAGTACTTTACAAATGATAATGAACTGATATGACAATTGTTGGACATGCACAGCTTCCACTGAAGTCACAAAAATGTATCTCAGGATTAAGCCATAGTCAAAGAGCCTGTTTTTGCACCTTACTCACTAAAACTCCCACTGGCTTCAAGACCCAGTGAACTCGGAAGGGATGCTTTGGTGAATGGGAAGTGCTGAACAGGGCTCTCATTGAATTTCACAACGTTCTTATTATCATGCTCCGTTACGCCTTGCTACGTCACACCCCATTTTACAAACAACACCATATAAAGAACCAAAGCGATCTGCAATACCATAACAGTAGAAGAACCTAGAGAAAAAAGGCAAAAAAAAAAAAAAAAGTTGATAAGCAACGCAAATGTATGTGGTAGAGTTAAGAAGAACCCACGATGCCTGGTTGTCAATCTTATGCTTTAACCACGAGGTCAAGTAGCCCTCTTCTGCTGTCATTGCCACAACAGACCATGAACTGAGAGTGAAAATCTGTGGGGAAACAAGGAAAATATGAGAAAGCACCTCTTTGGGCTTGGAAGAAAAAAACCCTCACAGAACGCTTCTTTCTGGTAAGAATCATATTGCAAGACTGGAGACCACAAAGCCAGTTCAAGGCTCCTTTGAAGTGCAGGCAAAAGCGATCTTTGCCACCTCAGGAACGAGACGCTGGGCCACTTTGGCGATGAAAAGGACGGGGATAGAGAGAAGGGCAGAGCTGGGATGGAGAGGAAAGGGGAGAACCTCGGAGAGCCAGGCTCACCCTCCTGCCGAGGAGAGGGGACACCTTGACCCCTCTGGCAACGCTGGAGGCAGCCGCCTTGCATGGCTTTCCAAGGCTCCAGTACAGGCAAAACAGGCAAAGGGGTCATCGCTATTTTGCCACCCTTTCAGTCTGCAGCCCTAGCCTACTGCCTACTCTTTCCATGCTTTGACCCAGCTTTGTTTACATGGCCCAGTGTAAAATTTGTCATTTGTGTAAGTGCTTACCCAAGGCTAGCTTTGCAAATGGCTATGCTAGATTTTTACCCTGGAAATGGGTATAGAAAACTGAACATTTCATTCTTTCCTACACACTGTTAGGAATCCGTAACATTAAAGAATCTAAATCATATTTTCTTTCAGAATAAATTTACCTACCTTTTTATTTTTTAACACTATCCACTATTTTATTGGTGCTAGCCATTAGTTATTTGGAAGTTTTACAGCTTCATTTGAGTTCATACTTGGTTTTCCAGCCATTATATTTTTAATTTCACCAACAGAATTTTAATACATTTCCTACTGCAGCCGTAAATCACTTTTTATGTTAGAAAGCAGATTGCTCAGTAATTGCCATTTTATTTACTATACTGATGCAAGCAATTTAAATATGATTGAATTTTCAAGCTTAGAAACAATATAGAGACTTAAGAGAGAGTGCAGAACCAGTGTAAAAAGCAAACAACAGTCATCGTTTTTACTTGCATTAGAATTAATGAAAAAAAGAAAAAAGAAAAAAAAACCTAGGACAACTTTATGAACCAGTTGTGGCTCAGTGTCTGCCGTTAGGGTCCCAGTATCAGCTACTCATCTCACCCCATTGTTCTCCAGATCTAGAAGTGCTAAAAGAGACAGCGCCCATAGATGTGGTAACAGGAGCTGAGAAACATTTTATGCAATTTTCAGTCACTCTTGGCTAAACCAAAAATATTTTGAGAGATCTCAAAGACAAAAACTTTCCTGAGTGGAAGGCTAGGGATTCATGGTAGACTATAGCAGGCAACCTCCATAAGTGACAATGCAGTATTCTTCTTCTTTATTTTCTTAACCAAAATTAAAACTCTTGTAAGAGTCAGAGCAGTTACATTAGTGGTAAATAGTAGATTTTTCTGGTAGATTTTTTTATTACTCTATTACCATAAGATCCATCTTAGCACACAGCATAGGATCACATCTGGGCCTTTACTGAGACAGAAGAGAAATAGCAACTAATCAGTTATTGCTTTTGGGCCCGGATTTCGACAGCCTAAAGTCTATCTGCTTCCCTGTGCCTAGCACTTCCTATTGACTGTCTCTGCATCTTCAAAGAGATAACATTAAACATCATAATAATTTGGCTTCAAACCATCTGAATATGGGCTTTTAGCATAACATCCTGGTGAGGGGAGTGTCACATGACACTCAGTGCAGAAAGGCACGACCAGCAGTTTTCACTCTGAGTAAGATTTCAGTAACATTAACAAAGCCACTACCTTTATGTCTCCTTGTTTAGATGGAGGGTAAAATAGACACATATAAATAAATATATCAATTCTTTGTGCTAATTTATAAATGATACTTTTTTACATTACAGTCAAACCTAGCACCTGTAATACTGTCTACCTTTTCAACAGCCTTAGATTTTCACATGTCTCTTTTGACAGCTAAGGGCTTACTTTGAAACACTACAGAAAGATCTGAACCAGAAGTATACGAGGAAATGAAATATAACTTATAGAGAGTAAACTGGGCTTGTTTCATAATGGCAGCAATCTGCRACCTCTTTTCAGAAGAGAGAGTTGACCAGAGCTGGTTTGTCTCTTTTACACCTCATAAAATATTCATTTATTGGCCCCAATCCAAAACATTCTCATTTGGACAATACTGCTGTTGTGCTCGTACTCCTTTACTCTATTCTGTAGGCCAGGAAGCAATGCATCTTATGAGCTCCTGCCCATGGGACATCCTGGGAGAAGCAACCACTACCCCTGGAGAGGAAAATGTGGGGATGATGTACCCAAACTTTATCATTCATAAGGTACCACAACAGCCCTTTCAAATGGAAATAGTTTGGACTTTTCTCAAAGTCCTATGATTTTGAAGTGAAATGTTTCATTTGGCAGATGAACACTTCCAAGGAAACCAGATGAATGTGTGAAAAAGTTCATTTAGTAAAATTCCATACATTTCCATTAACAAAGGATTTAAATAGAAAAAAGATGACTTCAATTCTAATTGAGATCTGAACAAAGCTTGGAGGGGAAGACTGGGCTGCAGCCAACCCTGCCTCTATCCACATGCTGGAATGTGGTTCCTTTAGCCCAGAACAGATTATGGAAATGCAGTCCCTTTGCTTCATTCCTAGTACTTTAACCTCACTTCAGACAGTCACTTATAACACTTAGTTCATGCAATTTTGTCTCTTAGTTGAAATAAAATACTTATAAGGAATGCACAAACAAAACAATAAGGCAGTTGGAATGCTCAAGATACTCCAATTATCCTCTGCAGCGCTTATTTCCATCATGCTATGGACACATCCCCTCTGTTTGCGTTATTATATGACAATGTTAAATGTGTAAAGTTAATGACATTAATATAAGAATTCTGAATTCCAATGCAGGTTGACTCCTAACATTAAAACTGCTTATCGTTTCTGTACAATAATTAGCACTTATATTGCCCTCTATACTTTCAAARCACAAATACTGACTAATCCATAATACACTTTTCTGATCTTTTAGGGTGATTGTGTTGGTTAAAAAAATAATCAGAGGAGACTTATGCAAAGTCAAGCGGAGAATCAGTACCCACCGACTCCAGTGTTCTCTTTCCCAGCCCCATCATCTGTTCATTAAGCTTCGCTTTTAGTAAACACAAACTGCTTAATTTTACATTTTGACTGAATCCAATCCAAGAATGACAAAAATATGAAGTCTCTTCTGGAAGTAAATTCTGAGGTAGGCCTACAAACAGAAGGCAAGGACTACTAGCAACCCAACATGCAGAAGATACTTACCTTACACTGAGTTGTCCTCATTTATAACAGGGCAGAGTGCCTAAGCTACATGCAAATGTTGGAGCAGTCTAGCTGAGAGGCAGGGTATATTAGTCCAAGTAAAGCTAAAGCAGCTATATTACTCTTGGGAGACAAACTAATATATCTGTATACTACACTCCAAGCTGTGTAGGCAGATCTTCTCACTCAGACCTACCTTAGGTTATTTATATCAGGACTGCTCTAATGCTTTTTAGATGGTGGGTATCTCAAAAAAAATTTTGCACAAATGCACACATACACACGTATAACACGATGGAGGTTTGGAAGAACATTATTGAACCAAAAAAATATTGCACAAAAAAAAGCCACCACTGAAGCATCCAGCTCTACAACAAATTTTCATCACTCACTTCACAAATACAACCACAGAAGAGCCACAATATCAAGTCCTTGTAACTCTCTCCTCTGTATCCCTTTTTGGACCCAATCTACTGGTAGACAGATGCTTCTTTCTGCAAGTTTGGAGATAGCCAGCAAAATCCCCACTAAGAGTTGCTTTGTAGGCACATTCGCATACACGTTTGTGGTACTCAGATCGGTACAAAAACAAACTAAGAAAATCAGTTACTGGGGATAGGTCTCAGTCATCCTCTCTGCATGCTACCACAGATGCTGTCCATGCTTGGCACAGGAAGGAAATTAGACTCTGACATGACACTGTGAGTGCATCATAACTCTGTAACATGCTTASAGTGCTATATATATATACATATATGGAAAGTCATTACGTGTCACTATTAACACAGAACAACAAAGAAAGATTTTAGCAAGGCTTMTCAAGGTCGGGTGGGGATGAATGACACTATCCTCAAGGCAAGAGTTGCCCTGATCTACACAGTGGTGTTTATCACTGCATGAAGATATCCTGAGGTTCTGGTAAACGAGATTTGCAAAAGCAACCGATAACTTTGACAACATCAGCTTTGGGGGACCAATTTAGACAAATATAAAGATCCATATGTATTGATAAAAATGCCCTGCTCTGATTCTCCTTAAGAAAAAAATAGATTCTTGTCTAAGAGGCATATGCATTAAACTTAAGCTGAAGTAAGCTGCCTGACTACCATTTTTATTACACATTTCATTTTAGGCATCGAACAGCACTGACGTGACAATTAAAGCCAACATTTACAAATGTTGTTCAAAGTTTGTGAAGTCTGAATTTGCTGCGTAATTCTCTGCTATTCTGTGTAAGTCATTTAAAAGCAAATATGCAATATGCTAGAAGCACTAAAAATAATTACTCGGGTTAGTCTCACATGTTTCCCTTGCAAGTCACTAGAAAGTACTTAAAGATGTCCAATACTAACCTCTCCAGAACTGGTGACTAATGTCAGATTTCTAAGTCCATGCTTAGGCTGCGGAATACAGTTGATATGAATTTTAAAAGAAGCGATCAGGCACATAATTCAGTAGTTCAGAAAATCAGGATATTTCCATTTAGGAGTTTATCTTTGAGGCCCTAGCTTAGAAAATACTAACTACAATATCTCTGAAACTATTTTCTGAAACYGGGGGGGGGGGGGGGGAGAATGTAGTTATATTCAATAGACACTAGAACGTCTAATAGAAAATGGATCCCATGGTTAAAATATACAGAAATGTTTACTTTATGGATAAATGATGTTATGTATTTTAAAGGCTTTTTCACACTGAACTATAGTTAATGTTTAATTTCAATTTATTCCCTTTACCTCAGCTTTCATCCAGATTTCTAACTTAGCCAGTAGTATGTTAGCCATTACTAATCTCATAGTAGATGCTGTCTATCTTCATTGCATTGATCTATCATGGAAAAAGTTTTCTCACTCAAAATAAATATTAAGGAGAGGGTTTTTTTGAAGCTGACATGGCAGATGACATTTTTTAATGACTCCTCAGCTAATCAAGTATCGCGATTGACAATGAAGTATAAATCTGATCCTTATTTCTTGTCAACTGCCAGGTTACCAGCAATAAAAAAAAAAAATTGACATAGATCAAGATCATAGAAAAAGAAGAATCTACTGTAGAAACAGCAAAGGTTGTAAACATTTCCAGATCCAATGAACTGACTTGCTGAAAAATAGTTCTGAAGTACAGCATTACTGTGTGATCAGATACTGTACAGCTTCTTATTTATCCTTCTACGGACATGCACAATCTAAAAATGTGTGGCATATGACAACTGGGAAGAAATCTATTGCAGGCATCCCATACAGCTCTTAAAATCTGGCCCTCTGGATCCAAATTCCAGTCGCAGATGACTGTGTGTGCATGTGTGTGAATAAAAGCCAGTCAACGGCATTTCTGTCCTTCCTAACTACTTGATCACGTATCAGTTAAGTGCATCCCACATCCGTATTGCAACTTGCACCAAATATCTCTTAAATCACCACTCTAAGTATAAAACAGATTTAGAAAGGCAAACAGAACAGATCAACCAATTACTAAAGTAAATGCAGTCCTTTAAAAGGCAGTGCACGTGAGAGCCTTGCTCAGGGACAGCTCAGAGTAGATCATCCCTTTTCCTCTTTTTCCCTTGTTATTTAAATAATGCATGTTTTCTTTTTTTTTTTTTTTGTTAATTCTCAAACTTTGCCATCATTCTCACCCATAGGTAATAAATGCAAATCAACCAACTAATTTACTTAAAAGTCAAGTCACAAGAGTGTGGGAGATTATTGCTGAATCTCCTGGCCTTGCAACTCTTAATTGTTGTTAATTTTCTACCTTAATCACAAGGTTAAGTTGTCTGTAATTTTTCCCAGTTTTTCTTCCTCTATCAATTAAATTACTAATTTACCTCGAGAATTAATCCTGAAGGAAAGTGTGGTCTAGTGACTAAAGCACAGGGCTCAAAGAATTTATTTCTGGCTCCATTAGCAAATCTCCTAGGAAATTACATCTGTCTGTGTAACACTTTTCTAGTAGCTGCTTCCCRGGGACACCAGAAAAGATTGATTCACCTAGCTTTAGCTAGTGTAGTTAGTTTGTCTATCCAGACTAAGGTTGTCATCTAAGTTCCCTCTAAAGCTAGTGAGGAGAGAGATATCTCAGCCTAAAAGTACAGCAGAGAGCTTATCCCTCCCCACGGACTACAGACAGAACCCAGGCGACCAGCTTAGTCAATGGCTAAGTTGAAAAAAAGTCTCTAACCTTTAATTAGTATTTTCAAAGCTCTGTAATATCATCAAATGAAAACTCCTGAGGAYATCAAGCACTATAAACTTCTCTAATAACAATTTTGAAAGACTTTCTAATACTTGCATTGGCTTCACTGTGAATTTTGTCCTGAGAGTTGCCAGATCACTGGTCCTAGAAAATAAAAACACATTTTATGTCACTGTCTCCTCTGATATTTAGCCATGCTGCCTTGGCATCTGTCACTTTCATGCTAAGGAAAGACAGCAAGTCTTGCATAAAGATCTCCAGAAGTAGACTTTAATCACTAAATGTTTTGGGAAACCTTAATCCTTTAATATCACGGATCTTGATTCCCTTCTACACTTGCAGTTTAGCCCTTTCTAATGTTTTGCAATGTGCAGAAAATGACTTCTGAAAGTGTCTCTCTAATTTCTCTATTTCTAACGAAACACTGGAGCAAATGCATCCTGAACTTACGGGACAGAWCTGAGAGCCCTATTTCTCTTTTTTATTCTTAATAGAATCAAGAGCAGTCTCCAAGAAACCCAGAGAGAATATGTCTTTAATTTCAAACCAAAACATTTCGCTTGCTTAGGATTTTTACACTGACCACAGCAGAGAAAGCTTAAAATCTAAGTGTTTATATTATCTTAGCTTAAGCATGTGAACAATATTCAGGAATATTGACTATATTGTGAAATCTCATCTAATTTATGGACTGATTTACATTTTCAGT
Organism: Apteryx rowi; assembly: GCF_003343035.1. NCBI lineage: Eukaryota > Metazoa > Chordata > Aves > Apterygiformes > Apterygidae > Apteryx > Apteryx rowi. Next base: position 887,801 of record NW_020449319.1, on the reverse strand, counting down.
CACATTACTGCATGAAATAATTCACCTGAAGGCAGAGAAAACTCATTGTTACTAGCGAACTTCTGAACTCTGTGAAAATGAAATGTATTAAATTGTTTGGATAAAAAAAATATTATTTTTGAAGACTCTGCAGTATCTTCAACAATCCAGTCACCCAGGACCAGTTTCAAGTTAGCATAATAGCCTCTAAAGGTGAAGTTGTATAAGATCATGAAGATGAGGAAAACCAGCAGTGAGGAAATAGAACAAAACTTACACAAACCGAAAGTAAGGAAGAAAGAAAGAGACTCTGAAGTAACTAAAAACCAACACAAAAAAAGAAACAGATGAAATCTTTGCAAAGTAAGAAGATTAATAAGAAAGAAAAGGTAACATTTTTAAAGTAAATAGCTGGAAATAAATGAGCTGCTGAAGTCACATGTATGAAATGGTGCCACTCTAAAAGAACTAATGTAACAGAAGTGTCTGTAAAATTTGTTGCTTAAAAACTAAAGAAAAAAGAAAATAATCTGCCAAACCTCTGTCTTTGGTATAGAGTACATTTGTATTTCAAATTATGTGAAAAACTAAGAACTGAAAAAGAAAAGAGAGTGAGAGAGTGAAGAAAAACTGAAATGTGATTTGTAAATAATTTCAACGTTTTCCCCTCTTTAAAGATAATTTTCCCTAGGCTCCCCTCTGCCAACTCAGATGCTTACTCCACAAGTTCATGTACCTTCCAATAGAGTGAGAACCAAACATGCAATTAAGCATTTTCCATTCTACTTGCCAAAGACATAAAATTAGAAACTATTTCTGTAGTATCACTAGAGTTATAAAATTATTATTCCTATTACTGCTGTAAGAACTATTAAAAGTCCAGTTCGCAAAACCATTCGTAACTTACACATTGCAAAAAATTCTTGTTTTCTGAAAAAGCTGTCACGTAATGTTGAAAACACAGGCCAGGCAATTTCAGTTTAGTGAACTCCAAAATAGGGAAAAACAATGAGAAGAAATTGTATCCCATACTTAACAGTAAAATTAGCAGCTGCAAAAATAACAGCTGTTGCAGAAATAAAATCAACTCTTTATTCATATTCCCACTGAGACTAACTTATTACTTTATGATTATGATTACCTTAACGAAAACAGGAAAAAGAGGAAATTGCTAAACTTTAATTAAGAAATTGCCAAAAAAGCAATTTACTTTCTCCAGCATGAGTTTTTAACAGATATACTCTTTTCTCTGTATATATAAATAAGAGTTAGCAGAAAAAACTGTACATGAACCAAGAAAAAACTGAGCAGGATCTGAAATAACGGAAGCTCAAAGAAACAAGTACAAACAAAGCCCAAACAAAACATAACTTTATGTTATCACATTTAAAATGAAAACGGGAAAAGACATGTTTTAAAAGGAAATCATATTTGCCTGTACAACTTCCTATAGCTGACACTGAGTCAATTTTATGGAAGAATATACTATTTAAGGAAAATTAAAGCTTACTGATAGAAACAAGAGCTAAATATGACTGAATTGTAGAAAAAACACTTAAACGGAAACATTTATGAAAATGGGAATCAAGCAAGCTCGGGACACTGTGAGGAAACAGCAAATGCAGTCTAACAGACTGGGRCGGCTGCCTTACACACATACCCAAAATTATAACTTTAACATGACAAAAGCTTTAAGAAATGCTAACACAGTTAAAGTTTTAATGAATCATCACAAAAAAAAAAAAGAAAATAAATCAAAGCTATAACTTGTTTCATGCATAGTAAGTTTTGGTTATTTAGTCTAAGCATGAAAAAAATTCCAAAATTATGCTTTTTAAGAAACATAATATTCAGTATTGGATGAGTTCCACTGTGCAGCTCTGCTGGGATTGTGCTCTTTAAATTTTACAGATGAATTAAAATACAACTTTTTGTGTTTCTTAAGAGCATCCTACTAAAACTGGACTTTAAAGGAACATTTTTAATCTCTTGTGTTTCTTCGGTTGTGACAAGTGAAAGAAAATATCTTGCTCTATATACGGGCTGAGGCATTGCCCGTACATGCAGGCAGAGTCTGCTGGAGGACTACAGTTAATCTGTGCAGTAGAGCGGAAGTTGTGGTGAGGACAGCTCAGGCAAACAGAAAGGAAATACTGTGATAAGAGAAAGTCATTTAAATGCGGAACAGGAGATTTTTAAACTGTTCTTTTCACTTGAAACACGTTTTTTATTATTTTTCGCTTGAGATAAAGATAGTTTAATGTGTGCAGTTAAATTATGAAGTTGAAACTTTGTTGCAATAGTATAAAAATAAAAGCAGGATATTCTAAAGATTATGCAGTAACTAGAGGCAAACAAGCTATAGCTAAAGTATCTTCGATGACCAGAGAAGTGTGATACTATCTTGGTGACGGCTGCAGTTGTCCTGAGGGCACCAAAGTGGTATTCTCTGGATGGAAAGGCAGTAAAACAGCAAAGGCCTACCACAACACCTAACCATACGCATTAACTGCTGACATAACCTGCAACACTCAAGGATTAGTTTCAGTGCCAGAGTTTTAGTTTTGAGTGTGTAATTTGATGCATTACATAAGGTTGAGTACTGCAGCCACATGATAGTGTTAAACAGCTTAATTTATACAGAAACCTTTGCAACAAACAAGGAAGCAGTTTGTTGCTCAGTGAACTTCTGCACTTCTGTTGAGGCAAAATTTACTACAATTCTCAGAAGAAGGAGAAATAGTTATGACAGCGCTACCTGCAATCTGGCTTACTTCACTTCAGTGGGCACTGCATGGACAAGCAAGAGAGGAGGCACAGGCCTTTCTTAGGTCTAGTGAATAAAGTAACAAATTCACATTCCAACAGTAAATAAGTATCTGTTCTAACTAGTTGTCCAAAAGAAGACTCAAGAGCAAAGACATGACTTTTATTCAGCCAGAGAAAGCAGGCCACTCTTCCTTTACTTGGTTAAAAGAATAAATCAGTAAATAAGGAAACCAGCACAGTCGGGGATGCCACTGTAAAAAGAGGCAGGAAAAAAAAAAAAGTACCTTTGCTATTGCTACCTGAACGAGACAGCAGTCCTTGTCTGCTGCACGGGAGAACTTTAGTGCATTATCAACTACTAGGAATAAATTAGGATCTGAAATAACAACTCCAGAGCACAATCTTCTCTGATGCTGTTAAGGAAAAACAAAGGCTCTAAGACAAGGAAAAAAAGCAACTTTTTGCACAAATGTGTGCTTGTCTGTGTGTGTATATGCATGGATGCGCACATATACAGAATTGTGCATTTGCTAACAAACACATAGGCTGAAAAATGCTGGACGTATGGTAGACAGTATGCAGTGGAAGTATCGCTACGTGCTTTCCCTGCCCTTATGCCTCTCCCTAAGCTGCTGGCCACTCAGACAGGATCCTCAGCAAATGGGCCTTTGGTCAAATCCCATACGGGCATTCTTAGATTACGTTATACTCCTAAATACACGTGCACGAAATGTAACCTTAGTATCTTGCATTCTTTGGCAATTAGATACAGTGGCTTCCACATAATGAAAGCCAACTGCTGTAAATTGATGCAACTTTATCCAAGTCATCTAAACGACATTGATTTTCAACAGCTGAGAAAAAAGGCCCTTAACATGAGAGCATTTCAAAGTATAGACAAGATCTAGACAGAGATGAATAAATACAATTATTTATTCTTCCCAAATATTTTGTACCTATGTTATTTCTGCAGCAGCTAGAAAGGTTAAACATTTGAATCAGAAATATATGTGATAGTTGTACCAAAATAGGAGACAAGTATTTACCTTTATGAGGCAGGGACAAGGAATGAAATGGAGGAAGGAGCTAAAAAATATCCATGAATTTCTTCAGGGTGAGACCTTTGACTGTGATCCCTGGCTTTTTACTCTGATATTTTAAAAGCAGGAGATTTCATGCATCAATAGGTCAGATGAAGGTTAGGACTACGCTTTTGTAAAAGCTGATGCAGCTCATCAAAGCTGGGTCTGTTACAATACACTCTCTGAGCCTCCCAGATTCAGGAACAAAAGAACTGAAAAGTGAATTTATTACCATTGCTGCCATGAGATGCTTTATAATTGTAGGTACAGTTCTCCAATAACTTCCATAGCTGATGTCTGCAAAGAAAGACACAGCTTATCGCAATATCTCTCTGTCCGAGACTCTCTTTCTGCCAGGCTCAGAGCTCCTTGCCATTTGCAGTGTCACTAAGCAAGCAGCTAATAGCTAACTCAAAAGGGCAGAAAGCTGAAATTCTCTCAATGCAACAACTTTTTGACCTCTGCGGTGTCAGCTGGTCTAATCAAACTGTAACTGATGAACGTTTTCCCCATATGCAAGCTGTTAGGGAGTTAATTGGCTCACTTGGAAGATCGAAAGCACGTGAAACTCCTGACTGGTTCAAGGGTTTTCCAGGGATTGTTGTGGAGGAATAGCTGCAGAGATACTGCAATGCAGCACAGCACAGCTTACAGGTCACTGACACGGAGTAATTCGCAAAAATCTTAGGACTAAATTCGATCCCTTTCACAGTGCTGTACTGGGAAGGACTAAGAGCATTTGAGAATGAAATGTAAAGCAAAGCTTTTTAGCAGTTCCATTATGGAGTCCAGTTTTCTGTCCCTCCTTCCCCCCCCCCCCCCCCCCCCCCCCATGACTTTTAGGAGGAATTGTCTCTAATTCAGATGAAGCTCCTCTTCCTTTCAAAATGTGCTTCAGTTTCACTATCTGAATACTTTTTTCTTAATTCCTTCCATACTGGGCTGTAGTTTATCATTCCTGCCATTAAAATGAAAATAGGTACTGCCTAAAAGCCTAGAAGGGTAAAAAAATATTTCCCTATGCAGTATATATTCCCATTTTAATTTCCAATTAATTGTTTAGTAAGGACACACTGCTCCACCCTTCTAAGATTATTCCCCAGGATCAGGCTTTTATTTTGGAGAGGAGAAGTGCCTGCTCACTAGCTCTATGTTTGTACAATGTTTTAAAAGAGATCTTAAAGAGCTGCTAAGCATGGAGGAGAGCAAAAATGTTTCTATGAATATTAAAAATTGGAGAGCAAAGCTAATTATAAGTGATTGGTTCCTCTTCTAGTTTTGTTCTAAGTGGTTTTGGTCCTTAAATTTTCTTTAATTCCATTTAAACTGTGTGCAGGAGATGTGAGCAGCACATGAATACACTAAAGTTGTCTTTTTGAAGCCCACAGGATAGCTAGTGTACTTAAAACTAGATACACACATGAGCCTCCATATGAACTAGAGTGACAATGACCATTACAGATCATGATGCTCAGCACTACTTGACCTCTGTTTACACAATACATAAGATACAGTGAACAGCTTATTTTCAGTTTTTAAAATGAAAATAAGGAATGTCTCCAAAAATGCAGTTATAGCTCTTGTTCTTAGAGACATACTCTCACTGTCGAGCTCCGATTTTTTAATGTCTGTGATTCCTTTCTCTCTTGCTCCTAATTTCCATGTGTTTTTTCACAGAATTTTGTATTTCTGTTTGGACTTTCATACCTCTTTTATCTCTTCTTCTGTTTCTCAGAGAGATGAGGGAAATAAAGTTGATGTACCTGAGGTAAACAGGGATTAAAGAGCAGAAGACGTAGGGAAAGGGAATTGTTCTCCATTCTTTATTCTATCCCATGTACTTCCATTCCGCTCTCCTTCTCATGCAAATCACTATTTGTGTCCTCCATTCTCCCTTTGTTCACTGTCCGTGCTCTTTCACAGATTTTCCTCCTATTTCCAACATCACTTTTGTCTGAGGGACAGGCAAAGCGGTTCAGATAAATACCATCAGCAACCACAACTCTGCCAGCATTCAGAGAGCTTTGTGGTGCTATTGTATTTTGTCTTTGCTAGCCTCTGCATTTTTTTTTTTCAGACAAGATGAGAAACCACAGTGCCACAATATCCAGAGGAAAAGATATTCAAGTTGAAGGCAAGCCCTAGATTTTTTGCAGGAGTTGCCATTCTCATGTGATTTGCTGCCAGGTCTATACACATAAATGTGAGGGGAGTTCATATGAGGTTCAGACAAACTTTTGACTGTTTAAGGCAAGGAAAGGGAGATTTAAACTTTAAAGCTGTTTCTATAGTATTTGCCTCATCTTGTTCCCAGAGTGAAGTACTTTATTCAGTTTGGAAACATTATATTATTGCAAAGGTAAGTAAGTATGTTGTAGTTTTTCCTTTAGTACATAAACACTAAATTATTATTATTTAATTGCTAATCATCAGCTGGCTTTTAAAATTGACTTGCACTTATATCATTATCACTTAATATCTGAAATATCAATAGCGAAAGTTCTTGTTGAATGTTTTAGTTTGCAGCAAGATGCAAATGCTTAATAAGCTGGAAAAAACAAAAAAGATGTCAGTTAACATTTGCAGTGGCTATTACTGGATCTCTTTAAAATCCTGAGGCTGTAGTAACAACTTAGAGCTTTTAGTGTGAAAATGGAAAAATCAAGCTACAGGTCTACTTTGCTTATGCATTTTACTGGTTTTAGAAGCATTTTAAAAGTAATTCCAATATATGCTTCACAATAAGATAGGATGAATAAGGAATCAAGTAAAAATTACATAGTAAGGAGAAAGAGAGTTTTGCAGGATCTTTAGAATAAGTTAAATATTTAGGCTGATACAGCTAGAATATGTTTGTCTTTCTGTGTGATCCATAAATTCTTAATTAATTCTCTGTCAAGGCTATTTAAACCTGTTTTAGGTTTCTTTGCTGTTTTTTTTTTTTTAAGAGTGAAATACTTAATTTTACATCTGTATCTACACAGTTTGCATTAACCAGCATCTCAGAAAAAAATGACATTCTTCAGTAGTAAGACACGACAGGCTGGGTGACTACTGAGCGCCTCAGGTGGTATGAGAAGGTATGGGACTCAAGCTCCCCTCATCACCTGAACAAATTCAGTCATTTCCTATAAAAATGCTAAGTTCAGGGCCTTGTTCTTTACTCAGCCCCACTTTCTTCTGTGTCCTGAATGATTTGGGTGAGAAAGAAAACTGGCTGTGTTTGAGTGACAATGAGCCACGCAGTCTGGACTAGTCTGCCCTAAACAGGGCTCTTGGTGAATGATGCAGCATTATAGGAAGAAGGGAATAAATAGGCAAGATAATATTTGATGGATTTAATAAGCAGTATTTGAATTGAATACTTGCCAAAACTGAATTTGATGAGTACAGAGCTGGTAAAATATAGGGGAAAGGTATGTCAATTGCAAATTCAAATATAAAAGGAAAATCTGTCAAGCAATGTATATTCTGTGCATTAACAAAGGCACAGAACAACTCTGAAATGCAGTTGATTGCTATAAGTACTCAGACACCATGGTGATAATTGCAGTATAAAATCCCTAGACGGCAAACGAGACTGCCACAACTAATGGGAACATGTTTTTATTGAGAATCCACTGTGGCTGGCTATCTGTAATGAAATTGCTTTTCAATAATTTTTCTTTGAAATAACTCTGATTATTGCTTATGCATTTTTATATGAAGATGTTCCACTTATTTAACAAAATATAAACACTTCTACAATTTTCCTTTGCTCTCATCTGCACATTTCTTAGTGTGGTCTAATTTATTCTGCTTGGTGACTCAAGTGCAGATAAGCACATAAATGGGTGCATGATACCAGATCTGAAGCACAACTATAAGTTTGGCTAAACTTTTTTTCTCTTTGTGTGCTATCACCAGGATTCAGAGGACCAAAAGAAGGTATCATGTGGCATAAACTCTGGCAGTACTAATTCATCTCACCAGTGTCTCTGAAAAAAAAGACCAGCAGAACCTACTATTAAAACTGCACTGTTTCACCTGAGACCTACGTGTGCTCTAGGCAGGTACAAGTAGGAAGAATCAACTACTTGTGTTGAGGAGGTCATAGCAGGACTTCTAAATTTAGCTATTTCAATGTTTACTGAAAACTGATAAAACGATGCCAGCAAGTCTTCACAGATACCTGTAGGGGCAGAATTCACCTGGAGAAAGGTTCACAGTAACAACTGCTGTGAAGGAAAATGATCTCTAGTTTCTATCAGAAAGTTCATGTTAGGAAAAAACGTAGCTTGTGGACAATGAGATGGAGCTCTGTCACTTTACTCTGGACTGGTAAGATCAATCAATGCCTACTTCTCTCCACTGAAATAGAGCCCAGCTGACTAGTTGAAACACCAGAAAGCTAAATATTAGACATCAAAAGCTGGGTGAGCTAAATCCCACTCTAAATGTCTGATATTTTGCTAAATTTCCTCTTGATAGTTTTATTTAGCATGCTTCTCTTGTAAATACTTGCTATCCAGGGCTAATTCTCCTGGAGCTACAAGGACACAGTCATCCACTAGTAATAATGAGGGGCTGCATGCATTCACCAGGAAGAGATTATCTTTGTTTAATTCTGATCATGGCTCTCTGGGACAACTTCAGATCTTCCTGGCATTACTGTTCATTGTTAACTTCTTTTTTGCACTATCTATCTCCAGGAAAAGAGAAAAGAAAAGAACATAGAATAAGCAATAATGAAAATAAAATGATAAACTATGTATTGTTTACTGTCTTATTATATGCACACTTAAAGACAGTTCTTACAGTTGCATAAAACATTTCTAAAAGCAAAAATTACAATAAAAATATAGCCACTTCTTGGGGATAAAACTGTCACTTGAATTTTCATTCTGGATGACTTCTGGTGATAGCTGGGAAAAGCACTAGCTACAACAGCCTCATCCTTTTAAATGGGTGGCTTTAAAGCACTTATCTTTTACCTTATGTCCTTAAGTTTATTATTTTACTTACCCTCCGGCTGGTATTGTGCTATGATTGTTACCGTCTGCCCTGCTCCTTTTAGCGCAGCTGCAGCCTGCTCGTGGGTAGCACCTCGAAGATCAATACCATTCACCTACAGGAGAAATGCAGACAGCAACAGATATGAGTAGCTTAACGTTAGGCAGAAAGACAGAGCTTTTCTGTTTAATATCTGACAGACACAAAAGTCAGTTTGCCCAGATGCCAAAGTAAAGCCATGAACTCAAAAGGCTGGCCACGAGAATTTGCACTAATATAGCACACCGTAGTTTGTACATGCATATCTGTGCATATTCTTCTGCAACCACTGTTTTGGGGGTTTTCTGCTCAACTGAGTTTACATCTGTAGTAGTCTCTTCATCCATCGATTTAACTTTAAATTTAAGGTTTAGAAGTTAAATTCTCTGCTGTGCTCAAAGGTCACTGCAGAACACTGCAGGCAAGGAAACCAGCTCTTCCAGCCAGACTCTGCAAGGCCAGTCTGTAGCTCCAGGGGAACCTGGAGATAAATGGAATATCCCTGGCAAAAACTGATGGTCAAAGAACTTCCAGAGCAGAAACTGCATCTACCATCCTCTTTTCATGCCATCCCTTCTCCTATTGACTATATAGATCCTCCTGTCTTGCTATGGAGTTGCTACCAGGTGCAGCTTAGCCACCTCTAGCAGCTGGACACAGGTTTCTCTGACTCCTGAATGACGGTTTTGTGCTCCCTAAGTAGTGGAAGCTGGACATAGCAGAATGAAGCAGGAATCCATCCATAAGAGTTGTGGGCAGTTTCAAAGCTCTCTTGGTTTGCAGATTTAGTGTGAAATGTTTTGTCAGCAGCATCCCAAGGAAGAGGCACAATGGGTGTTGGTATGTATGACGACGAGACACATGGAAAGGAGCCCAAAAAGGTAAGGTGGACAGAAATTCTTCAAGAAAACATTTTTCATCATAAAATCCTAATTAAATTGAGTCAAAACTTTCTAGTGGTCCATGAGCTAGTTTGAACAAAGATAAACAACCCTCTCCTAACAAGCCCCCCTTACTCTGTCCCTGCTTCCCAGCAATCATCCATAAACACGCTCACATCCCCCTCCGTGAGGAGGACCTGGGATCAAATCCCTTCTCTGTCTAGTTTAAAGAATTTTCCACCTCATTCAGGTTGTGTTGTCAGAGCTATTTCTATTTCACCTATAGAATTACTAGCTGCTGCAGTAATATGAATCTTTCTCTCCAAGAGGAGTGTTATTGAAGTATGTGTGATTTTTTTTTTCTTTTCCCTCTTCACTTCTAAAGATTTCCATTTCATAAAGTTTTATGAAGAACAGAAAACTTCTGAAATGTAAACAATTCCAGCAGGACAGAAATCCATTTCTTATTGCTCAAGAAAAGAAAAGAAAAAATATAGAAAAAAGAAAAAAAGGGAAAAAAAAGAGAGTGCCATACCACAGTTTTCACAGGCAAACAGGCCAGAGCATGGGTCCCAAATTCTCAACATTAGCAACTGTTTCTGTGTTTATTTTTATCAGGTACTAACATAAAATGACTAAGCATATATTGAAAATATTGATTTTATTTTATTTAACTTTTAACAACTTTTTAATGCTGCACAAAAATAAAATGGATTCCACAGAACTTTACAAATAATGGTGATGAAATCTAGTACAAATAGATTTATTTTGATTATTTTGAATTACATTTAGAAGCTGACACATTTTAACTTGCTGTCATTCATCAAATCTTAGAGAACACGATGTTTTGGGAACGCACATTTATTATTGTATGACAAAATCTAGTCCTTACTAATGTGTGAATCCAATATTTAAATTATTATGCTCAGAAAAAACTTTTTTTTTTTGATAGTAATAATATACAACACAGGAAATCCCATAGTTTCTGATCCAGAAGATCACACTATGCTATAGTACTTTTGACTGTGTACTGGAACATAATTGTCTAGCTGAGATTTCACATATCTGATAACATGATTCCATAAGAATCCAAGTTTTCCTCATCAGGTCTGTCTGGAGAAATATCTTTCCTCAACTTTTTTTGTTCCCTTCATGGCAATGGAGAAAAAAAAACATTTTTTCCTAAACAACACATCTTTTTCCCCTCAAAAACTTTTTAAAGTTACGTATTTGATGATTGCTTAATATTTCCACCCATGTTCTCCATAAAAATCAGCTCTCCTGTTCTAATAAAAATTAAGTCTGAAGTTCAACCAGCTATATTATTTTAATATCATTCAAAGTTATAGATGGTCTAGGATTTTGCCGAAGCATGATTTATACAGTGGCTTATCTTCAGATTCAGAAAGAAAATACATAACTTTCAAAACAGAAGAATATAATCTATTGAAATCTGACCTTGCTCATATCCTCAGGCAAACAAGACTGATTATACAATCACAGTAATGACGTGAATGAAAAAGTGAATTATAAGTTATGTTGCAGAACAACAGCTGGATTTCTTTGAATTATTTTGCCCATATGCGTATTCCACAGTGGATGGGTTGCCAGATGAAATCAGAAATTGCTTGCTGGTAATGCCTGCTTGATCCATGCACGTATCCTGGACACTTTGGGGCAGCATATGTAGGGCATAAACACAGTACCAAGCCACCATGCTTGACTGCTGTGACTTTTGCACAAGGATATGCATCTCAGTGGACAGGAGAGAGGAGAGTTGGTAGAGTATATACAGGGATGAGGCATTTTAAAGAGCATGAAAGTAGCTGCTACAAGGTGGGCATCTTGCAGCAGAAGTGCAGGCTGGAAGATTACCACACCTAAAGAAACGTTCTAAGCAGATGTCTGTGCCAGAATATAATGCTTCATGGAGAGGTACATATGGATGCCCATGTTGTTACAATGATACAGACAATCTAAAGGTAAGCCATGACTATTATTCTGGTATTGCCATGTATTGGTGTCTTTGGATCATATACACTCATAGGTATATTCTGGAAATTTCTGCAACATTTCTGTCATCTGAAGTGTGCAAAATCCATATTCTTCTCACAATTTTTATTTAGACAGTGTAGAGAGAAGTGAATACCTTGATTAACAGGTAAAACTCTCATGCCCCTGAAAAAAAAAATCTGAGCATAGCCCAAATGAAAGATGATAAACTTCATAATTTGTCTAACACAAGAGTTCTCAGTTCTCCAGCTTTCCTGTTTGAAAGCCACAGATGTAAGGAAGGTGGAAGCTTTGCACATAATGAGTCAAGGGTTTTCAAAGCTGTGTACATGAACCTTAAGTTCTGTGGATGGCAAGACTAACACAGACCCCTGCAAAAAACTCACTGAAATTCAGTCTAGGAACATAGTATTAGAGAGGGCAAAAATTGAGTGCATTCTAAAAGAGCAAAAGGAGAGAATCACCGTTTTCAGTGCCATAAAGTCTAATATATGACACTGATATTACCTACAGATGAATGTGGTATCAATTAGGACTTAGTTTAAAACCTCTGTAAAGAATACACACTTCCTGAACGGACAGACTATTGTGAAAGGAAGAGCTGTTGTGGCCTTATCCTTATTCAGTGAGGACATTAAGACACTTAATGCTGTATTGCTATGGGGCACAGGTGCACCAGTAGTATAACTACTTGTTAATTCAACGCTGTAGTCACAGCTTTGGCATTCTGGAGGACCAAAGCAGAGTCCTGAAGTTTAGGCAGCACAGTGGCTATACCATGCCACATAGGAAACCTTAACTGGGATTCAGGGTCTTTGGAGAAGAGAATTTGAAGCCAAATGACCTTTCCTTTAATAGAAAGCTTGCCTTTTCTCTCAGTGTTTCTCTCTCCATATATACTGTCCTTGAGAAAGTCCCGAGGAAAAAGCAATATGATGAACTGAAGAGAAGCATAAAGAAAGACTTCCGAATTCCTCAGCTCCTGGTTTGGGGAGAAGGATATGGATGATGTCATCTGGTCAATATTAGCAGGTCCAGGAAAAAAAATTAAAAATCAGGTTTTTTAGGCTTAAGATTAAAGACTGTAGACTTTAGGAAAATACACGTCTCTCTTAGGCAGTATATGAATAACTGGTGGTGGTCTTATAATAAGAGCTGTGTTAATAGAACACGAAGTTTTAAAAATCATTAATAAGTCATAATAATCTCTCTGAAGGCAAAAGGAGAGGATGTATGAAAGAATAAAGGAACTACATTCTTATTCTCTTTCTGCTCTGAAGAACAATTGTTCTATTTATATGTTATCTAATAACCAAATTTCCAATAAAGCTTTAAGGATATACAAATAAGACAATAATTCTACCAAAGTTAAGTTAAACATTTTTCTCTTTTCCTCAGAACAAAAAGAAGCCACTGAAATGGTAACTGACTGCTTCCCGCCCTTTGCATGCTTTTTGTGGAGGAAATGATTGTCTAAGTTGCAGACACCAACACATTATAATGACTGAAATTCTCTGAAATCAAGCGCAGAGCCTGGTTAAGATATAGGCTAGGATGGTCACTTGATGAAGAATTTCAGTTCTGAATAGCTGAAATCAGAACAGCAAGAACAAAAAATGTCAGAAAGAAAACAGCACCTCAGTTCTATCTTCTGTATTTTTATCAAATGATAAGCAAGCTAGACAAAGCAGATTAAGTAAGGCTGAACAGGTAACAGTTCATTAGGCTTGATTTTACACTGCATTGCCAAAATAGTGATCTTGCTCTTGTAGATACACAGCTGCAGAAGTCAAGCAATTGTTGTCAAATAGGTAGATGGGAGGCTTTTTACATGCTGTTTTGCACACCAGCACCTAGGAGAGGATCTCAGTACTGAATGTTAGACATTAAAGTTAGAAAGGGCCTTCATATCACCTAGTCTGACTTCCTTCAGAACAAGAACTGGAGAAGCAAACCGCTTTCTGCCCTGAGCAGTATTCTTTCCCAATATTTAAAAGCAAACATAATCAAGTCCTAAACCTTCTAGTTGAAAAACAGCATATTTATATAGAGACATTCAATCTTGATGAAAGAAAACATTAATTTACACATTCTAATCAAATTCTTACCCTCAGGCCAAAAAGAACAAGAGTTTTTCGTTTGACAGCATGAAGGGATAAAATGAATAATACTCTTTTCCCTGCCTCTTCCACCAAAACAATATTTTAATTACAACAATTGTGTATGGTGATATTTTTGTCTGACATGATTTCATTGTGAATGGTTAAATCTGCTTCCAATTACTGCTTTCAATGAATTTAATGTGTTTGTGTTAAGAATACTCAGTAAAAGAAACAAAAATACAAGAAGTTGCATGTGTGTGTAGGAATGTTTTATACACACCAAAGACGTTATTTTATTCTATTAAATGGGCTGGATTCCTTTAAGAAACATTATATAATAAGCAAAGCAGCGTTGCTGTTCTGAGCTTGACTGCACAATCTTGATGCCCTAGCCAAGAATGAATTTGACTGCACAATTTTTGATGCCTAATTCCAAAATGAATTTGACATAATGGAAATAAGAAAAGCCTGCAGCTTATACAGCTGTCTGTCTCTTCTGTACGCTGTGCAAAAAAATGGTTAGAAAGCTTACAAACAAAGGGAAGTGCTATAACAAAAGACTGTAGTTAAAAACTACAAACAAATATAAACTGAGATAGAGAAAAAGATGTAACTATAGGTCATAGTAATTATAGTAATTGCCCTTGATTTCACTGATTCAAACTAAAGTACTATTAACTTCATATGGAATCATAATCTAAATAAAAGATAAGATTTATATTTTGGATAAACCGTACTCTTTTAAAATTGGAAGAGTTATATTCCCTTTAAAATATTTAATCGAGTAGCCCATATCAGCACAAATTTGCTCAACTCTGAACTGTGCCAGTTAAAGACTTACTACAGTGTCTTCTCATGTTACATCAGCTTGAGCACAATTCATATCTAGGTCATTCAAACAAGGTGGAGGTTAGCAGAATAATCTGCCGTATTAAAGCCACCTTATTTTGTGTTTGCACAGCAATTAAATGAACACTTGGGATCTCTGGTTGAGTTGTAAAGGAAAGGAAAAACAAGTCCCTTCTCTGGAGAGGAAGCATAGAAGATGATTGTTTTTCATTTCTTCTTTGAACTGTCAGTAACATTGTACAGTGATTTTATAGAGTAAATTAAATGGCAAAGAAATGGGACTCCTGTATCATGGAACAACACAGCAGATTTCTCAAACTGTGGCTGAATTCTTTTGTTTGTTAAACTCACAAAATAAGAGCTTTTGGAGTCTGAAAAACAGCCAGAAGCTTGAGTAGAAAGGCAGCTCTTACAGCCAGACTTCCCATTGATTGCATTAAGCAAAGACACGAAGAACCCTACCCATCTGCTTTAACTTTGCAGGCCCTCTTAAGTTTTCCTAAGAGAATTAGAAAAGGGATGAGAGGGAAGCTGAACCATGTTCTCTGGTGGTCCTCATTAGTCATTAGGAACCAGTCATATAGCATCATCCCTTAGGTGATGGGAACATGCTCTTCCAGTGAGATAGGGAATATTGGAAAAATACACATTAGAGATGACCTTCACCATGAGGTGATTGCCCTGAACATGTCTAGGGAAGCCTTTTCTCACCAGAAGGTGGTATAACAGTTTGACACAATGGCCCACACAACTATGGCAGTTGATATATTCCAGTGAAAAGTAAAAGAATTGTAAGAAACTCATGCATGTTGCCAAATTACAGCTCTTTGCTGAGCATGAATGTGTTACAGCTTTGACAGGACATCATTGTGTAAGCTGATGCTAATACAGCTAGCTGGAGGCTGAACTTCTGCAAGAATTGCAGCCGGCTACGTTAGAGGAGAGCAGTGCCGGGCTAAGCGCGCTGAGCACCGTGGACAGCTCACCCAAAAACCTGGGCACTGGCACAGATGTGAGAGATGTCACTTCCATTAAAAAAAAAAAAGTTACTATAAAAAAGTTTTGCCTTACTAGTGAAGAAAATGTTTAGAAATAGAAAGAAGGGAGAAATACACAGGGGAGGAAGAGTCTTTGCTCTCCAACTTACCTTCTTTTAAATTCTCAGGCTTACGCTGATAGCTTTTCTCTCACTTTTCTCACTTCCTCTGATCTTTTCTGTGCCTACATTTTCTTCTGATCCGTTAAAACTGTTTAGTTTAAACTACACTGGTTATCTTATCCTGAACTCCACTGAAAACATAATATTGTGTCATGTCTGCTCTTCTCCATGCCCAGCATCCTGTTTCTCTCTTTATGGGCCAATAATTTTAATGACCTTTTCAATTTTCCTCATCTTGCTACCTTAGAGTTATGGCTTTTGCCTCTAGTAAGCTGGTCTTTATGCTCTGATGAACTGAGCCTTTTAAAAGCAAATTCTTTTCTCTCTGGAAAACAAGAAACACTGTGGGGGTACGAGCTATGTGATTTAGTATGCCTTTTCCTAACAGAAAATTTAAAGAGGAAGATGAACCATCTGAAAGAGGTATCAAAGCCTCTGTTAGATCTCTGAAGCAGTAAGAAAATTAAGATTATATTTGTGAAGTGGTGTCTTGCACACATTTTCTTTTATAGTAGGGCAATTCCTACTAGCACGCTTTATGACTCACTAGAACACATGAATCATTCCAAATGGTACCTGTTAAGCCTATAACCATAGTCAAAGACTTTTTATTATCCCAAACTGTACAGAAAAATTCTTACAATGAATGCAGCATTTGTGAATGATGCCAGATTGGCAAACTTTGAGACTGAAGTAATTTAAGTGACGTTCACTCCAGTGATAACCTTAAGAGCTATTTCCTCTCAGTTCCATCAGAATTCCTCAGAACTTGTTTAAACCGGGTTTGAAATAAATTCTGGCTTTTGCAAAGGACACATAGGCTCATTGGAGTCTGAATGGACATGAACTTTATTTCTTTCAGGTCACTAAATAGCTACCAGCTACTTCTGTTACTAACCTGGGCTGGATGTAATCCAGCAACTGTGAGGTGATCAATGGCATTTTATCTCATTGCTAATGCCAAAGTCTAGACAGAGGCACATATGTGGTCTTTTCATATTAAGACAACTGCTATTACTAATGACAAATATCGTATATGAGTACTGTGCTAGCTAATAGCACAGGCCAATATTTATTAACTAATTTTGAAATAAATATAGACATTGGCTTTTTCGTTAACATTATACATTAACCCCTCATTAATCAAATACAATACTTAATAAGTAAGAATGCTCATTTGTGTTAAAATGGAGAGCTCATCATCAGTGCTTAAACTCAAATCTAGCTGCTACTTTTCTACCTTCCCTCCTCCTGCCTGGTCACTCAAACAGCCTCCTATTTCTGCCACCGCCTATCTCATGCATCTCACTACAGCATCATCTTTTCAATCAAAGTCTGTTTTCACACATTCACTCTCCTTTGCAATTTCTGCTGTCTTCAGACTTCCTACTCCAAGCTGACATCAAATTGCCCCTCCTACCTCCTCCAGCTTTTACTTTTTATGTGACTGTTACTTCCACTCTCTTTCCTGCCTTCTCTGAATTAATCATCTTTCTCCCTATTTCTATTTTCAGCACTTGGATTTCCCTGTCTCCTGTGCTCATCCTGGGACATTTAGGCATTTCCCTATCAGTAGCAGTCATTTCATGTACATTGGTTTCTGCCAAGCCAAGTTGTTAAAGCAATTTTTTTTCTTCCAGTATATGGATATAGCTACACTATCATTGATCAGTTTTGTTCATAATGCTTCAGTGTTCTTAGCTTACATTTGAATTTTAAAGGATGATATAAACAGAAATAATTATTGCAATTCTCCTGCTTCTGAAATGAAGTAAAGATTTCCATTTTAACAAGTACGTTACAATTTGAAGATGATGAAAACTGTACTTCAAGCTGAAGCCAGCAAGCTGGCTGAAGCAGCTACTCGGGAACTGAAATACAAAGGTGAATCAAATTTAGAGGCTGCTTAGAAACAGAAAGGCATTGGTGACTTGTGTGACCCCAAGCAGTGAGACACTGGCAAATTTAAGAACTGAATGACTTGTGAAAAGCCACAACACTGAGGTGGCCATTGGCTTGTGTCACTGCAAATCTGTACTGAATTCAATCCAGTGACCATGAGGAAACCTATCAATGGTTCAATGGCAGCTTGTCTGCCTAATTGAAATGTTCAGTTCTAGATGAAGTGTTAAATGTTTATGTTTTTATATTAAAACAGCCCGAATCACAACATTCAGAGATAGTTTGTGGCTCTATAGATTAGCATTATGTGACATACATACTTTGAATAGATGATGTTCCATAGTCTGAAATGAAGCATGTCTTTTAAAACCAATGAAAAGGAAATGACCCATTGTATTCTGTAAGTATTTTTGCCTTTGCTACAGCTATTGCCCTAGTGGGCTGGCTTGTTCAGGAAAAGGTTATATCTAGCTTCTTCTTTCAAAAACATCTCCAACACCTCCCTAATCATATTACCGCAGATATCCCTCAAATACCCTATTTTATGGATGGCCAAATTCTATTATTATGCAGCTCAAGTCATATGATCATTTTTAAATCACTCAAGAACTCAAAACTTACTGGGCAATAGAGCAGAATAATGCCTGGAGTCTAGTTTGTCTAAGTACAACACAAAAGTCCAGCCTGAGGCAAATCTGTGAATGAACAGAGCTCAGGGATGTAGCCATTTTGTCTAGCAGTAACAATTTTGGCTTTCAAATTTGTGGTTTTAGTTTCCCTTCATTATGAGGCTGATGGTGAGGCTATACCAAAGGGTGAAAAGCTCACCCCAAATCCTCAGTATATCAGATGTGACATAATTCTGTCTGGCAGTCTTATAACAAAATTTGCTAATTTAGAAGGTTTGAACTGAATGTGAACTCCTCCTTAAACTACTAGGAGCTGATGAGCACGCAATCTGGCATCAGAAAGATCATTTCTCCTCATTGAGGCAATTGCAAAATGAATGTTTTAGAAGCAACTGATGATTTCATCATAGCAAAAATACACAGCTGGTAGTCTAGGGCAATTTACACTGACATGACACATAACTGACAGGTCTGATAGCTAACACTGCTTGGCAAAAAAACCATGTCTTATTCATGAGGATTGTTAGTATAATTTATTAAGTTCTAATCATGCACTTGGAACTATTAGAGTTAAGCGAGAAAACAGTTACTGCACCAAGGCAATTGCGTTTTATTTTATATATTGTAGAAATCTAGAAGGAGGGAGGGAGACAGAGAGAGATCCAGCAGGAAGAATGTTTCCTAAATTAATATAAAAGCCAAAAGGGAGCTCTATAGCCACCTAGCATACATTGCATTCCAGCATACACAGGCAGTAATTTTTTTCTCTAGAAACTGTATTAAGCTTGTGTTTTAGAAAGTTATCTATTTTATTTTGAAGATCCTGAGGGACAAGTCTACCAGCTTCTATAGAAATGTAACCTAGATACCCCGACTACAAACACGTGCATCAAGTTTCAAGGCTGAACGTGTCTAAGTTCAACTTCCAGCCATCAGTTATATATTTATCAACAATGCCAAAATAACAGTTTGCTTCCAGAGCTCTTCTCTAAGGCTAAGTATTTCCAGATGGTAATGTTTACACAGACACATCTCACACTTCATTAACGTGAATTTTTATGGTCAAGGAGGATGCTAGGGCTTTCTTGACATGGACTTTGCACTCCAAAGCTTCATGGAAAAAATGAGAGTTTTTTTTCAGAATAAGTAATTTCTTTAAACAGATATAGGAGAGGGTTTTCAAAAGCATAAATTTGCATTTGCACCCAGCTTCTGGGTGTCCAATTGCCATCTGTACCTCTAAAAATCTCCTCTTATTATACAGAGATTTTGGGTGCATGAGTGATTCAGTTTTGTCCCTCTGAATTTTTTGAGCCAGCATGGTGAAAGCAAGTACTCGACATATATCTCTATATTATGCATATATTGTAAAAAGTGAAAATGAGTTAATTTGGAAAGGTGAAGCATTGTGCACCCAGTCCCACAAAAAAATAGATCAGTAGAGGTCTCTTAGAAAACTGTTGCCATTTCTAACTCATCCAGAAATCCCAGAAATTCCCAATGTTATGAACAAAGCCTGAGCTTAGATTAATCTGCTATTTGCTCAGAAGCTTCATTCCCCTGATCTTCCCATTGGTATAATCCTTTCATGACAGCATCTTTGCTTTTTCTCTTTCTCCCTAGTCTTTGGGGGACTTGTGGTCCACCACTATATGAAGATGTTGATAGGAAACTAACAGGATGATTATGAACCTTTTTTTAAAGTAGCAAAAGCAAAAAAATGCACTAAATCTTTCAGCTTTCCCAGTCTCACCTTTAAATATTTTTACCTCCAACTATTTAGAAATTCATTTATTCCTTGTTTTTTTTTTCTCTCATCAAATATTTTCTTGCTACTTTTTCTAATCCTTGCTAGTTACAGTTTGTTTTATATCTTGCCTTTTTGACTTTGTCCCCAAAAGCTACCTAAAATTAAAAAATTTTTAGAATTGTGGTTTTTAGAACAATAGTAACTTGACCCAGCTTCCACTTTTTCTGTTTCTTACTTGAGTTTCATATCATCAAAAGGCTCTCACATTATCCTGGTTCATTGCTTATTACACTCCCTATCTTTCCTTTTTTGCTGCGCTTTTAATAGTTTTTCTTAAATAAACAGCTACCACTTTCGAGTTCCCTTTTCCTTTAAAACTTCTTCCCTGTAAGATTTTCCATATCAACTCTGAATGTATAGCAATCTATTTTTGAAGTTCATGTTTCTTATTCGTCTGTACTTCCTCATTCTCTTTCAATAAAAATCAAAACCTATGCCACTATATGGTCACTCAAGTGCAAGCTGCATTTAATTTTTCAATTTTCAGACAGTTCTTCCTTGCTGATCAGAACAAAATCTGGAAGTATCTATGTTATCCTTGCTTTTACCACATTCTCTAGAAAAACATTCATGAACTTTTTGGCCAGTTTGGATAGGATTTTATTTGGGAACTTGCCCCAAACTCTCTATAATCAGTAGAAAGAAATATACACATGAGCACAATGCTCATCTGACCTGTGTAAAGTATCTACTTTAGGACAAGGTAAATCATACTCCAGAAGCAGCTACATCTTTCTGTTAGCTGCAGAGGGAGCCTAAAGGGTTGTATGCCCTACTCTACTCCTTTCCCAGTATTAACAAAGCCTGAACTTGGATTAATCCACTATTTGCTCATAAAAAGCATAATCTATGTGACCTTCCAGTTGGTGTCATCCTATTGGCACGTGACAGCATCTGTGTTCTTATTTTCTTTTCTCTCTCCACAGAGATGTTCTTTTTCCAGATCTATCACATACATCACCTAGCATGCAGTATTTATCATTTGGAAAAGTTTTGCAACTACTTCTTCTGTTGATTTTCTGAACAAGTTCTACCTCTCTAAAACAGTCCATGTGAATTAATCCACCAGTTTAAATCACTGTGCTGATCACATACTAAAATTCCCCATATATAATATATAATGGCATATACATTAGAGCAAGTTTACATAATTATATTTTTCCTATTGGCTAAACAGTTAAGTTTAAAGTTAAAAAAAAAAAAGGGACTCTCCAATTACATGGACAAATGCAACTAAGGGCTGCAGAATTTGAAAGACCCTTCCATGCAAGAGGACAGAATCATACATCATCCACAACACCACAGAGAAAAAAGCATCTTAAGTATACAGCCAATGCCTCTGCAAATAAATCCTGTAGAAAAGCAAAGAGGAGTATCTGTTATAATCCTAAAATGATTTCACAAAGCCAAAAAACAGCGAGCTGATGTTCCATGGAAAAAGGATTCCAGGCCTCACAGAGATCTCCATCATAAGGCCCATTTGGGGGATGTGCCCAGTGGAGATGGTTCAAATATTTTTCAAAGCTGTTGCAACTTGAAAAAAAAAAGAAAAAATATTTTGAGAAGCAAAACCAAATGGTATTGCATTTTTCTTAGTTTTGTAACTAGGTAATAAAATGCAGTCTTTGCCCTGAGTAGTTTTACTGCTTCTACCATGAGCAAAAAGTGGTTTTAAATTAGAAAACCTGAAAGCTTCCCTGTACCAGAGTAAGGGAAGTCAACCTGAAGGTCACTTCTAACCGCAGCAAAAGGAAGCATAAATATTTGCTATAAAAAGGCACAGAGTCCTTACACTCCATCCTGCTCTATATGCAGCACATTTTGGAGCAGAAATTGCAGAACATTATATTTTTTTAATGCATATTTTATTTTTTGCTACAGATGTGAGCGAGAAGACGGGTGGGAGTTGTGTGGGAAGAGAAGTGAGAGGAACTGGGTGGAAAGAGGAGTGTCTAAACTGTTTGTGAGGAAAAGCAAACATCTTCTCACAAAAATGAAAGCAGGACAATGCACTGACACAAGACAAAATCTGATCAATATAAGAGATCACCTTTCCTCTGCAAGGGAGAACCTTGTACAAAAGACCAGAAGCAGCAGAGAACTGAGATATTCATACGCCAGCGTTGCATACTGACTGCAGATAATGTCATCAACCAGCAACAGAAAATCCCACAGGATAACTCTGCTAGCCCTTTTCCCAGTACATACCTATTTGATTCTCAGGAAGTAGCAGGGGGAAAAGAACACTGTCTTTCCCCTTATATGAATATATCCTGGTGCCATGCTAGATCAAGAGGAAAATCCTACAGAATTYGATTAACTTCATTCACCTAATTCAGGTTAGGCAGCAGGAAAAATGGAAGCAATAGTTTCTTTTAAGTACTACATACACCCTCACAGTGCAACCTGTTCTCCTCTCTCCTCTGTTCCTATTGTACCATTACCCTGCAGGCTTTATTTCCTCAGGATAGCTGGCTGGAGGTGTTGCTTGGGAGCAAGTCTTGCTCCAGGCTCCTGCATCAAGTTCTCCAGTTCTCAGAGCAAATGCTCTCCTTTGTCTCTTGGTTCTACTTCTGGGCCACACTTCATCTTGATGTTGTGAACCAAGAGGCACTAAAGCATTTCTTCAGGAGAACGAAATAAAACTGATACTGTTTTTATGGTCCATGGTCTTATTTTACTTTTCTCTGTGACCAAGCAAGAGCAATAGTAGTTGAAGAATCAGACATCTATTATGAGGGCAAACACACGTGAAAGGTGAGATACAGAGTGTGTTTAAGACTCCCAAATATAGGCAGGCACATATGTGATAAGTGTTTAAACTTAAAGTCAATGGACACCCAATCAATAGAGTTAATAAAGCTTACAGAGCAATTCAGCTCACTCTAGACACCTTGTAGCTGGCCAGCTRAATCAATCTCTAGCCTTCATTGACTGTAATTGGAATTAGACACCTGGAGACATGTAGATACCGACATTTAAGTATCTTAATCTAGGGCTCAGTCCTGCCCAGAGACACAAAATTCAGGCAATCCAGAACTTAAGATTCAAGTGCTAATACTTGGTATCACCTCCTTACAGCTGTTAATTCACCTTAATTCTTTCTATAGTTTAATTATCTGGCCATGAACTGTTACTGATTTATATACATTTTTAATTTTATATAATCTGGTGTAAAAGTATAAAACTGTGTGAAAAACACATCATCACACCAATTCAAGGAGCAATATGCACTAATTGGTTGTGCACCAAGATTTCAAACAGTAAAGCTGAATTCTTCTGCCAGACTTGCCTGTGTAAACAAATTCTCTGTGCTTTAGGTATTGCACCTATGGATAAATTTGCCTACCTGGTATTGAAAGTGCTTTGAAGCATACACGTTAAGACACCTAGATGTGTTGTATCATAATTTTAATTTGAGATTGTAAGGCAAAAATAGCACAACTCCTTGTTATGGAACTTTTTGTTTGAATACAACCATATTTTTTCCCCTAGGACTTTGCCCTGAAAAATTACAGCATAGTCACTATGCACCTCTTTTCTAAAAATATGACTTGTGCTGCTGCCTATCAGCCAGGATGTATGCACAATGTGTGGCCTTACAGTTCTTGGAAATCATTTGTGCACAGGCAGGTCATTTTCATTAAACAACAAAACATTTCCTAATTTTGATAGGCAATATAACCTTTAGCACGGGAAGTAGAATTTTAAAGTGCAAGGATGGCATCAAGGAACATTACATTTTATTTGTACTAGAGACTGCATTTCCCTGACAGATGGAGAACTTGGGGTTAGATCAGAGTTCAAGTAGCCTCTAAGTCTAGTCTTGGCCCAGACTTCTTGCATGATTTTAAACAAAGCGGTTAATATAATTGCACCTCATTTCCAGTGTTATATGTCAATTAGTATTCAAAATGCTATTTAATGATGTTTAGATTAGATTTAATAATGTGACAAGATAAGAGGGAAGGATATATTCTATCATATTGGAGACCATATATGGCTGATGTTTACATTATTGTATTTTAAAGACACAGGAACAAGAAGGAATTTTTTTTTTAGTTTAGTAGTTAATCACAAGAGCATAATGAATGATAGCAAGAAGAAACCAGCATTAAAAAAAATCCCACTTTTGGGGGGAAAAAGCAGTTTATCATAAATATAACACTATAATTTAATTCATTTTTTGCTATTTGAAACATTTTGTCATTTCAAACCCATAACATTTTTCATTATTCTTCTATTTGCCTTCAGGGTTCAGCTATGATTCATTTTGTCTCTCTGCACAAAAGCATTTTCAATATCACTCTGCTTTCTGAGATAAGTTTTAAACATTTTCAGCCAATTATCCGAACACATAAAAATATGGCTATCCCTGTTATTCCTAAGATTTTACTCAGTTTTCAGAGGCAGATCTCTCTCATTGCCGATCCTGCGATGCCATCTGGTGGCATTTGGGAAAAATAAACTCAAATTTCACCTCTCGTCTATGGGGCCAAGGTTAAGGCATACAGTCCTCCATAGGGGCCCTGGAGGGCTGTACGCCTGGTCTCCTCCCCATCACATAACCCGCAAAAAAGGGCAGAAACTGAGGCAGATAGGTTATGGGGTTTGTTCAAGCCCTTCAGGCTGACTCTGGGACTAGGAATAGAAACCAGGGTCTCGTCAAACTCGACTGATCTTTGCCCGCGAGGCAACACGTTAGCTCCTAAACAGGCTTGCAGTAGTTTATAACACACCTCAGATGAACCTGGGCAGTGGCCCTTGGGACCTCTAAGTCTCAGCCACGCTGTTGCCATTCCCTAAACAAGACATGAGCACCCTGTATTTGTATTTGGCTTTCCTAGACCAGCGCTTGCTCTCTTGAACTAAAGAAACAGCACCAGGATGGTGGGTTCAGCTCTTACTGGGCAGCTCAAGCCTGGAAAGCTTCCAGGTTCAAGGCTGGAAGCAAACCCCCACAATTCTCTTCCTTCAAGCAGGCCAGAGTAATGCCCAGGAGGATGGCTATTGCAGGTGCAGGAGGTGCAGTTCATGGGGTCTTGCTCTTTGGAGCATCCCAGGCAATAGCACAGTGAGGGGGTGATGCCAACCCACTTTACAGATAGGACCATTTCTAAAGATCTCTGTCTATGTACCCAATAGGTCACCCAAAAGCAGCACAGATTCTCAGCTGCGTGGGGTCACACTCCTGGATTTGCAGTCTATTTAAGGTGTTTTTACAGGTACCCTCTTCATAGGTGAGTACACACTTCTGTCAGCCAATCAATCAACATTTCCCCATATTTGCAGCACAGGAATTAAGATTGTGCCATCATACTCCTCTTCTGCACAGGAGACTGAAGCTTAGGAATGTAAGGCACCTTGCCCAAGGTCATACTGAAGGACTATAGAGAAATCAGGAATTAAATCCAGGTCTCCAAAGTCTAAATCACTTAGTACACTTTCTGTTTGAAAGAAACGTAACCAGCCCTAAGTTAATTAGAAATACTAGCTTTGAGGGCACTATTTGGTCTTGGTAAATCAGATTTGTCATGTTTTGAGAAACAAATGGAAAAACTATTTCAATAAGGACATAAATGTTTCTGAGAGATGAGACAAGAAGGAATAAACGGAGAGAAGCAGACCTACTCTGTGGAGCCCTTATAAAATTAAGGTGTCTGGGACCTGTCACCAGACACTCGTCTGAGATTAATCAGCTCTAAAACCAGCTTGTGCATGAAATTTGTTTCGTTTGAATATGGAAAATGGATTCATAATAGTTATTTGTGACTAAATAAGTCAGCAGTGCCTGACTTGGTGATTGCCTGGGGATATGCATGCAGTCTAATTTAGTAATAATTTCCATCCCACTCTGCTCAATGAACAAATAAGCTCCTTTTGCATGACAAGTAAATGCTGCAGTGACACTGACAAGTTTAATTAGAACTTATGGAAAGCATTACTGTAAAAGAGACAAAAAACAGAGTTCAAAATCCAACTGCAGCAGCACTTCACAGTGCTATTTATTGCTGCTTAGAAATAAAGGAAAATAGAAAATGGACTTTCAAAGTTGTATCTGATCTGCGGGATCTCTGAATACAATGTACTGTAAAAGGCTTTGATCTCATAGTTGTATTCCAGTTAGCCTTCTCTTGAGTCCATCTAGACAAACAAAAAACAAATTGCATAATTGCCCTGCAGAAATTTCCATTCCTATTCTTCAGGTTTCTTGTCCGTGTTCTTTTTGGCACAAGCATTTGCCTGCCTTGTCTCTTCGGGTTGATAACCATGACAGAGTCTACTTGTGTGGTTATTTTTGCAGTCATCTATGAGCCTTCTACTTAAGGTTATCTTGAAGGCACCTAAACGTTTCTTACTTGCCCTTTCTCAGTTTTCTCACAATATTTGCAAGGACAAGGTGTAGATAAAATATATCACTTTAATCCTCACAGTTTCAGGTTACTGCATACCTTTGGTGCTAACCTACCAAATTTTCCATATGCCACCATCAGCAGCAGTCACCTTTTTACACCAAAACTTTGACAGATGTGGAAGACAAATTCCCTTTACATACAATAGGCCAGTAGCCGAGACACTCATAACAAATGTAGGAAAACTCGATTCAGAGTCCTCCTGAAGGGATATGAACATTTACTGTGCCACAGGACCATGCGTGGCTGCCCAGGCTACAGCCATCTTCTTCCCCTGCTGCAAACCACAGGGCAGCCAGCACTGCGCGATTCATGGGGACAGAAAGCCATACAGCGGGAAAGCGTGTGACATGCCAGCCTCGTGGGTAACTCACTCATCTGAGACGAATAATTCCTGGGTTTTAGTTCTTTGGCTTAGGGCTATTGATGTACTTCACATGAAACAGCCACAACTGTATCATTTTGGTATAGTTTCCTTTTTTTCTGTAAGGCGGCACCATATGAAGGGATACTTAACTACATTTTCAAGACTTTCATTGTCATTCGAAAATCCTTTACATTCAGATTGTTCCAGTCAGATGTTCAATTACTTGACACAGCCTAAAACATAAATGCTCTGCTTTTGAATTGCACGCTATCAATATATACATGAAAGGAAAATTAAAATGACGTTTCTGAAACTAAGTATGCAAAATATAACCTCAGGCTACACAGCCTTTCTATCCTCTAAAATTTGAAAATGAATTTCAGAGTGATCATCAAATTCATTAGAGGAGCAGAGATAATTAACCTAACCTAATTAATCTTATTCTTGCATCAGGACATTTGCTAAGCAGTTTGGTGCACACTAGGTGGCACCCACAGTCTGGATGATTTCATCCTACCGCTTTTTCTCCTCAAAGAAAAGACAAAACTGAGAAATATCTTCTGATTCAGTAGTGTCTTTCGGGGCAAAGTGGAAATGGATGATGGGCTGAGTCGGGAGGTACTGAGGTCTGCACAGCTGCTGACCTCTTCTTTGGGTTGTTGCCATACTGCAGATAGTACCAAGCAGAGAAGAGTCTCGTTCTAAGTGCAGCTAACACCATTAACAAATGCTATAAAAAGCAAGAGCAAATAAATAAAATATTTAGCGGTGAACTGTTGCCAGCTTGGATTTAACTAACAAATGGATTACCATTTTAAGCAAGAAATAGCACAGCATGGAAGCCAAAAAGGCTGTAGGAAGTCTTCTTTGTGCATCCCATGCAATATAGACAGAGAATAAGAAAAAGTAATTGGCCGGCGAAACCAAAGGCAAATACTTACAGATAAAATTTGATCTCCTCTCTGTAGCTCTCCGCTGAGATCGGCAGGCCCGCCTGCTAGGATGAAAGACACGAAAATGCCTTCCCCATCTTCGCCTCCCACAATGTTAAAACCAAGTCCTGTGGAGCCCTTGTGCAGGATGATTTTTCGAGGCTCTCTGTATAGAAACAAAATGATAATGTTTATCCATTCAAAACTCTTACTGTGTACGCATCTCTCAAGGCATCTCAGCATACTACATGTTGTTTAAGACCCAGTGGGCATGCTACTACCTAAGGAAACTGCTTAATAAATGATATAAATATATTAATTGGAGACCAGAGAAAGTAGGAATTAACCAGGAGCCTTTTTTATAACTCATGGGTGAATCCAAACTTCTCTATGAACTCCTGTTCACTGCAATAGTCTTCACTAAGTTAAACAATGAATTTCTTAAAAACAAACAAAACAAACAAAAAACCCTGAAGATATTTTATAATCTTATTTATAGTGGTACTGTATACACAAATACAATCAGTCTTGACATAATGCCTTTTTTTTTTTAAGATCTAGACTTGCTTTTTAAACAAACAAATGAACAAAGAAAAAGTTCAAAAAGTTCAGGCAAGGAAATGGCAAGCATGTTCAATCCAAGATTTGGAGCAAATAACATTCAAATGATCAATACAGAAGAATCTCATGAAAAGGTCTGGTTTGACATCATCAGGAACTTGCACTTGTAAAGTCACATAATAGCATTATCACTGAACCAGGCTGAGGGATATTTGCTTGTATTTTAACATTTTTAAAAGTTCTTCATAATGACAGAAATCAATAAATAATAACAGCTACAATAAACAATAACTGTTACACAGCACTTTTCATCTGTAGATTGAAAATATGTCCCAAAGGATGTAAAGTTCATAATGTGCATTTTACTGATGGGAAAGCAGACAGGGGAGATGACTCTCCTAAGCAATCAAGGTAGCGTAATTGAGACAGTGCCCCAGGTATTCTGATTTCCAGTCTTTACTGTATGTACCAGGCCTGCCTCTCTGCTGGGTACAGAAGCACGGACAAGTGTATATGCAAACACACACCATATTTATGTGTACTTACCTAATTTCAAATCCCTCTAACAAATTTACTTTCCAGAAAAAGAGTGCACATGCTATTATATGAATATGTGAGAATCTTAGGCCCAGTCCTGCAAATACTCACATGCATGTAGATCTAACCCATCTGTGATTTCTCACAGAGACATGGAATCTTCTTATGATTCTTAATTTTTTCAAATAGTAATTACAAGCAAAAGGACAAGTATAAAAACACACACACACAACAGCTCCCAAGAAACATGTTCCAGAGTGTATCAATATTTCCTACGTACCATATAATACCATATAACTTTATATGGTCAGAAAACAACTTTAAAAAAATACAGCTCTGAGAAAAAAGTCATATTCATATAAGTATATATTTGTATATTCTTGAAGTATTTTTAACCAACATGAAAGAAAGGGATTTTTTTTTTTTCTGTCTTTTGGATCATTGCAATTGATTTGCCTTGTAGCGGCACTTTTAGCACCTCCTTAAGTACGTGCAGATTAGGTATAAGGTAAGAAGTCCACATACACAGGCTTTTAATTAGGAAGGGTGGCCTAAGGGTTGGGACAGAATTAGGACAGTGAATTGGAGGAGCAGGTTCCTTCCCCAGCTTAGCCCATGAGCTGCTGAGTGATCTTGGCAAATCACTCATTTCTTTCAGCTTCAGTTTCATCATCCACAAAATGATATGGTGATGCTTGTCTTCTTCGAGTCCTACAGATCAAAAATGTTTTCCGAGAGCTGAGTTACTACCATTACTATTTACCAGGGTATTGAGGAAAAAGAGGCAGTAAAGTCAAACAAATATCTTCGCATGCTCTGCTGGTGGGTAATCAGAAGAGTTCTTGTTAAAAATGAAACCGAGTATTGCTACATATGACAGGCAGCTTAACGTTGAAAGCCAGTGCTATGGGCAAAACTAGGTCAATACAACTGGGTATCTGCTGAATACTCAGCTGTACAGCTCAACAAAAAGTCAGCCCAGTTATTAATCCCTGTGTCTGATCAAGTCAGCAGATTTATGCCTAAAACGCTGTCAGCACTGTTTTGTAATTTTGGCCTTCTGACAGCAAAATTCACATTTTSTTCTTGGATGATTATGTTCGGAGGAAGCTCGAACAATAATGGGGACGTGGCAGAAGCTGTGATTAGAACAATGTTTTTTGGCTCCTGGTCTTCAGCTTAATCAGGTCAATTTGGTCACGACTCAAATTTGGCTGTACAGAGAGACTGACCAACGCTACCATACATTCAGATTTGTTTCATTTCTGAGTGTCTTGTGGAATCTAAATAGTGGATCCAACAATGCGCAAGTGCTACTGTCATGACGATAGAAACAATCTTTGGTGATGATTGTAATGCAAAAACTACAGCAAATAGAAGGTATGCGCCAGTTCACCACAGTGTAACAAATAACTAACAGACTTTTGGAATATATAATAGTTCAGGCTTGCATAGTGCACTTAGTCTGAAAACGAACTAAAAGAGTACTTATGACGATAAAACTTTGTAGCATGCTATGAAATTAGAGTAGGAAGAAAGTTTCCTACTTAAACAAACTACATTACCAGCCACTGACCAGGTGATCTCTTATGAGTAATGTAGAGTTATGTAGCAATGCTTTAACTGAACTCAAAGAAAAAGGCATGATAAGGCTAAAGATGAGTACGTGACATATTTATTCATCTGGCATATAAATTTATAGTCATCTCTTTTGACACGATGAGAAAAGAGCTCTAAGAACAGGTGCTCCAATTCTCCTTGTCAAAGGAGGCCTAGAGTAATATCTGAGAAGTAACATTAGGAAAACTGGAATCAAATAATTAAAGTAGACATGACGATGACAGAGTAAGAAGTGAAAGAAACGTAGGTCAAATATTTTCTTGCAGTAAATATACTCAGGAAAAATAATCTCTTCTCTACAGAAAACAGCAGCTGAGGCAAAGCAGCAGAGTATAATTTCAGAGTAATTTATGTAAAAAATACATATATTTCTTTTGAGACAATAGGTGGCACTCTATAGCTACTAAAAAGGAAGAGTCAAACAGTTTTACTGAATGCAAGCTTCTGCCTCCAGCTTTAACTAGTTATCACATTTACAATTCTTCTGTGATAAATAAGGCTGAAGGTAAGGTTCTAGGTGCTAACAAAGCGCACCAGCACTTTAATTCTGTGTGCGCATGTTTTATGCCCTCCTGCAGCTTCGTACCAAACACAAACAGAGAAGAGCAGCGGGGGAAATCAAGCAGAAATTAGTAAAGAGAGCAAGATGAAAACGTTGCTGGACTGACAGAAGGCAGCAGAAGGCAAAAAAAAAGAAAAAGAAAAAAAGAAAAGAAAAGGGAGAACAGGATAAAGGGAGAGAGTGCGTCTGCAAGAAAAACAATAAAAAACGTGGAGAAAGAAGAAAGGAAGATTCACTGTCAGAAATCATAACCAGGAGCAAAGGAGCACACAAAGCGCTGCAATCCAACACAAATTTACAAGCTCAGAAATCAATGGGAGAATCAGTTTGGATGGACTTGGTTACTTGCTGCAGGGAATGAGTCAGATCTGTTCCCTGTAAAGCACATTATAAATTGCAGGCCTGATGTAAGAGCAAAGTATTATTAAATTAATATTTGAAAGCAATTAGTAGTAATAAAATCAAGTGGGTAAGACTTCAGCGCTTAAGGAACTTTTCTTCTTTCATAAAAACGTGATTAAACAACTCAGAAAAGTGAGGCACCTTTTCTCAGCAATTTTTTGTTCATGTTTGTCTTATTTGCTCATCAACTTGAAAACATCTAAGTGGTTTGTATCTAGTATGTTCATACTGAGTAATTGTTTTGATTGGTTTTACAGTAAGAAAATGACATGATAAAAATATGAGTATTCCTACCATTTTTTATAGGCTGTGAATCCATAGTAATTGAGGATTTAATTTAAGAGATTAAAAACTGCTCTGATAAATGATGGGGCAGAGCTTTATGAAAACAATTCTTATAATAGCTAACTGAAAGAAAATCCATTTCTAATTTGCTTTTTTTGTCTTACTGGCTATGTAAAAGAATATAGTTAACTTTACTATTCTTCTCACATTGACATATCTCTTTCTATTTTAGTTGTATTATATACAAAATTGGGGTGTCGAAACCACTTGTGCTTTTTGGAACATCCAGAGAAATATTAAGAACACCAACCACTTTGAAATAGCAGACCCTAGATATTTCTTCAGGTCAATACAATCAGTGAGGAACCCCACATCAGCGGAGACTTAGAAATACGGCTTTGATCTTGCTTCGACTGCAGGCTTTTTTTTTCCCCTCCCCAAAATGCTGTTTGCTTCACAAAGGATATTGAAATGATAAATCCATTTATGCACATGATGATCTCCTATTGCAGTAACACACATCATAGAAAGCCCATCAGGATATTTATTTCTCATGCTGCTTGCATCCCGGTAGCACCCAGAGTCCCCCAAAAGGCCACACACCCTCTGTGTAGGCGCTATCCACATGTACCGCAACACAGAACATTCAAGCTACTTAAGCAGCAAATAGCAGGAAGGAAAATTGAAGTAGAGTGAAATTAAATTCATCAGTTATGGCCATGCATTAGTAGCAGAACAGGGGAAAAATGCTAAATCTTATAGCTCCAAGGACCTTTATCCAGTACTGTAAGGTGTCTAGCTTCAAGCAATTCAACGTGCGAGCATTGAGCTGAGCCTTCTCAGAGTCAACTGGCTAATTTGGCCATTTCCTTTTCAATACAGCACTTCCAATTCTCCTCTAGTGCTTCAACAAATTTTAATAAGTCACTTTGCATGTTTATTTCAGATAGCCAAAGGGCACTAGCACTGCATGGACTTGAAAAAGGCAATTCAAATAGAGAGAGTTTTCTTCCGTTAAGAAGATTCTTCTTAATTGCATCGAATGGAGAAAGCTAGGATAAATGGAGAATGTGCCCCTGTGTAAGATGTTTTAAAAATCTGATTAATCACACAAGACAAAAATTGAAATGCGAAGTGGCTGAAGGCTTGGTATTGAATAAGCACATGCCCGTATTTAAAAGACATCAAGGTTTAGACAAAAGCAAATTTAGCTTATTTAAATTTTCTTTTATATCTTCTACAACTCTGCTTCACAACAATTTAAAGAAAAAGGTATCTGTAGTGCTCTTACCTACTCACATCACAATATCACCTAAAATAACAATGCCAGCTTCTGTGGCCTCCTGGTTATTACTTTTTCCCCTATTACTCCCCCCTTAGGAACAGCAAAAGCTTTCCATTCCAATGTGAAACAACACTGCCCCTTGCCTTCCTACGCAGCCCTCCCTTTGATCTACTTTGGCTGTGATGTTACCAAAACGCTGCTATCTGACAGTGGTAGGCAGCTGCAAACCTTCCTGTTCCTCCAGGCCCCCGTACTTTAACATCTCATAGCCTAAGAAAGGCTTAACCCAGCATTTTACACATCCTTGTTGTACCTGACCCTGTGGGGTCTGATCCCTGCTCTGTGCCTTTAACTATTGTTATTTCAGCTATGATTAAAAATAACAAAATTAAGGAAACCTTCCTCTTATCTATTGCTGTTACACTGCATCACAGTCCAGAGGAGCAACTTTGACCTTCTCAAATATAGACAACGTTTTGGGCAGGTGCAGAGTGTTCATTTTCATTACAACCCATAATTGATCAGTAACCTGCTATTTCATTTTACTAAATGTTCTCATTCTGATGCACAAGCAGCTAAAGCAGTCAGTCCTTTAGAAGATGTTCATTTATTATATCACATAGCATAATATAATTTTGCTTAGTATAGTTACTCCTTCCGCTTGAAATGAGTATTTTTCTTGGCTATTTGACTAGAGCTTCCTTGGCGTTTCTTGTTGACTGATTGTTAGTATTAACTGTAGAAGCAATACTTTATCCTAATTTTAAGGCTGACTACATTTTTTATGCAGTTATTCCCCAAACATCATGTCTAACTTGTCACAAACTTTGAAGTATATTTAATACAAAGGAACCTACTGGGAGCCAGGCTTCAACCTGAATGATGTACGCATGAGCGCACTGGCTTATACACGTGCAACTTTGTTTGTTTTGTGGGAACCCCTCTGGACTTCGACAGTCTTTCATTTTGTCCTTTGTAGAGAAATTAAAGCCTGCACACCAGGCAATGTTTTCTGCTTACAGATAGCAAGATGGAGCTGGCATGCAAGAATAATTCCTCATTTGAAAAGTGAAACTGGTCTGCATTTTTACCTTGATGCCTGACATTTATCTTAAATGCACAGGTGTATGTCTCCCAGATTTGAGAAATCTGATTGAACTCTACAGTGGCAATGTTGGACAGTTAATAGGCTCTGTAACTTCGAAGGGAGATGATTATTCCAGTATACTTATTCATTTATAGTTTGTCTCACATAAGCATGTGTCTCTCTTGCCACAATCTAGGAGGTGCATTATTTATATGCTAACAATCCAAAGCAAGTCCTGAAATCTTCATCTCTGTTGCACCTGCTGTACCAACACAGCAACTGTATACTAGAAAGGTTGCTTTACACCCTGCTTTCAAAAAAACTATTAGTTATACATCAAAACCACTTTTCTATAATATTTTCAGGAGTTGTTAGCATGAGTGCTCCAGCTTTTCAGTTTGTAAGCAAAGCTTGATGAAATGGAAATGGTGATAGGCAAGCCGAATCACACTGTCAAGAGACAGGAACTATTCAAAGGCTAAGAGAATATCTAAAAATAGCAGTGCCTCTAAGTAATGTTTTGAAATATCAATACACAGTCCTTCAGTAGCAAGCACCCAGGATTACTTTATATATAGGATATTTTGGAAACACAAAGCAGTCTGTAATATCTTTCCTGTTCAGAATAAAAATTCTTACCCTTAGTCATGGTTCAAATGCTGTTTATTTATATATCAATATTTATATATATATATATATGAGACACTCAGTCATATTGAGAAATTATTTAAAAATTTCCATCAAAACACTCTCAATAAAGTAAGTTGAAATCCCACTTTCTAAGCAGCTCAGCAGAAGAGATGACTGGTATAAATGGTAGCATGTAAGATACAGTTTAGTCCAAATGTCTACTGCAAAAAGAATAGGTATCATAGACCACTAAAGTTATAGCTTTGTCAGACAGTACAGCAGGATTTTCAAGTAAGAAGTTTTCATTTTCATCCAGTAATTTTCCTGTTTTAAATTTTCACAGTTAAAATCATTCATTAAAACCATTTCAAAATACTCAGATTAACAACATTTTCAAAAGCAAACATTATAGTTTTCTTGTTTTTAAACCATGCAAATAAAACATTAGGGAAGTTACCAATGAGATTATGCTAACTTTAGAAAATACTTCTACGAACAATGACATCAAACACCTGTGAAGTTCATGCCTTTATACGTATGATAAATCCGTTCACCTCATGTGCTGTTATTGAACTGTGAAGGATATATGGCTTGAATATAAAGAAAACTTAGGCTTTAAGGACATCTTAATTTTTTTTACTTTGATACCTATTTTTTGCTATACGTGAACTCCACAAAAGCATGCCTTAAAAAATAAGAATTGGTTTTAAGTGCAATCTCATTACCTAGGTTAAACATCTATCAAAGTTTTTTAAAAATCTGTTCTAGACAGCTCAATTATCACATATTCAACAAGATGGAAAGGAATAAGTGCCAGTGAATCCAATTCTACCTATATTTCTTTGTCCCTTCCATATTTCAGTTCTACTTCACAGGACCCAGTTATTCTACTACTTAAATGACTACACAGTCACATATAGCCAGCAAGCAGGCCACACATCTAAGCATGTGCTAGAAAGTCTCCTAGATAAAGCAGCCACAAAGTGCATCTCAAAAGCAGTATTATGAATCATTTTAATARAGGATTGATGGAAACCCAGTTCCTAAAAGAGAAAAATAACTTTGTTTTGACCTCAAATTGTATTACCTATAAACATATTTAGCAGCATGGATTTCACCAAAACATTAATATAAATCGAGCTTTGCTATAATGCAATATTTAGGGCTGAGCTGATTACTTATATTTGCTCAGCAGCATAACAGGCTGACAGATCCTCTTTCCTATGTAGAATGAAATATGACTCAGTTTAAGTTGATTAGTAATAATTACAAGCCACATATTCTTCTATCTCCCAAACAGCAGGAGATCTGTAATATCAATTGCAGATTTCTCGTGCTCTAATGAATCATACACAATATATGCAAGCTGTGTGCATGGCCAGTACAGATTTTGCAATTTATCTAAAAATTTACGTAGACAGTTTGATATTCCAAATTCCAATAGGAATTGAAACCGGCAGGGTACCTTGTGAATTATGGAGTCCAGCAGACCAAGTCAAAGACATCATAATAAAATTTCTTTCCTTAAATCTCAATTTAGCAATTTTGGGGGGGAGGGAGCTTGTTGTTGAAGCTTGTTTTTTCTTATTTCTAACATCAATTTGGCAACTATGCCAGCCAGTGCAACCAAAATTTGAGCGATTCAATGTTAAATATCAGCTCTTCTGATATCATAAAGATGCAATAGTGTCAACTGCAGTTGTGAATTATTCACTTTTTACCCAAATAGTTTTGTTAAGGTGGAGTCAGCTAAGTACTCTGAATTATGCTTCTGCAATTAATTTTTATATAGACAAAAAAATATATATATATATACTCACACATACACACCAGCATGGGATTATTATTCTATATCAGTACTTCTACCTTAGTTTTGGACACTCTTAGCTTTGTCACAAAGAGCTCATGCAAACATTAAGACAACAGAGTAAGCCCTTGGGGGATTTCCTTGATTAGTGGGAATCATTTTACAGCTGACACATGTAAACATTAACTCTAGCCAAGTGAGGTGAATTGAAGTAGTAGTAGTCAGTATACCTCCATGACACATATTCATGGCTCTGTGAAGGCCAAACCTTTCACTATAAATACCTCAAGAGAATTAGTACTAATTTGAACGTATTTATATTTACTTGTGCATCTCACAGATTTAATCATTGTGGTATGCAACGTGTCGATAGCTTCTATGTCTACGTGGTCAAATCACTTTCTGGCTTAGTGATATCTGAGAGCTCTACAGGCAGCTTCGACAGAGAATCATCTTACCCTTCCACAGAAATGGTCCGCTGTAAGCTCACTGTGGGTGGACGTGTCGCAGTGCTGTGCTGGGAATGACTGTATGACCAAGGAAGAATAGAGAGAAGTATTTGTTAAAGAAATAGAAATTTCTCGTGTTCTTACTGTCTCTAACAATTTAGTTAACATTAAAACAGAAGTAACAATCAGATTATTTTGTGTGTCCCTAATGCATTTTGACTTCCGTGATGCTGATCAATTCAAAAAAAGGCTCAACCCAACAATCTGTTGTTTAATAACAGGTCTCATTCCTCATTAAAAACAGACAAGGAAGAGAATAATTCTCCCTTATCTTTTCTCTTTTTAAATATATAGATATAATTCAGGTACTTAAGTAACTCAGATTTTAATCATTGTTCTGAAAAATATACTAATCATAAAATACAAAACTAATTTGAGTGAGAGGTATAATAGTAAAGCATGATGTTCTCAATGTAGTTCTTAGTGTTTGTCAGACAGAATGCTTAGTGAAGGAGTACTCATGCTACTTATAACTGCACCATAATATAACTCTGAATTGTACAATTTTCAATCAACATTCACTATGCCTATTATTTCTATGAGATCTTAGATAGCTTGAGTTATTCCACATAAAATCTTATCAACCTAAGGCACAACATTTAGAAACAACATGAAATTTTCTAAGGAAAAAATAGCCTTTGTGAGAACCACATTAACAGTAGAAAAATTATTTTCATTTTAAAACCAGAGGTCTAATGGCTTCTCTTGTATGTTGTGTTGTCATGACTCGGGAATCTCAAAAATTGTTACTATCTTACATAAATCCAGCATATTATGCAGTATATATTAACTTCAGTATTGTACTACAACCTATAGAATATCGCTGAATACCTGCATGTAAATATAAATTGATAGTAACACAACTTCAGTCAATGGCAGCACGTTAAAAAAAAAAAAAAGCAGAAGCATCTGCATTCTATGACTGGTTTAAAATCCAACATTACATAGTGAGATCAAGAATTAATAATGAAAAATACACATTTTTTAAAAAATTAAGGCAATTTTATATTACTGAGTCTGCTAACTGCAGATTTTGTCTTGCTTTCGAACTTTGTATACAACTCAAGCTGTTTGTTCAGAAGAAACAGAGCTTATTTTCATTAAGAGCTAAGATATTCAACATTAGTGAGCAATATATCTATTTTACAAGCATTTTCTCCTGTAGCATAGCGAATATTTGCTGTCTGACAGAGAAGATGTGATTTTTCTGGGTAGCACATAGAGTTGTGAAACATGATATCATGTCACAGGACAAACAAAAGGTCTGCTGCTTGGTTGTATTTCCAGCTGGGACCATTATACTCTTGCTTCATTTTAGGAACCTGCTGTACTCATCCATGTGCTGAATATTTCAGAAGGTATATGGGAAAATATGTTCCCCTCACAAGAAGAACTGCAGAGCTTTTATCTATTTTATCACAAAGCACAGGATGTACAGAAGTATCAGGAGTCTCCTCTGGTGTCATGGTATGAACAGAATTGTTGCTGAGTTGAATGAGCACTGCCAAATAATATTATATGAGTATTAGTTACAATTTCACAATGAATTTGCTTCTTGCAAATGACTTAGAACGTATATTTTTAAACTACCTTATTCTAGTGTTCATGCATTTTTTGAAACTTAAGGGTTAGGTTGTGGCTTTTCTTTTGTCCCTCTCGCTCTACAGAGCTGGAAGGGAATGTATGTCCTTACAGTCTTATACTGGCCTCCCATACTAAAAGAATAAGGGGTAGGAGAAGAACAGCCTCCACAACGGAGCAGTTCCCCTGTACACATGAGAAGGAAGTGGCATAGCAGAGCCATAATTCCTCCTTCTTTTCTCCATGTCACTTGGCTCTCCAAAACATTATTCTCCAAAGTTGCACCAAGAAATGCAAGAGTATGGCTGGCACAAGGAATAAGAATCCCGTGGAGAGGAGGGAAGATGATGCATGTTGTGGCCCTCTAAGTTGCACTTATTACAAAGTCTATTTGCAAAGAAAGCATGACAAAGCCATTCCTGAGCTCTACTGCTGATGCCAAATGCTATATACTTTGTGGGAAAGAGAGGTTTATTAACAAGACATGGCAAGGTAGCAACTGAATGATTGACTCAGCAATCTGGCTGCATATTTCACAAATATTTGCACACGACATAGTGTAAATCTCAGCCAAACCCCTCAGACTTAAGTACTCTTCTCCTGTTTTTCAAAGGAATGCTGCCATAGCAAAAGGAATCATGATTCCAGAAAAAAAAAAAAGGAATCTGTCACTTTTTCAAGATCTCCTCCTTATTAGAGCCATAGCATACTGTTATAAGCAGAGCTGCAATATTTATACCCAACCATGACTAACTGAACTGGGTTGAATTGTGAAAGAATTTTTTCTTTTCCCGAAAAAGATTTTAGCATTTCCCTATTTTTAATACCAGAAAATTTATTTATAAAATTCTGACCAGCTTGAAAGTGAGCAAAATTAGGAGAGCATTAAAGATAGGATTTTCAGCTGTTAAGTACAAAAAGTAAATAATTTCCTATCTACCTTCAGAATTAATAACAGAAAAGGTCACAAAAATATCTTGAATAATATAGTTGGGGTGGCTATGTTTGAATGTTGCAAGTAAAAGAACAGGCCACACTCACCAGAGTAATTTAGGGAATAGTGAATTATTGCTCTTGTACTGAAATTGCCAAAATGAAAAGAGGGGCCAATCTGATCCCTGTACTAGACTTTCAGTCCCCACCTTAACAGCAACGATGCATTTTACTGCCGAATTCAACTAACTTTGAGGATTGGTACTTAACCCAGGTTATTTAGTGTGAAACCTAAAGATTATAACCTCTCAGACAGATCGCATTGTTTAAAATCGTTTTATATAATGGATGAATAAAGATTGAGATTTTTGTCATTATGTGATTCATGATGGCTTTATAAAAGAACRGCTGTTTGACACTGCACACTCTTCGACACGGAACAAATTCTCTCTCTGCATGTATACTGACCCAGACCTAAAGCAGGGATTGTTTGCACTCATAAGTTTATTTTTGCTCTTCAGTATTCATTGAACAACTTTTTATAAATACAAATTACTATTCTTTAAAACATAGCATTACTATTTTCAAAGATAGTCAAAAACACTAATTATAAGCTTGCTAAGCAATATCATTGTTGGAACGTAAAACTGGAATGACAGCAAACAACATTTCCAGAAATGATTAGGAGCACCAGGTTCCTTGATTTTGGTGCCCAGTCTAAAACACTTCCAGAGACCTGCTTTGCCAAAAGCAATCCATTTCAGAAAATCAGACGCGTAACGTCTCATCAGAGGAGCAGGGTACCCAGAACCCCCCAGTCACTCTCCACAGTTATGTGAGAATTCATATCACGCCGTCACTCCTACTGGGCAGTTACCCCAGCACAGTAATTGTTATGGGGGTAGGAAGCAGCCACATCAAATTAACCAAAGCGTTATCCAGAATTACGTAGAATGACACAAGAAACCTTATACCTTACTTGTTCTAAGTGAGGAGCTCAAGTATTGGCAATATTCCCCTCCTTAGACACCCCTTTCAAATACCAGATATTTGTGGCATACAGTTCGAGCGAAGCCTTAGTCTCTTTTTTGCAAAAAATAATTCTTACTTGGTATTATTAAATCTCTTTTTTTGGGAGGTCATTTATAAAATGTGATGCTCAGTACAAGTTTATGTCTTCTAAAACATCGCCACGAAAACATTGCCAGCTGAAAATTAAAACACAATTTAATAACTGTTTGACAGAAGTGGTTATTCAACTGGAGACAGAAATAACATTTTGATGTCATTCCTAACTGACTGTCTGACTTTAAAAGATACAGCTCCTGATGACTTCTTTGACTTCTGTCAAAGTGGTGGAACCAGCAGAAATACTTAACATACTTGTGCATGTGCCAAAGATCATGTGCCACACACTTTGCAGTATAAAAGAAATAAAATATCTAATGAGTTACTGCCACTGACATTTTCCACAGAGTGCTTAAACATTGACACGGTCCTATCGAGATATTTAGGTAAGAAGCATATTTTTCAACTCACAGATCTAAGTATTCAAAGTTTGCCATTTAGGCTTATAAAAATGTTACCCTTTCTCTCAAATGTTACAGAATTAACTTCTCAATAGCTTTAATCATAATAAAAATATATTTCAATATACTACTCAGAAGTACTCCAGCCACCCAATTTGGGTTTTCCCTGAAGAAATGAATCTCACAAACTCTTATTCCTGTAAAATATTACAGTTTTAACTTAATTTCATTTAATTTTAGTTCATTGAACCAATGGGAATATACTATTTGTGTAAGACAGTTTATATGAGTGAAGGAACAAAGAACATGATTCTAAATACAAAGACAAAGGGCAAAATAGGAAAGAAAAGAGCTCATCTCTCTTTTTTAATGTGTTTACACTGTTGGTGTTTGTTTTAAACCTGTTTCTGAGGCAAGACCTGCTGTTTCATGTCTTTGTACAATGCTAAGAATAGGTAGAGCAGCCTGGTGTCAACATATTTTTGAAACTATTATTATGGAAATAACAATGTCAATAATACTATACTAACAATAAGGGCAGCTGCCTGTCTCCTTGGTTTTAATTCTGTTTGAGGCCAAGGGTGCTTTAAATGCAYTTCTGCTGCGTGGGTGGTGCTGAAACTGGAGGTAGCACCATTAACCCTTCGTCCCTCTTTAAGGCTGACAGGCACAAATGCCTTCCCCTCACAACTGCTGTGACACTTCCTCCCATTCACCAATACATGATATACCAGTGACACCACCACCTGTGGTGAAAAAAGCACATTAGGGAAGTGTTTGTTGTGTTTTAAATTTCTGTAATGCAATCTCGCAACTAAAAAAGGAGGAACCAGCATTATGGGATCAGACAGTTTGCTGCATGACACTAATCAGAGTTCATCCATTGAAAGTGGAAGAAAGAAGTTTCTACAACACCTAAAATTTCTTCCCTTTTCTCTTTTGCATGTATAAAAGTAACACACATCGTCTTTACGTACAGGGTACTAGAAAAGCCATCAACTTTCACCTCCCAGCCAACCTCCTACCAACAAGAGTTGTCCTCCATTTGCCAGAACCCTGATTTAGGAATTCTTTCTTTCCAATGTATCTTTGCTTTGACAAGTCAAAACTGACTGCTTAAAACTCTTTGCCTCTTTTGCTTCTTTCTAAATGTCTTTGCTTCCTAAATCAGTTGATTTCAGCTATTGACAAAGAGTTTTCTTGCACTTTCTCCTAAAGACTTGGTGCTCTGGCTCCTGCCCCAGTCTGGATAGAGACATCAATGAACAACGAACAATGCTCCCGAGTTCCTAACTCTGAAGCTGTCACACAGAGGAAGAGTATATAAACTGCATTTGCCTATCAATACATTCCATGCAAAAGAATAATATAAAACTAGAGCTGAGGGTTATTCTTTATAATTCACAATATTAAAAAAAAAAAAGACCAATAAATACAATACCAAAAAAGTTCTACCTGGGCAGTGGTGATGGAAATGCTAATACTATTTGTTTTTATGATGTATTTTCAGCACTCTGTTTCTTATGTCAAGGACTGGAGGTAGCAGTGTGGTTGTTTATAAAGCTTCTAACCCATTGCTTTGATAAATGTAAAGGTTTAAAAAGCAGAGAACTGGGCAGCATGCTTTAATTCCATTAATGTGGAGTTTTAATTCAGTTCAGTGAAGTGAAACCAGCTTTTCCTGATCCTGCCAACAACTAAACTTCTAACTTAAATGAGGTTTTGCTTTCCTATGGGATTAATTAAAAGACCAGAGAGTRCTTTTTCAGTATTAATTTTATCTCAGCTACAAACAGCTTGCTAATATCCAGTACTGACAGTTACTGACCCATAATAGAAGTAGCAAACTAACCAAACAGCCTCCCATCAAAAGTAAATAGGAAGCTTCAGAGAAAAGAACATTCAACCCTGCTACTTTCAGATCACCCTCAGGCAACAAAGCCACACATGAGATGCAACATAGTCTTTTCATGCACAGGCACATCCAGTGGGGATTTTTGGAGTGAATTAGCAACTAGATCTCATTTTTTAAAATGGTATCTCAATATATTTTGTACAAATAGTATTGCTAGGCTAAATAGTCAATGGAAAAAAGAAAAGACATGAAATGAAGGATTAAGCCGTGACTCTGCCTACAACCACGTAGAAGAAGGACCACATTACATCTCTGTTCAGGTCCTCTGGACTACCTTCTCCCAAGCAAGTGAAGTCAACAAGGTTGCTCACCTCTTCCTTCCCTCCTTCCTTCCCCAYACAAGAGCTGAAGAGAGGTGGTTAGCTACATGCCCTAACTTAAAGTGTCTGAGTTAAGGCAGCACTAAATTAGCATCAATGTAGGAATACAGAAGAATGCAAGGAGAAACTGTGACTCAGAGGAATGTTTCAGAAATGCAGTGGTTCCTGGAATTCAGCTAATTATACACCTCTGCTAGCAGTGTGCCTAAGTCAGCACCTGTGTTCAAAGCGGTGAAACATCCACTGATTTCAAATCTCTCTCCTTACAGCTGAGGTAATTGTCAGAGGCAATGATAAGCTTCGAAATATATGAAGAATATGCTTATCTTAGATGGAATTTTTATCTTAGTCTGAAATATAATAGTTTAAACAGCTGAAGAATTTTGGAACTGTATGTGTGGCAAAATGAAAATCTTTAAGAATACTATTGAAAAAAGTAGAGAGGTTATATTGTTGGATAAAATTTCACATGCAGTCTAATATTTACATAGGTAAATACAGACTAAGAAATGTGAAGAAAATAGTACTGAGAAAACTAGACATATTGAATGAAAACTGTAAGAAAAATACTGTGGCAAATTGATATGGAATTAAGTGCAACAGGTGCTTAAGGTGCATGAGACTTGTTTTAATGACTCAAGCATGGTATGTTGTTTTTTGGCAGGTTATTCTGTTCTAGCCTTAACT
This sequence comes from Apteryx rowi, assembly GCF_003343035.1. Classification (NCBI taxonomy): domain Eukaryota; kingdom Metazoa; phylum Chordata; class Aves; order Apterygiformes; family Apterygidae; genus Apteryx; species Apteryx rowi. Next base: position 843,633 of record NW_020449319.1, on the reverse strand, counting down.
GTTAGGTACTGACTTCTGGTTTATCATACTTTTTTTTTTTCTTTTGCTTAAATTCCTCCCTTTCATCCCACCATTCTTCTTATTCATTAGTTTTCATGCTCATACCTTCTCCTCATATTTTGAAGGAACTTGGATTTTTAGAAGTGGGACATCTAAGTCTCCACAACATTCTGTTGTTGTTCAAAAAAACCCCAGTTTCAAGTCTTTCTACTAGCCTCCTTTTTTTTTTTCTAATTCCTGTTGTTTATATTACTTGATCAAGACTCCACCTGAGAGCTCACATATTCACTGATGAAGTTAGTTTGAGAATTTATAACACATGAGGACTGAGGTTTACTTGTCAAAATATTTGTAACAAGTGAAAAACTTGAGTTGGGTCAGGATGGAGAAGAAAAAAAGAGGGAAAAGTAGAAAAGAGAAAATCTCACCTTCTCACCTGCTTAACCAATGTCACATGGAAATGGTCCATGAACATAACAATTGAGTTTGGCTTTAATTACAGTTGTGAAAGACGATGTAGCGCTACTTTCGTGAACTTAAACAGGGAACATTTTTTAGGAACGACAGAAAGCACAACTTACCTGATGTGCTCTCAGTGGCCTCCCAGTTACCCACATCTCGTGGCCCCCTGGGTACCAGTGCCTGATACAATGCATAGTTTTTGATTCCTCATGGAGAAAGTGGCTGTCACCTTCCTCCCTACTGTTTGACRTGATGCTTCTGTAATTCAACAGCACTAAAGCTTTTTTGCTATCCTGCTACACTTGAATGCCATACCTCATTTACTGTTTGCTATCACTCCTAATTCCCTTTTAGCATTAGCCCTTTCCAAACATTAACATTCCAATGAATAGCAAAGGGTATAAGAGAATCTGAGACAGCTTGATCTCTGTGTGGCAGAACAACAAGTACTCTGGCTGGATGAAAAGAAATCAGCTTCACCAAAAGGAAAATGCATGCTATCTGTATAACAAAATGGCTGAAGCAATCAGGTTTTCTGTAATGTAATAAAAAGAAACACTTACTTTGGGATAAAACATCTATTAAGAGTGTCTGGAGACACTAAATAATCAGAACATGCTGAAATAATTCAAAGGCAGCATGCCAAAGATTGTGGCATTATATGGCTGGCTGGAGTCATTTAATTTCTCATTCGTTTCACATGTATCAGTATTTGCCATGCTTAATTTCAGACGCCATTATTTTTCCTATGAAAAATGGAAAGCAATACTGTTTGCAGAAATACAGTATATGCACAATTTCTTTGGGTTTTGGCGCACATGAATAGGAGCAGGAAACGCGAGTTTGCAAGTAGAAACTCAGATTCCCTGATTTCCAATCCTCTCCACTGGCCCATTCTCCTTCCCATCGCACACAGCTGGCGTAATTGCATTTACCCTCAGCACCAAGAGAAGGAGACTGTGGCTTGCTGCCACCACAGCTGAGCCCCTGCTGCAGAGCGCTCCTTCACGCAGGTGCACAGAGCTACACAGAGTGGTTTCCATCAACTGCACTCCTCACTGTCCCATAATACCATAGCTGCTATATATTTCTAGAGCTGTGAATTACTTTCATAATGAAATATATTTATTGCACACAAAGTTCATTAGGCTTTTGAGTGAATAACAAAACAAGCATCTGCATCGAAATCCCTTTCTGGTTCAAGCTAATGTGCAATGACATTAGGAAGGACTTGAAAAACTGGTTAAGTTTTAAGAAACTCTGACTCACAAAGATTAGATGGATATCAAGGAAATCTTAGATGCGCTACTAAAAACTCATAGAGACACAACAGGAATTGTGAAATACCGTAAACTAGTAAATTGTTCATACTGACACTAACAGCCAGTAAGGGCTTGAATTTCAGAAAGTGTAATGACTAGAATTTTTAGATTAACTGAATTCTTTTTGTCAAAGTTCAATTTCATAGGAGATGTGCTCAATGGAAGGATAAGAAAACAATGGTTAAACAATCAGATATCATATAATTCTGGAAAGCCCTCACATTTTCAGACACTTTTCTGCTACTGCCCTTGGAAGTTCCTCAGAAGTTACAAATACTACTTGTAAGAGCATTGACAGCTCCTTTCCCCTCAGGAATTAGCGATCCGATTCCAATTCAGGGTCCAAAAAAGGAAGTATTACGTGATTTTAACACAGAAGTCTGCAACAGCAGTCTTGCTGTTAACAAAATGGACAGAGAGTATGTCTTAATGGTTACACTGACTTTCTGTAATACTGCATTTAGGGCTTAGGAAAGCCTAGCTTTGCTTTCTCTTCTGAAGGACAGGAGTACTTCTTTGCACTGAAGATGGCACTGTCCTATGAAAAGTAATTCATAGGACTTTCATACTGCATCTACTTTTTTTAAGAGTAGGGAAATAGTAGATAAATAACACTAATGTCAGATCTCAAATAACTGTAACCTATTAAGCTACTTTGCAGGGTTTCTCTATCTATCTCCATCAAGGGAAAAATAAGAACATGAAGCTCTTGTCACGGTAGAGTTATTGGGGTGAATTTTGCTCATTCAAGAGAAAGCATATGGGTAATGACAATTAATTTAAGTGATTTAAAACAGCAACAAAAAACTGTCTGATGTCAAATCATGGCTTGCCATAAAGAAATGCTTCTATATCCCATTAGATTCTGTATCATTATATTTGCACAATAAAAATAATTCTACAGAAATTTAAGTTTTATCATTGTTTCTGCATAAGGCCAAGTTCTTTTCCTCTGCAGTTATTAACTCTCTTGTATGCATTGCAATGAACTACGCTGTCAAGGTGAAACATCCAAAAAAGGAGTGTATTCAGCTTTCAAACAAGTAGTTCATTAAAACAAAAAGATTGATCACAATAGAAAGAGCATTAAATTTTCATTATAATCTAATATATATTAGAACAGCACACTTTATATTGCGTTACTTCTGATACAATGTTTACGGCACCTGTGTGATACCTTCTGATAATGTTATCTCTCCTCTTTGGATATACATTATCTCTATGCAAGACAGCTGGGAACATGGGTTGGATATCTAAGTTTTCTTCATGGTCTAGAGGCAAGAATGTAATCCTACTGTTATTTAATCTCACTTTCTCTGTCATTCAAACCAGCTCAGCATGCATGTGTGCATGTGCAGTTATATGAAACGCAAAACCATAAATCCTAGAAAAATACACATAGAGAAAAACAAAAGTAGGAATAATGCAATAACAAACATGGCACCCCAACAGAATACAAACAAACAGGCCAATGAATGATAATTTGAAAATGCAGGAGAAGTATAAGGAACGTATTGTCAAAATGAAAGATGAATAGTGAAGAAATTCAACAGCTCAAGCTCTTCTGGTTCTAATCTCTCTTGTATATGAACCATTATTCATGTATCTTTTGAATTTGACAGAAGTTTGAAGTATCCAGCATTTCATGGGAAACCTTCAGCTTTTTCACTATCAGGTCTAAGAATGAGGTATACTTTTGAATGAGATACAAGAAGTGTTTGCAAAAGCTACTAATCTTTATGAATCTGAGGATATTGACAGTGGGAGGGTCAAACATAAACATCTCCCATAGTACAGCACTGTAACATTGTCCAAGGACATTAGCAATTCATTTTGCCTATCTTTGATTATAGGTCATAGATTAGATCAGATAAATATTGGAACAGATTATTTATATGTTCCATTACGTCAGTTCTTATACCTCTAAATTGATTGAAAAAACACCATTTATTTAAAGATGATCATTAAATTCATGCTTTGAAGAAAAATTTGGCTATTTAGGAAAGAATTGTGAAATGGATTCATGAAGAATTTTAATCTGTGGTGGTCATGAAGGTGAATTGTTTAGTTACAAACCCAACAGACAAATCAGTTGACTAAAGCCCTTTTGGAACTAGTTTTAAAAGATTTGTAACATTAGCAAGCACACATACGTGGCTGAGCTGATAAACAGCCAATTTGTGAACCTTCTGGGAACTGATTTAATGTCATTAATACACTTAATAGCATAATCCTGGACCACAGCTTGAATTTCRTTCACTAAACTTTACAAACATTTCTTCTAGCTTATGGACCACTTTTTATAATTACAATCTTCTCATCAATCAGCCAAACCCAAGGTTTTGGGGTTATTCTAAGCTTACTTGAATGTGAAGGGTGAAGATGCTACCATGTTTCTACTACTTTCAGCTTCCACTCTAGATAAACAGCTATAGCCAGAAACAACTCTTGTTTTGCTGCTTCCAAGTATTTCTCCCTGCAAGTACCTTTGTACTTTGGTTCCCATATGTCACTGGCCAGAATCAATTGCACTTGGTATACGCRGAGAAAAAATGCTGTTATCTAAGAGACAACAGGGAAGCACAAGGAAGCAATGAAGCACCTCAAATTATATGCCATCAGTAAATATGGTGACAAGTGGATTTATGCCAGCGACTCATCCGGTTTTAACAAGGACTAAAACCAGAATTCCATTGGCATTTAGCATTCTAAAAAGAAACGGCCATGCAAGGAAGCTATTTTTGAAGATGGGCATCTTGTGCTSATCTTTATCCTGTGCACGTGAGCTGTGCTAGCATTGCATACTTTTGCTTCAGTTCCCCCTGCTTTATTTTTATGGATGAAGCAGTTCYATTGAGAATGCTGCAATCAATGGAACACTTCACACATAAAATATGTATGGCTGAGCTGATACAAAAAAATTGATGGCAGTGTGAGGATAAGCCCATGTATTGGATGGTCATCCACATTTTCAAATCTTGCATCTGCAAGATTGACAGGAAATTCCATGGTAATAGGCTCTGTGTTTACAATTCCTTTGATAACCTATTTTATCCCAAGTTATGACTCTCTTCCAGCTTATCAAGGATATCTACCATTAAAGCAAAAATGTCTTTAAATAATTAYATTTTTAACCAGTGGAATTATCAAAATATAATTGGGTAAATACACATCAAGAAAACCAAAGAGAGCTCTTTCACCCACTGGTTACTTTCTTCTGGGTATAAATCCTCATTTTTGTACCCAAGTTAAGTTGATTGCTTGTTTCCCTCTAGCCCAAGGATAGGCCTGAAGACATTCTACACATTTAAGGCATCTAAATTCATTTTACCTTGCATCTTACTGTTAAACCTATGATAGTTACTGCACCTGCAGAATCCCTTTATATACCACCCAGGGATGACTATATACTAGTCTCAAACACAGACTCTTCCCTTTCAAAGGGAACACAGAATGTATAGATTAGATTTGGAAAAAAATCATTATTTCAGTTTATCTACTTCACAAATTCCACTCTGGACCCATTAAATATTCCTACAGTATATGTTATAGTATGCAGTTATGCCCTGGCAGAGTCCAGAGGTAAATCAAATCAAGACTCTGACAACAGCCGGCATATTACAGAAGAAAACCTGGCATAATTTGTTCTTACATCAGGTCTCATCTTGTTCTTTGCTTAGAGACTGGTTTAAGCCTTGGGAGATGAAATGTTAATATCCCTTTAAAATTTTTTATTAGGATCTATTTTAATTCACTTTGCTTTTTTGTTACCTACATAAAGGTCCAGTCCCTTTAGAATAGTACCAAGTTGCTGCATATTGGTTACTCATTTAACCTGACTACCAACATTCCCGTCCGTCTCAAGATTCTAGACAGCACACATGATACCAGTGAGAATCTTGAATTTAAACACAGGAAAAAATAAAAATAAAAACACTGCCTACTTCAGAGGTCTTCTTAAAACTTTACTTTCTACACATTTTCACTGAGGTAGTATAATATGCAAAATGGTTGTAAAGGTTTGGTAGGAAAGATTAACAAYCTCCATGCGCACTGCTGAATCTCAAACGCTAAAACTAAGTGCTTGTCTGTGTGGTGCAATGACAGTACCTATATGAGTTGGTATCCTCGAGAAACCTGTAYGACTTCTGTTCCCAGCAAATCTTGTACAGCCACATTATGCCACAGATACTACATAAATCCTCCTATTTGCAGCTCTGACTCACTGTATCGTGAACAGGCTAAGACTCTTGATTACAGCTTGTGCAATGTTCATTCAGGTCAGCAACTACACATATCGCTGATTATACCCAAGTCAACTACTAACCAGTTTGGGCGTTTATTGGAAGCGAAGCTAACTTGTCTAGAACTAGCTCAGGAGTATCCGAATGGTCGGGCACTGGGCTGCGCAGACACATTCCTAGTATCAGCCAGGAGCAATAAGGGACACCGAAGCACTTTCCCCGTATGGGCTTTGGGGCACTTCAGGTATCATGCTGATATTTTTCCTCTTTATGCAGCCTAATGCACTGTGACAGTTTTCATGCTGCTTTTAGGAAAAGCTTTTTTTAAGGATACAATTATTGTTATTTAGAATTCAGATTTGTCAGAAAACATTGTAATCAAATGAAAAGTAATTTGTGGTGTGTAAAGCAATACACATCAGTGTAGTCGCACGTTCTGGAGTTATATTCTTTTTTTGGCTCCCCCTCTATCACAATGGAGTGATTTCTATGGTGTAAAAGCCAAGTCCAATAATGATCCTCAAAAGATATGGCATGCAACTCCAATTATCTGTGGAATGATTTATTTTCTGAATGGAATATGGAAATATTCTGGAAAAAGAAATTCTCTATGCACGTCTTTGGGGGCTGTAATGTGTCTGCTCTACCACATTTTTTAACAATATTGAAATTTTAATTTTGAAAGTCTGACTAAATATTCCTCTTCTTCCCTTTGTCAGTTACAAAAACAGATTTTATTATCTTAACACTTCCAATGACCTAGCTTTTTATGCAGTGATAGCAGTAGTTTTATGCACTATTAGCAATATTAAAAAAAACAACAAAACACAGATATGCTGGATGCTTCTAAGACTATTTATTAAAAATGAAATAAACACCTTTTAAAGAATATATTGTTTAAGATCCCAAAACATTAACAGATTCTGCATGTAAATTTACAATGACAACTTAGCTAAATTTAGTCCCAACCCTAAAAGGTCAGTTGCATAACTAGACTTTCCCAAAGTTCAGGAACGTTTAGTGCTTGTAACCCTTTCTGCACATGTAATGTGCAGCTCTTTCTTTCTTTCTCAGCAAAACCGAACTCACTTTTCCCATTAACTTCATATTGAAACAGCACCTTATAATCACTACCGCTTAAGATGAACTTCCGTGTCAGTTTGTCCTACTGTTGCAAATTGGCGCTGAATATCACCGCGCAGATGCATATATGTTTTATCAGGGACAGTTTTGTCTTGTCGTTTTCAGTGTCTCCTATCAAAAAATCAAGTTTGTGATTTTGCATTTCCTCTGTATGTGAAAAGGATAAATGAGCATGACTGCTTCTCCTCTCTCTTTTCTGCTTCCCCTCCATCCCAAGTGCTATTTTTCAAAATAATAGAGCATACAATCAAAATGCTCCGGTCTTTTAGAAACTGTAAAATACAGTAACCATGTAACTTGGTCAAAACTTTAACTCTAAATGTCGATCTATCTTCCCCTTTCACTGTGTTAGTTATAAAATCAAGTTTCAGTATGTTAGAACTCCCAAGGACCTTGGGATTTCTCATTGAATTTTYGTAGTGGTAGGAAATGTAACCTCTCTCTGGTGAGGATATTTTTAACTGTAATAATCAGGAAATCCAGAACAGACTCCATTTTGAAACTATTTGAAATTTTGAAGATTTGAAGCTATATTTAGATCTCACTGCAGGTTACATCATTATAAGTTAAGTCTACAGTAAAAAAAAAAAAAAAAAAAGCATTTTTAAGTAATTACCAGATAATTTGGGTAGCCAAACACCAAGTAACTTCAACCACCTGAGAAATGCAATAATAGCTTTAAAATATTCTTCTTAAAGGACTCAGTTGCTATTTCTCACACCATCTAGGGAAGTGAGAAAATAAAGAGACAAGTCCACGAGATTGCAATTGCTTTAATTAGGAATTAAAAAAAAAAAGGTCTAGAGTTCTTGTTTCTGTATATTTAGACTGCTTTCTTTTTGAAAATATAAATTACAGGTGAGGAAAAGGAAAATTCAGCAACCAAACTCGGTCGCAGAATGAAAGTGTCATCATTTGCAAAGCGATTATAAGCCAAACTACAGAATTTAAACAGAGATTCTTGCCTGTATGTCTTTGGCCCTTATTTCTTTAGTAGCTCATGTTTTACTTTCAAATGCAGTTTTGATACTTCCAAATCTGTATTTTATTGGAAATCAACTGGACTTTGACTGACGAGTGCATATGAAAGTTCATCTTGCCTTTTACAAGAGGCTATTTTGTCACTAGGCTAGTGAATCACTCAAGTAATTTTCAAAAAAGTTTTTCAACACTTTTTGGGTCTATCAAATGCTACAAACATTTGTGACTATATTTACATGAAAGTAAATTTAAATCAATAAGAAAGAGTTCAGCAGTCCTCTCCACACTAAAATAAAAGCTTAAGCTAAAATAAGGACTGTGTTTATTCAAAACCTACCTAGTATTTAAAAACATCTCACTAGCTGCAACACTTGTACATAAACACACCATGTAGGTAAAGGAGAGTACGTTTAGTTTTGCACAATTTCGTTTTCCTCTCTGCTATTTTCATAAACCAACTTGTAGTATTTGTGTTCCCAGACTGAGTCAGGGAACAATGTACAGCAACCCCACCCCAAAGTCTCACCTGAGACTTTCAGTCCAGCTCAAATTCAGACAAACAAATTAAGTTTTAATGGTTTGCCTATCATTACYTATATCGCACCAAAGTCTCTGCAAACAGATGGTTCCAATTACATAGCTGATATTTTCAAGGAGAAAAAAATACTTTATTAAAATAGGAAATGTGATGAATAAGGATAAATAAATACTGCTGCAGTAACAAGAGATGTATATGACCATTTCCTAATGATGGCTGTATGTCCTTTCAAAAAAACAAAGAAATGGCAGAAGAACCTGTTCYCACTGTTTTAGCCTTTGGTTACTGGAGTCAATTTTCCCTTTTACCATAGGAAATCATTATTATTATCCCTGACCCCATAAAGGTGCCAGGTACACTCTGACAGTGGGGAAAAAAATCTGAAAAGGAAAACAAAAATATGCAGAAATGTTACAGTGAAGTAGAACAAGGAGATGGATCCCATCATCTCAGGAGTTTTTTTTAATCTCTGATTTGTGACTATTCTGTTAACTAACATTATAATCTTTTAGGATAGGAGAATTAAAGTGCTGTGAACTCAGTGACTACAAGTGATGAGGAGCTAGTTTAAATGTGTCCTTCAGACTGGAACTCCTTCCATAACAGTACCCTCAAAGCAGCTTACAGTATCGTTGGCCTAGCACAGACGCAGAAAAGAGTGTCACCTCAGGATTTCTACGCCATGTGCACATTTTGAGACAAATCCTGTCTGAAGTCAGACCTTACCTGGCTTAGCAAAACCAACAGCAACTGACGTATTTGCAAGTATTTACATATGTGGCTTATGTCAACAGTGATAAATGGTGATACTTAGATATAGAATATTATTTAGCGGCCTGACTCGACACTGCATTACTCTAGTGAAATTACAGTAGTGTAAACCAAGAGTAGCACAGGGCTGAGGTGAGGCTCATTATCATTGTCATTATAGTATTTCTCTATAGTATTTCAAAGGCAAATTACACATATGTAATTAGAGGTCCCACCTGCTTTCAGCGATGCCTCCTATCACTCCACTTGATACAAATGATCACTCTTCTTTATGCAGTGCAGAAAATCCTATGTATCTGCACCTGCTGGAAATATCTTTTAACTCTGAGGGCTACCGTTAGAGTCTGTGAACGCATGTCACATATTTCGGAATAGGACAAAATTGAAGGAAAGGCTTAGTTTGCCGAGGGCCACAAGATGTATCAGTGATACAGGCAAATTTCTCAATTCCCAGCTCTTTGCTGTAACTGGTAGGCTTTCCCACTCTTTTGTGGGCAGCTACTACCCTGAAAAACATTCTTCTTCAAACAGGTAGAGCATAGGTAACCACAGGGTAGCTTTATTTATCGTGTCTCCACAGTAATATGACTTYGTTTCTAAGCTGAAAGAACTCTCTCTTGGGGTAAAAAGAGTAATTTGTTCTCCCGGTTAAATTGTTTCTTGTTTTTCCTGCCAGCCGAGAGTCTGGCAATTACTGTGACAGATGTAGCAATGATTTTTATGATGTAGAAACTTGTCCACAGAAATGAAACTGAAATCTCCAAACTAATTTCTCACCTCGGCCTTTTAGACAGTTGTCAGGTAAGAATTGTTATTGACTTTCATCACTTTGGACAAGATTTGAATTAGTGAATGGCTCCATTAAGTTGTTGTTATAGCAGTCCTGTGCAGAGTGACACTGTATGCCAATTTTTTTGTCATTTATTCTGAATACCCCCAAGCCAGATATGGAATCAGCATTAAAAACGTGGGTTTATATTTCTCTGAAGCCTCAATTCTTCACTGTACATAGCCAGTGCCTGTGCTGTAACCAGTGTTAGGTGGGTGAACAGCATCCTCTGAAGCGTGCACCAGGCAAAACTTCTATTTCCAAGGTCGCAGTCCACCTCACTTTCCCCACACTGGATGACTGACTGCCCTGGCCAAATTCCTCAAGCAGGAACCAGTTAAAAATAGCCTGATACTTTTCTAGTCTTCTGGATCCAGCCTTCCCCACTGATCAAAAAAAAAAAAAAAAAGGAACTGGTGGTCGATACTTTGGGAGTATTTTCTGTGCATTACTTAGAGATTGACTTTCAGAGCTTGATTATAGGCTTGGGAGGGAAGGAGACATCCTTCCTTTGTTCCAAAATGTCTCTCTGTAATCATAGCTGCAGGCAAATTTTTATACACGTAATTTATAGATGTTTTCTTAGCAAGAACTAACTGACACTGTTTCTTCTTTAAAGACACTGTAAGGAAAATATTGCTATTTAACTAAACTTTGTTAATATTTCTGTCCTTTTTATGAGCTAATAACAATATACAGCTTAATTTCCCTGGGAGCAGAACATGAACAAAAGTAGATACATAGCACAAGGAAACACTCTAAAAGTCAAACCATATATCCCTACAATATGAAACATTCCCCAAATGAAGAAATGTAAATGACTTAATTTTTCATACTAAAAATTTCCATTCATTCCACTTAATGATGTTAGTTATYCTTCTCAATGTAACTGGGTAAGGAAATTATTTTACTCATAGATAAAGCAAAACAAATAGAATTATGTGATTTACTGAATAAAATTAGTCAGCAGCACAGCTGGAATTAAAGTCCAGCAGCTCTAACCAGAAGCATCCCACCTTAAACTGAAAGGCTGCTGTAGCTTCCCCTAATTAAACACTTGAAGTCTGAAGATCCGGTGCCTTTACAGGTTACGATTCTCCTGCAGTCATCTCTCTGATTTTTTAAAAGGTGCATCTTCATAATCACTTTAATTAATAGTGTTCAAAATAGAAAACTCCTCATTAAAAGAAAGAGCATAAGAGTGTCTGTCTGAATGTTTATAATGTTTGTCCTTATTAGGTCAGAGATTCATCCATGCAAAACAATATGAAGGCTGAGGCTGAAAGGCAGTATCATTTTTCTTTGGTTAACTATAGCAGTTTTATCATGAATCATTTACTTTAAGAAAAGTGAACACTTGAGTCAGGTTTAAAAAAGAAATCATATGAAACTGTTCCAATTTTTTAATTCGGTAATTAAAAAAAGATAAAGCTATGACAAAAACGATAAAACCGAATGAATTTGTAACATTTCCAAAGATCCTTAATAATTTAGGGATCTCAGGGGTCTGATTCACAAGCAGCGACAATCTACACTGAGGCAGCCCAGTTGTGGAGAGTTAATCAACACAGTTCACGCTATTTTGTTTTGCCTTTTAACATAAAACCACGAAATAAATGTTGCAGTTCTGGAGCTGTGTCAGAAGCAGCGTAACCCATCCAAATATAATGAGGTAGCCGGATGTATCCGGACTGCATCTTTTCAGCCACTGCAATGTATGCTGTTCCCGCTTGTGAGTCAAGGCTTCCAAGCCAATTTTTAGAAATGTCTAGGTGTCAGAGTGAAACAGGTACTTGAAATTCTGAAGATGCAGTTTCGGGCCATTGTACTTACATGTCTAATTCCCACTGAAATCAGCAATCGCAAGAGGACTCAGTACCCATCAGTGTGAACACAGGTATCCAGGCCAACCTCTGTGATGACTAGCCTAAGCTCTTAAATYGCTCTGGTATTGATATATGCTCCTGAGTGTGCCTCTCTCTCTGAATGCCTAAACACGTATAGATAAGCCCCAAAGTCACTTCTCAAAAAGAGAAGTCATGGTATTCATTTTGACAATGCACCTTATGGTTTTAGAGAACTATTTTACTGAGATTTATTTCAAACACATACTTTTTATTTTCTAAAGATGTTCTTTCTTTGTCACTATAGCATTCATTTGTTTCCACTGACACTGAATAAGTTAAATCTCAGTGTTGCTTATTTTGCTGTTCAAAATGCACAAAAAGAATTGCTATGTCATTGAACACTGCTATTTAGCAGTACTAGTTCACCATATACACTCCATTTGTCTCCACTTGGATTCTGTAAGATGCAGATCTATCCAAAAACTGTTTCCAAGGTATTACAACAAGGAAAATTACAAATCTGCCCCATTTCTGGGTTTAAATATTTTGACTCATTTGCCCCAACCAGAATCATTTCCAATTTTGTAATCACCATTTGAAATCTTCTCATAAAATAAGTAAATGAATGTGATTAAAAGGAGAAGGTTAATTTTAAATTCAAGAAAGGCAGTTGTGTTTATCTAGGGCAGGTTGCAGACTGAATTTCACAAACTCCACTTTTTTTACTGCCTGCTTGATAGGTCCCATCTTCAGGTTGTCAGGCATTTCAAAAAGCTTGAAATATGGCTAGATGTGTTTTTGGAGATATAATTATCATAGCAAACAAGTGGGATTGAAAAGGGGAAGAAGGGTACTCCTGCACAATGTGAATTTCAATAACGATGATAGGAGCTTCACTGGAAGGCACCCTTGCCACACACAAGTACAGTTATATGCATCATTTTGACAATAAGCTTGTTTCCGACAGGGTATTGTGAAGCAAAAAAGCAGCACAGATATTAAAAAATGAGAAATGACACTATAAAAATAAGTACCAGAGAGGTCCACCATTCACACCTATTGCTTTTAGAAGGGCAGTTACCTTAGCTTCCTGGTAGGAAGAGCGGAAAGAGATCGGCACTTTCCCACTCTAGCCACTTCATTGCCTCTGGAGGGATCCCAGGGATCCCTAAAATYAAGTGAGATGATTATAAGTAATAGTGCTTAGCATCGCAGACATGCCTACTGGATTGCAGGGCCCCTCCTGTGCTTGCGTGGGAGTTGTGGGAGTTCATCCACAAGCAGCCCCATGTATCAATTATCAAAATTCTGGAAGTAATAGATTCCTTACCCATATGTATCATATATATTTCAGCACTTATATTTTTCAGCAATTTTATTTGTCTCGTTCTTTAGATTTACACAATGCTAAGTTACTGCTGAATATGTATTAAAATATCACGCTGTTTTCCTCAAGAGATTTTGCTCTAAAGCCCTGTGACAGTATTATCTTCTCTTTCTAATCCCCACTGGTAAAAAAGTAGTGATGAGCCCAAGAAATGACCTCATTAACCTCGTTCATCAAATACCTTAAAATCATTCAGAAAAAAAAATAATAACACAAACTGCTTTTAATAATAGTATGCAAATGTCTCAGATCTAATTAGTTTTTAGAGTAGCTCTATCAGATCATTATGAAACCCATTTCATAGACTGGGAAAACAAARCACAAAATAATTAACTACCTTGCCTGAGATTGCAGATCACAGTCTCAGCCAGGACTTGGGCTGGCTTCAAGACACTAATCTTGGTTTAAAAACCAAGTCAAATATTCCCAACCCAGGCACCCAAACACCACAGGGAAGACCTGCAAATTCACAACAGCTAGACTTAAGTTGAACAAGATTTAACATATTTGTACTTTCTTGGAAGGGGTCACATTCCCAAACTTTTCTCCCGTGACTATGAAGTCTAAAACCCTACCCTTAGTTCCTCCACCTATATGAAATCAAAATTATGGATGGAATCACACAGCTTTGTGATCAAAGCTTTTAATAAAAAACAAATACCTATGAAAAGAGGTGTCGCAAATCAACAATACTGGGACTGCCCTTTCAGCAGTCAGGACAGAAAAAACTGTGCTGGCAATTAGAGTGCCAAAAAGATTTCAGTGAAGGCAGGGAAACCACAAATACAGAGCTCGGGACAGAACTGATGCATTTTTGAAATACAAATCTATGCAATGGTGAATGTGACTAATATTCTCAGCACAAAGGTTGGGAACACATTTCTTGTTACATAACTCAGCAACAAAGTTTCTTGTTTGTAGAAAGAGTGTTATATCTGTGAGCTTCAATTTTATTTTGCTGCCAGTAATCCTCTAATCATAACTTAATTGTCATTAATGGCAGAGGCCAGGATATGAATAGCTTGCATCTTTTCCCACTTGGCGTTCTCTAAGGAAAACCTACTACTCCCAAATTCTGTCTTTACTTTCTGCACAGAGCTCTTGCCTTCAGAGAGACAGATTTTCAGCTGTTGTACACAGACATAGCCCTGTTAATATCAATTCACATGAAATAATTCAATGTAGAAACAAATTACTTTTATCTTAAAATAGGAGGATATTGTCCTAGACTTCCAAACCTCTCAGAAGCGGAGACAGACCATCATAAAAGCAAGGGTTATAAACTTGAATTTATTATAGACAAATAGGGCTTTGGCCTATGAATTCTCTTTGCCTATTAAGTTAATGAGCCTTGACAAAGCCATCATCTGACGTCTAGCTGACAAATTGTCTGGAGCAGCAATTTGAAGGGTGTTGGCTGTCTCACAAGCATTTCAGTTGGGAGGAGAACATGGCATCCACTTTCCTCTTCCTCTGGAAGAGCCATTTGTTAATCCAAATTTCTTGCAGTTCACCAGCAGGTTCTCAATACTGGAGCACGTAGATACTACAATGACGGCAGTTACCAAAATAAGCAGACCCCTGCCCCCTCCTCCCCAGATCTGAGACTGACAAATTATGATGAAAAAAGTCCTTTCTAGGAAGCCTGTGGGAGGACAGGGATCATTTTATATTTGACTGGAGAGCAAGGAAGTTTATAACTTGGAGGAACAGTGCTTTGAGGAATTCAAATGAAAAAAGGGAGACCTTTCAAAATACTTGATCAATATTTGGAAGATTTCTCTGTAGCATGAGTTTCCAAGAAATAGAGACAGCAGTATCACAGCTCTGGATTTAGGACAAGCTCTTCTTACGGAGTAGCTGTTCCAAAGTGCTCAGCAAAGCAACTTGAGATTCAGGGATGGATATTCAAACCAATGCAGCCCTGAGAGATGTTGCCATTGTGAAATTTAGAGCTGAGTGCAATGAATACTTCTGAAAAACTGGCTACTTGTTTCAGGGCTTAAATGGGATTAATGCTTTTCTAAAATCTGTTGMCAAACTGCAAATACTGAGTCCATTTGGAAATCTGATCCTGGTATATTTTGTAAAGCTGTCACTTTCTTCACCAAAGGTATTTGGTGAAAAGTGTTTCAAATATCTTCCTCCACAGTCAGCTATTCAAAGAGTCCCATGGAAAAGATGACAGTACTTGACAATATTGAAAACCGTCAAGTTTGCTGTCTGAATGTTATTTCACAGTGGGAAGAAAGCACAGATTATAGCAATCAGTTGCTATGATCGCAGCGTGGAGGAGAGAACAGTGCACAGCATTCAACCATGAGTTAAGTTTTTCCTCATCTTTTATATTCTCTTCACAGTTTTTGCTGGCCCATTGAAACAAATGAACTGGTAAAATATACAGGGACTAGAGCTTGATTTTACCCCAGTCTGAAATGAAGAGAAATAATACCTTGTCTTTAAAGAGAACCCTTAACTGATGCCCAGCAGAACAAAAAACAGCTTTTTAAATTCTGATGTCAGGTCATCAAATGTCTGATGACCAAGTATTCAATAAATCATACAGTAAAGCAAAAGGAGGTAGAGAATTATACCTTCAGGTGGCAAAAATGGCCTAGTTCTACTAACTCTCTAAGGCTCCACTGGTTATTGGTATCTCAGTAGCTGGTCTGCAGGAGGTACCCTTAACAGATCACTCCTTTTCCCCACCCTGTCCCTTAACCTGATAGTCCTGTCCTTAGAGATTATCATTCTTTTTTGACCATTTATTCAGCAAGGGATTGCACATGTCTATGGTTAGCAAGCCACAGTCTAATTATCAATGTTCTGAATACACACCACAAATTCCCTTAGAGCCACAAATTCTCCTAGAATTGCCCATGGCCAGATTCCCTAAAACCCACTTGTTCTGCTCTCTGGTTCAGGTTGGTTCCTCTCTTTCTAATGGGACCTTTCTAAAAGTGAGAGTTGAATAAGGGATTTTTTTATAATGATCTTTTCTGTCTTCTGTCTCYAAACACACAGAAACATTGTGATGATTAAAGATAAATTATGTATGCTCTGTACTTAAAGATCTGAAGTCATTTTATTGCTTTTTGGCTAGTTATTTCCTTTAAGGCTGTAATTGCAGAGACATTCAAATATTATGGACAGATTCATTAGTGCCTGCTGTGTCTGGAGTTATTCATACCTTTAAAAAATGCTTCATGTGTCAGTGTTTTTCACTCATATTCACTGTCCTGAATAGCTAGACTAATCGCATTGTCCAGTGATTAAGCATTTTAACAAATTTTAGAAGCCACACACTTTCTAATAAACTGACACACATTCTAATAAACTGACAGCACCTATATGGTCTTGCCACATCTGTTGAATTCTTCATTAGTATTTGGCTTATTGCTTTTTTAATTTAGCTTTCTATTTCATAGCACTGCAATGCCTTTCACACCTGTTTTTCTAATCCCTGAGGTTTCTTGCCTGGTATTGTATCCTACGTTAATTTACCTTTTTCTTTCCACTTACACACTTCTCTCATTTCCCATAGTACTCTTCTTTTTAAAGTGTTTTCTGTGGTAAACGTCTATGATCAAAGCTCCAAATACAATTACTTTTCACCTGCTATTGAATATGAAAGACAACAGTTTTTCTCCCTCGTGAAGTATTCTGACAAAGGAAGCACACACAAAAATGGAAGCACTAAACGCCTTGTTGCAAACTTGGGGATAACTCTTCCTCTGTCTCTCAAGTCCTGTGTGCTAATAGTTTACTACTATCACAATAGACTACTGAAGTATAGCTCGGTTATACTAGCATTCAGTTTTAGATAGTACGTTTTCCTTGATCAAATATTTCTCAGGAGGTAAATCACAGACATTTTATGGCCATGTCTTTCATGACTTCAGTTATGGAAATGTTCATCATCTTAGGTTTTACTAACTGTCCTCTTAGAGCACAGCTAGTTTAGGGAAAGCTAAATTTTAGATGTACTCTCAACCATGACTTGGTGAGGGAGGTGATTATTTTTTGCTCAATTTCTTCTGAATGGCTTAGAAAGCTACCCTGTAAATCCAAAGATGTCCAGTGAACAAGTATGAACAAAACAGAAATAAAGTGATTGAATCAAACCGAGTTACTACAGCTTTCAGTGAAGTCTTAGTCATTTTCCATACTTCCAGAGAAACAAATACTGAATTAAGTTGTAAAATGCAATACATATGATGTGACCTATTTTAGAGCACCATACCTATGGATCAAAACATTGCCTGCATTCATCACTGGATTTTGGATGACCAAAAATTATATACTGAGGCAGCATATATATTCCAGTGGTGCAGAAGTGAAAGCATGGTTAAAAACAAGCACAAGCTTTAGAAAAGGAAGATCTCTAAGTGAGGATGTGCGCTATGAGATAAATCTAGTGACGTTCACGCACGCTAACAGAGGAGGTGAGGAAGAAGCGCATGCAGTACCTGGTGATCTCAGAGTCAGGGAGCAGGCCTACGTGGTAGTGGGGATAGGGAGCTGTAAGAAGGAAGCTTTTGTCACACTCGACAGGGGAATAGTGCCTAGGAGAAGGTGGTTTATCACACAGTTTGTTCACAGTGCTGTAAACAGGTTCAGGAGGCCTGGTGATATAGAGACAAGAGTAAAAGATCAGATGCATATTAGTGGCCGAGAACATAGAGATAACACAGCAATCAGAATTTAAAAGCATGCATAGAAAATATCTGTCAAGAACTTTTCAGTAGAGCTTTTCTGACAAGTAAAGTGTGCTGTTAACAGAAACATTAGAATTTGATAACACAGTATTACAGCATACAAGCAACTTCATAAAAGGATATAMTCAATATAAGCGTGCCGTAAAACTGACTTATGGCAAGTGTGGCTCTGAAAGGGAATATCTTATCTCTGAAGTTCAAGGATGAATTTTTCCAAATGCTCTGCTTTCTTTTCTTTTCTTTTCTTTTTYTTTTTTTAATTCTAACTTAATGTTACTTCTGCACGGATTTCTGTGATCTTATTAACTTAAGCATTTCATATGTTAACACTTAGAAGAAAACATGAACTTTATTACCTGAAAACAGGCCTTTTTTCCCATTAGTTTAAGATAAAGATGAAGTTTATATTACTTGTTAAAACAACATACTCCTGACCCTATGAGGTGAGGCTTTGCAAGTGAAACTGGTCAAGGTGAGCCATATCTAGCAACAACACTGTATATGTAGTTACAAACTGTGTAAGCAATTATTTTCATTGGAAGGCAATTCTTTTCATGGGTTCTTTGCTCTCTTCAGATTCAGTATTCAATATCTGATTATGGAGACTACTGCAATCGCCCTTGCACTGCTGCTCCAGATTAAGGCCAGCATCCTGTGAAGCTAGGTATCAGAAACAAGATCCTAAAAACAACACTGACAGGTCACCTAGCATTTCTCTTCTGCCTCTGAGCTCAGGGTATGAAAGCTGCCCAAAGACCAACCCCCTGGGAGAGGCAATACTTACCACAAATCTCCCAAAGAGCCTTTTGGGCAGAGGGGAAGCGGGAAGCAGCCTTTAATACTGCCAGGGAGCCACAGAAGCCAGCCAGCAAACGGTTTTCAAAAAATGCACCACACCAGTACATTTCCCCTCATGCAACTTCTCCAACTATGGTGTGGGCTCCAGCAGATATCTCTGGGCTTACTGACAGAGTAAAACTTGACTCATATAATTTCCTGAAGTTTCTGCTCTAAGGGTGCCAAGAAAGAATTGTTGTCATATCCTAGCTTCTGCCAGAAGATCCAGTATATACCACTGTCTTTAATCACTGCAATACAGCATTAGCCTGATGAAAACTTTATTTCAGAAACCCGAAAATAGCAAAAGGACAAGCAGTTAATGAAGCTGTTTTGGTTCTTCTGGCTATGCTATGCCTCACTTGAGTGTGGTTTTCCCTATGACTTTCACAGGTACCAGAATTTATTATGGTAGTGGCTGTAAGGGCAGATACATAAAACTAATTTCCCTTTGTTGTTAGTTTCTGGTTTTGTCCTTTGGGGGAAAAGGAGTAGCTGCTTTACCTAAAATATTGGTCTCACTCAATGTTAATAACATTATTCTGAGCCATCTCACATAYGATTTGAGAACTCTCTCTGCCTGACTTTCCCAGGGAAAACCTTGCAGTTGAAAAAAAAAAAGACAATTTAAGATAACTAAGTACCAAAACAGCAAATTTGTCACTCATTTGATTATAAAGCATTCTGTCAAGCATTCAGTTCAATACCTTTAAAAATACACTAAAGGAAGCAATTCTTTTTCTCAGCATATTTCACATTTGTTTCAGAGGGGTGGATTGAATAAATTATGTACTAAATCAATGCTGCCTGCAATATCAAGAATCCAGAGGGAAAAAAAAAACCCAAACAAAATACTTCTATTATTTTATTTTAGACCATAATACTGCCTTTTATTCCCTCAAGAATTATTTTTGCTTCTCAGCAATATGTTAAAGAACAAGTACAAATATCAAATATAAAGGGTACCTACTATGAAATTTGAAGGAATTTTTCCCCAGTGCAGAAACATGAATACAAACCACAGATTTTCCTTTTGCTTAAAATACTAACCAGCTCACAATCAGCTTGGTACAACAGACGAGTTACTCATCTTCTCTGAGTGTACATGATATGAGACTGTTGCTACTCCTTGAACACACTGTGAATGCTCAGACTACACTGAGCTGTCAGTGACCATCCAACCTTGTTCTGAGACACGCATCATGCCACAGAGACCGATAGATAGGAGTGACTGCTATGTTGATTGACAGCTGCAAACTGCTTCAGAGAGCAGAATGAAGATAAATTTTTAGCATTTAGCTAGATATTTAAGTCAAATTAGTCATTCAAATCTAAGTATCAACAAAATGTGTCRTAAAGCTCAGCAAATTTCAAAACATTTAGTAGTTTTCACCCCTTTCAGTCTTGCCGGATGGTAGGATAACAGAAAATTGGAACATACTTTAACAAGCTTTCCTCAAGTCAGAGCACTTATGTATGAAGATCTTTACTCATTGGTATAACACAAGTGGTACTGTGATCTAACTAACATACCCTCTGTAACCCAGCTGAAGAGATAATTCAAGCTCAAGAGAAGAAGTTCAAACTTCTTGTCCTTTTGATCTTTGGACTCTTTGCTTGGAATAGCATTCAGGACATTAGGTAATTCCAATCATGACTGCACTTCTTGTATGGTCTCAGTCCTGGACTGAGATCATCATAATCACCTATTTACCGTCCGATGTCGTTCAGGTCATTAAGATGAGGTCATTAAGATGAAGTCATTAAGATCATGGACTGAAATGGCTCTTTAAACACCTTGATAACACTCAGTCTCATGGGCYGCTGAATGCTAATACTACCAATTGCATAGCTGGACCCTGATTGCACATTGAATTGGCTCAGAATAGCAAGAACTTGAAAAATAAAAATGTGACATCAACAGATGTTGATGTAACAAACGCATCAGCAACAGATCAGTATAAACCTATTTTGTCTCTTGATTTAGTAAATATAAATCAAGTAGTGTAAAACTAAATGAAAGTTAGTATAAGTAACGGAAAGGAAAAGAATAATTAAAATGTACTCAGGGAATCACTGTTCTGGTCATACACACTGTGCTTCATGTAGTCCATTAGTCCTTAAAAGTAATATGAAACACTTGTTGCAACAGACTCATCTTCAAATATCCTCCTGACTTCCCACCTTCTCTATGGCCAAACAGTACTTAGGTACAATAGGAACTAGCTACTTAAGAAGAAGAAAAATTACAAATAACAAAAGATAATTATGAAGACCACCTAGCTTTACTGAATGATTGTTCTAACACAGCATCTTGTCTTATCATTCATGTTTCTCCTCCCTGGAAATAGAAGAAAGAATTTCTGTCTAATGGGATCAGTCCATCTGGTAAATCCTGTCTCCATTCCTGCTTCTCTAGTGCTATGACAGAGACCGGCTGTCCTCTGTCATAGGATGGGATAAAGAGAACATACAAGGTTGCTATTTAGAAACAGTTTCTAAAGTGCCATTCTGAAAAATACAGTCAAGGTCAGCTCAACTATTTTTGCAAAACAATTGAGAGTCAGACTGAAAATAAACACTGAAGCCTTATTTTATGATGCATTAATTCTTCAAATGAATTTAAAAACATGCAGCAGCTCATTTAGCATGCTGTAACAAAAATGTCAAAGATGGATATATATTCTTTACGGATTGATCCATAGTAATTTATTTGGAATTGGATCACTTTCAGAGACAGCAGGTACAGCTTTAGAGGTATCATGATTAAAATAAATACAAAGCAATTTTTATAATTTTAACATTTTTTATAATTTTTAACCAAAAAAAAAAAAGTATCTTATGGGAGTTATTTTGTCAATTACCTTAATTTTTCATCATACTTATGTAGAAAATCTCCTTAAAATGTCAAAAAGGTGAATATTACCGTGTAATTCTTATATATATATATATATAAAAATTGAACAAAAATTATTGACATTCATATGGGGAAATGAGGTGAAATATAATGATGTACAATATGAAAAAGCAAGATAATCTCATGGTTTCTCCTAGTTTCAAATGCTCAAACTCAGTAAACAAACAATTCTTTAATATGCCTTCTATAATATTTTCCTATTTTTATTTTGTCATCTGTCTTTAATAATTATCTTTCCTATAAAAAAATTCTGTATCAATATTTTTCAATGAATTATGTGAAAAACTTTGCTAATTAACACTAATGTCTGCAGCAGTGAGGTACACATATTTCCTTGAAATGTTCAAAATGACAGTTACTTGATATTATATTAGACGGTTCAACAGATGAAACTTCTGTGTCATATTCTGCATATTCAATACAAATTAGTGAGTTTAGAGAGCTCTTAAATAGAAGTAGCCACTCTTTAACATGTTTTGTACAGTAGTAGCATGGAAAATCACGCGAGGTGTTTTCTGCCTCGTTTTTTCAGAAGTACCACAAAACACATTCTTGAGTATGAAGAGGAGGGTGGAAAACATGCTGGGCAAAGGGGTATCCTGAGTGGTAAAATGACTCCCCATTGCTTTGCAAGTCCAGTCTTCTAATTGCAATGGTTATTACAGTGATGCATTTGATAGTCTAGTTGATGTCAGGAGCCATCAGTGCAAACCCCACACAGCAGACTACATAATTCTCAAATGTGGGTCTACTCTGAAAGACAACTAACTGCTAATGTAACATCTTATTTAGCAGATCTGCTCCTTAAGCTGTATTTTTTTTATTAATGGGGCAAAACATACATTTTTCTGTCTATTTACCTGTAAGCCAAAACTAGGCTCTATGATAAATGAAAGCAGCAGCTACGAGGTCTAGATGGACAAGAATAATTAATTTAGAATGAGAATCAGACACACAATAGCAGAGGAAAGGCAATAGAAAATGTAAGTAGTAGCGCAGCTTTGCCTGAGCATGATACAGTAGATAATTCAATCACAGGCTAGATAACAAAATCACTCAATGCCACTGGGTAAGCATTCTAACTGGTAGTAAGAGCAGCAGATATTCATAGATGACTTTTCTAGATGAAAAAATTGAAAGTTAGAATTGTTAAACAATATATCCTCAACTGCAATGAGGCAAGATTTCTACRGAAAGGTACAATAAATAATTGGTGGAAAAGTTAACACTAACAGTGGGAGGTAGAAGATTGATCCAAATCTGGTTTTATTTATTTGAATTACTTCACAACAGATTGTGTAAGCAATGTAAAAATTCCTAGTTGTTTGTATTCTTTCTTTTTCCGTATTTGGACCATCATTGTGTTATTTTTTTAGGCTGGCCTTATTTCACAACGGAAGTTAGGAGAAAACAGCATTATTAAAACTGTTCTTTCCTCATTATAATGCAGGGTGCTCAATTTAATTTTAACTTTTTTATTGTAGAATTCTGTTTGGTAGGGTTCAGTTGCCAACACATAGCACATTAAATGTTAACAGTTTCATTTTTTGGATTTTAAAACCTTTTATGATACGGAAGGAAACCAGCTAAGCTCTCACAACATATTGAGTCTGTGGGGCTATAGCCAGGAATTGCTAAATTCAGAGATAAAATAAAGCTCACAAAGCTACAAGTTTCCAACAATTTTTTTTTTTTGAGTAGCAATCTTTAATTTTATTCAAGTTTAGTAAAGAAGACTAAGACATTAGCATTGCTAACACAATGTTGTTAGCAAGCATGAAAGGAATTTTCTTTAAAAGTACATCACTATTAAAATAAAGTCAGTGGCAATTTAATACAAATGAAGTCTTCCAGTTCTAATAAGCAATGATTTGCATATATGTGTCTTTTGACTTCTTTTAGTTTTTTATTCTTATAACCTCCTAGGAGAACCATAAACCTTACTGTTTAATAGATTTATTTAAAATTGCAAGTTAATTTTATTTCGGAGGTTATGTACTGGGAATTGAAATAAGATCCAATCACTCATATCACATGTTCATTTCAACTAAAAAAAAAAAAGACAGACAAGTAGTGTGGAGAGATGTAAGAAAATACCAGAAATGCATTGTCCTAGTTCCTTCTGGAAATCCTCCTGTAATCAATAATTTGTCAGCTTTTCCATTATTGACGCCTATTTTCATGAGCCTTAAAGTTTACTATAATTGAAAAACATAGACTTAAGATCATAGCAAAATATTAGTACTGTAATGCATCAAGAAGACGCCTCATTCCTGTTAAGCAAGCTATTTTAAATGTTGAGATTCCTTAGGGTTTTCAAGTGAAATGCCCTAGAAGAAGTGATAAGTAGTGGTAAGTATAATTTAGGACTTTTAATATTCCATACCTAAACTCATAGTCATAGATGCTATTTGCAATCTGACAAAATAAAGCATTAGGAAACAAAATGACTGCTTAATTGAAAAAAACAAACACCCCCCCCCCCCCCAAAACCAAACACATCAGTATTGATTCTCTGTTGCAGTAGGGGATAAAATGATGTTTCACATAAGCACACTGCGACTATCAGATTGAAGGCCCATCTACAGCAGTATCTGTTCTCCAACAGCGACATTTAGACAACAGGGCTGGTAAAGAGTGATCCCTCCCCGTTCACTTTCTGGCAATCGGCAAGCTAGTGTCCACACAAAACAGAAATGAAATCTAAGGAAATTGTGTTTAGTGGGCCTATCCACCATGAATTTGTGCACTTATCCTCATCCCTATTTGAACATTTTATATTCCCAGGCATCACAGCACCTTGTGTTGTAGACCCACAAATTAATCAAGTGACATATTAATAACCTCTGCCTTTGTGTATCCAAGTCTGTTACTTGGCAGCACATTGGTAACATCCAGTAACATTTCAAAAACTTTTATCTTTTTGTATTTTAAACTTGGTACTGTATTGAATACCTCCTGCCTTTGAGTTATCAGAAAATGTCAGTAGTTGTTGCCTGTTCAGTTCTCCATGACATATGTACTTTTGCTGATCTCTGTTACATCTCTCTCTGTCATCTCTTTTCCAAACTGGAATTATTGGTTATTTAGCTCCACCTGGAAATGGTGCCACACCCTGATCATCTCTGTCACCCTTTTCTGTAGCTTGTGCTGGCTGTCTCCATGCAGTATTCAAGACTTAGCTGCATCATCAGTTCAGTTCATGACGTTCAGTTCAGATCAGTTCATACGTCATGATATTTTGTACTCTTTTCCTTTCCTATTACATCCTAATTACTAATTTTTTGACCCTTTTGACTGCTCTGGAGCACCGAGCTGACATTTTCACAGAACTAGTGAAAATCACCCCAAGGTGTCTCTCCTGAGTGATTATAGCTACTTTAAGAGCTCATGTCCATGGACATATATAACATATAGTTAGGCTATTTTTTCCTGTGGGCTTTATTAAACATTACTTATCCTTTTGATGTGTATTTGACTAACAATCCTATCACCTCATTTCAAAGCTCTTCATACAAGCCTTAAGTTGGATTTCCAAATTTGAATTTTGTTAAAAGTGGTAAATATTAAGTAGCTTCCACTGAATGCATTAAATAGTCAAATGCCTATTACTTGGGGATCTCTGACAAGCCCAATTAAATATGTATAGATTACTCAGAACATAATAGAGAGTTTGGTGACATGATGCTAACTAAATTTTTGCTTTAACTTGGGAGAATAATTCAAGTTAAGACATTAATCAAAATAATTTGGTGAAGGGAAATGGAATCTTATGATAGGCAGTCAATTATTTAAAATTTGTAAAGTGTAAGAATTAGTTTAAGACAGTGTTTGTGTACTGAATACATGAAATGTAAAATAGTTATTTAGCAAATTCATGCTTCATTGAAGGGAACAAATAATAATATCGGGCTAAGAAATACAACTGTGACTTTTTTTCTGAAAAGCTGATGACACAGTTCTACAAGTAGACATTATTAGATGACAGCATAACTAAATACTGTAACATCGTATATCACCAAGAATCCAAATTAAGGTTGTACAGGCAAACTAATTTTTTCTTCTTTTAACTGAACATTTAATGTGTAACTTGATTAGTATTTTGGGGGGGGAGGGTATAATTGCTGAGGTTGAAAAAAGAGTAAACTAAGAAAGAAATTCCATTATGTAACAATATATTGAAATGAATATACTCATCAGCAGAATTGCAAACTTAAGAGCTACAGCATCAGATATGTACCACGTGAACTGATGTGGCGTAACCAGTAGCAGCAGTAGGTTGTCGTCCTCTGGATGGATGAGCAATCCAGATGAACGACAGCGACAGGCTGCCAGCAGGTATCAGGTGCATGTCATGCAAACCCCAGAAATCTTGGGTTTCCTTTCTATTTCCCTGGAGAGGGATGCCCTTAGCCTGATTCTCTCAGCACCTTGTCAGCTCCTTTTCCTGCCTGCTCTTTATTTTTTTGCCTTGCTCCATTCTTTCTGCACAACTATCAATTATATCAAAACTCAAGTTTCATTGTCTGAGGGAGCACTGTCTGAGTCCAGCATCCCTGATATCCATTGCTGCTCTTCTCCAGGCTATTTTTCTCCACTGCTTCTTCATCTCTTTTAAACTTATCTTCCCCCTTGCCCTACACTCCACTTCCAAATCCAAATTTTCTTGCCTAATAAATACCAGCCTTCCCTTCTTCTTATTTCCATTCTCACACAACCAGTGACAAGTTCTCACTCATTTTCGCAGCCAGTCTCACATAATTCCTTGCCAAATATACTCCCTCTATTCTTCCAGTCTCTTCAGTGTTCAAATCTGACAGAACTAGGCATTCAGAGCACAGAACAGAATCACTCCTCATTGTGTTTCTATGTCAGAAAGGCCTGGAAGAAATAAGTACAGGGAAAAATTGGCTTTGGCCATATAATGTGCTGTGCTCAGTCATGCTGGCTTTTTTAAACAATCTAGTCACTGTTATGAAGTTGTAAGAAGCTTTGATAGACTGCATCATAATGACAGAACCTTAGAGTTTTACTGCAAAAAATAATAAATACATTTTGGAGGATATATGAATAGTAGTTTTCCCAAAGACTTATATTTGTTGGCATTTGGATAGATTTTCACAAAGGAAGTAGAAATATTATGTGGATTCAAGTTCGTTGCTCCCAGATTTCAACACCCTGATGGCTGGTATGGAGATACTACAGCATTTAATATAAAAGATTGCCAAGATTTTTAACATGAACTAAGCCATATAATTCTCTCTCACTTCACTCCTTAAATGACTGAGCTAACATGGTTTAAAATAAGTACTATTTAATTTGATAATAACAGTGGTTAATTAAAATTATTTTTAAAATAATAGATATAATTTACATTACATTTAAAAACAAAACAAAACGTGTAACTTTTTCTGTCCCCAGATAAACAAATCCAGCCTGAGGCAAAATATGAGCATGTAAATATTAGCTTGAACAATTAAGTCTGCCAAAGTTACAAGTGATTTAATGGGAAGAATAAGTAAGAGGCATTATCAGCTTCCCCATATTTCAATATATAATTCACGCCCTTTAAGGCTTAAGTGACATAGTGAGTTTAGGTTAGACAAAGTGATATAATTGTTGAGAGCTCATAATTACCTGTCATATTCATAAAACTGTATCAGCATACTTCTAACTATCTTTTATTCATCATCTGTATAGTGACATTGGGTCAAAAACATGGTGTAAAATTCACCATTTGACACTCCCTACAGTAATCATTATCTTTTTCATCTAGGAAGTATGAATTTCAATTCTGTCCCTTCACAAAAACTTACAGAAAGCGCAGCTTGCTCCTTTCAGCAAAATATACTCTTTTACAACATGCAGAGCATTTTTTCAATAGATGATCTAAGTCAACTCATTAAAGATCCCAAAGGAGCAGTTTTCAAGACTCATTACTAAAATCTGAAGTTCTTTCTCCCTACTTTTGAACTCAACAAAAGCCAAATATGGTTTCAGAAAACTGTTATGGATAGTTTTATAACATGCAAAACATAATATTAGTTGTAATGTTTTAATCATGAACAATCAAATCTATAATACAACTTTAAAGGTGTTTCTACAAAATGCCCTTCTCAATCTAGCCAGGCAGTTTATGTAAGTAAACAAGAAACAGTTGAGGAACGCTACATTCAATATAGGGAAAAAAATCCCCTTAGACTTCAGCTAAATGGTTCTCCTCTTTTTTCCTCCAGTCCCCAGCACCTCCTCCTCCAGAAAATGTTATTTGCAAAGATGCATATAAAAGAAATCAAACATGCTTTTCACAGCAAAACAGATAACTCAGACAGCTTTTTCTTCCATGAATCTTTAATATCTAGCTAGAGTTAAATGTTAAAGTGAATTTTTTATCAGCTGAAGCACAACAGTTTGATGTTACCATTTTCTGAAGTTAGAAAGGAAGTAAAACATGGTAGTTTATTTTTATGGATCTTTTGCATATGTTGTTCATGAAAGCCAGAAAGAATGAACATCTAAAAACTACCAGATTTTTAGACTATAATTTCAGTTTTTCTGTAAAAAAAGAAGCCTGATATGTGCTAAAGAATAAATAGTGACTTCTCTCTCAGCTCTATTAGTAATGAACATTCCACAAAAACACTAGCACAAACAGATCATTTTTTTCTTCCTAATATCATAGAAAAGTTGGTTGTAAGGGATCTCCGGAGGTTATCTAGTCCAACCTCCTGCCTGAAGCAGGATTATTGCCACATTAAATCAGGCTAGTCATGATTTAATCTAGCCAAATCTTAAAAAGCTCAAAGGATGGCGATTTCATAACCCTTCTGAAGAACCTGTGCCCATGCTACCCCACCCACCTGGTGACATTTTTTCCTTCTTAAATTCCAGTCAGAATCTCCAAAACCACTGCTTGTGTCTACTGGCCCTTTTTATCTCATTTGGCAGTACTGAGAAGAGTTTGGTTTCATCATATTTGTAGCCGAGTAGTTGTAGAGTGCTCTCATATTGCCCCTTAGTCTCTCCTTCCCAACACTACACAAGCCCCAGATCCCTCAGCATCTCTGTAACCTCCATGTAATCTAGGACTCTGAGCATCCTAGCAGCACTCTTTTGGACCCTCTCCTGTTTTTCCACATGCCTCTTGGACTGAAAAAAGGGTGGGAATTGGTCACATTATTCCAGATCATAATTTCCCTCTATCTGCTGGCCACACTCCTCTTAACGTATGCCAGTATGCAGTTTACCTGATTGGCAGGAAAAGTGCACTGTTGGGTTAGTACTCAGCATCTGCTGTAACCTCCAGGCCTTTCCAAGGAAGYTGCTATTCAGATGTCTGCTTCACAGCCTGTGCTGATGCATGGGGCTGTTCCACCCCAGGTGCAGAACTTCAGACTTCTGGTTGAACTTCACGAGGTTTCTCTTGGCCTAGTCTTAAAGCTCTGCCATTCATCATGTCAACCACTCCCTCTATATAGAGTCATCCAGAAATTTGCTGAGGGTGCATTCTGTGTCATGATTTACATCATCGATGAAGATATTCAACTGATATCCAAGGAATCCTGAGGTACTCTGCTCATCACTGGCCACCCAACAGATGACAAGTGATGATTATCCTTTGAGCCTAATGGTGCAGTCAGTTCTCAACCCAGTCTCTTCTTTCAGTCTATTCTTCTCAGCTTTTAAATGACAGCACTGTGGGAGACTGTGCAAAAGCCTTACCAATGTCTGCTGTTGCATGCGAGAGGGCTTTGCTCCAAACACACACACACACTAGCAGAAAAACACTGCAGCAGGCTGTAGCCGTGCTGGGGGCAGACTAATGAGCAAGGTAGCTGTGTATAATCTAGGAGATACTGAAAAGGATATCCAGGAGGAAACCAAAAGGTACCTTTTTCCAGCTATGGATTAGTTGCACATGTTTATCCAACATTTCCTCATGTTCAGATGAGAGACTGCTGGAGGAGTTTTGTAGGGTGCTCCCTGTGTCCTGCAACGCATGTTACAGATCCACCTGCTCTGCCCACAGAAGAGAAATAAAAGGACCTGAAATACCATTGCAGTCAGTGCCCAGGAGAGACAGTGGTGAAGAGGTGTTGTCACATGCCCTACAGCAGGTCACAGGTGCACCTCYGTAGGAGATATGGCAAGGGCCAGGGATGCCTTTGGATGTAGGGGTGTTTTAGCCAGCAAAGAGGTATTCTGCATGAGGTAGCCTCTGTGCTAGCGTGGAGCAGCGGCACTGGCCAGTGTATTGCAGCCACTGCTCACCCCTCATCCATACAGCCAGTCAGTTCATCATGAAAGACAATCTGGTTGGTCAAGCTTCTCATGATGTGCTTTTGGTAAATCTATGTTGACTATTCCAATTATCTTCTTGATTTTTAAATGCTTGGAGCATACAGGCATTGCAAACGAAGACTGAGGCAAAGAAGATGATGCGAAGTAGACTCTTCCACACTGTCTGCCATTAGATTGTCTCCCCCATTCATCAGTCAACCCAAATTTCCCCTTTCCTTTTGCAACTGGCACACCTGTAGAATCACTTTTTGCTACTCTTTAGGACATTTGTAAGTCTTGGCTCCAGCCAATCAGCTTTCTGATTTTGACATTAAGCACCCAAGCAACACTTGCCTATGTCTTTTAGTTTTGTTCATCCAGAAGCTCTTTGCTTAGCCAATAAAGCCTTCTGTTGAATTGCCCATCTTCCTGTTCAACAGAATGGTTCCTTCCTGAGTTCTCAATAAGTTTTCTTTAGAAATCATCCATCTTTCCTGGACCCTGTGCCTCTGTGGCAGCATCCCAAGAGATTTTGCTTAGCARATCTCCAAAAAAGCTGAAGTCTGCTCTTATGAAGTCTACAGTCTTAACTTGCTGACTATCTCCCCAGACTTCCTTTGAATCCTGAACTGAACCAACTCATGGCCACTCTGACCCTAATAGCTGTCTATCACCACATTTGCCACCAGTTTCTTCCCTTTTGTAAGCAGCAGATCAAACAGACAATTACTCCTGTCTATCTCATTGAGCATTTTCATTTGGAAATCAGTAGCAATGCAGTCAAGGCATCTCCTGGACTGTCTGCACCATCTTACTAAAAACCAATTCAAATAAGAACTTACTTGAAGAATGTGATGATTGTATTGATATAGTTACTGGCGTATGGCTTTTATCCACTTTTACTAAACTGAAATTCTGTTATTTTATTTAAAGTTTAAAATGTGACAATCTTCATAAAAAATACAAGAAGATAAAGCTTCCATCGTCAGTGATTTTAAAATGAATCCAACAAAACGAAAAAGTAAATTATGCCCTTCACTGACAGCATTTTGGAACAGTAACAAATACAACCTAAAAAAAGCTTAGCAATTAAAGAATAACATTCAGCATCATTAAAATTTGTGGTTCAAGATTATTTTTGTCACTTTTTCCCCCTTGCTCTGGTTGAGCTACTTTTTCCCCATAGTTTTATTAAGTAAAAGATGTACAGAATTTTTTTTCATCTTCAGATTCAATATCAGATCAAAAAAATATAAGTTTTCATCAACTGAAACACATATTTTTGTTGTGGAGAAGAAAAACAGTATTCAGATAAAAAAATCTGGAAATGGAACAAAAACAGAACAACAAAAAAGCGAGAGAAAGTGGATAAATTACGCCAAATGTTCAACTATTTAAGCTTTACAGATAGATTCACTACAGTAAGTTAAAAGAAAGTTTGTCATCAGCTTCTCTCAAATCACATGTGCAATGAATTATGATAGTGCAAAAGCCTCTTATACCGGAGAAGTTACTGTTCCAAATATTTTTAGCTGGCAAAATGAAATCTGCCAGAAGTGTTGTCATATTATGACTGCATGGGTAATAAATTTCCCTATGTGATCACCATGTAAATTAGCTTTGAAAACCTATTATAGCGAGAACCAGGTAGTTTTAATGGATAGCACTGCAGTAGTTAGCAATCATTTTAATTATAAAAAATTATGTGAGGAAACCTAATTATAAATGATGCATCAAGGGATCTATAGGGTCCATTAGAATTATCAATATGATAATTAACTTCCCAAAAGATTTTAAGTATTTCTAAACTGGTCAGCACCAAAGACTTTCCAAACATCTTTCATTTTAAAGGCAGACTCATCAGCAAATCCTACAGCATTGCACAGAGAAAATGCAATCACTATTCCCAGTTTATAGTTGTGAAAATCACTGTGAGGATTAACTGTAGGATTTTCAATAGTGCTCAGTTTCTTAAACGTCCTACTTAACTAAATATGCCATAATTAGCTACATGGGCATTTAAAAAAAAGGGCTCATCTTCATTCAGGGATTAAATGGTTTGCTTCTGAAGGTCAGAGCTTCTCCATGAAGGAAGTCAGAGGGGAAACCTGGCCTCCTGGCTCATGTTAGGTGTCACAGAATCACAGAATCACAGAATCACTGAGGTTGGAAGGGACCTCTGGAGATCATCTAGTCCAACCCCCCTGCTCAAGCACGGTCACCTAGAGCACCTTGCACAGGATTGCATCCAGGCRGCTTTTGAATATCTCCAGAGAAGGAGACTCCACCACCTCTCKGGGCAACCTGTTCCAGTGCTCTGTCACCCTCACAGTGAAAAAGTTTTTCCTCATGTTAAGATGGAAGTGTCTGTGTTTCAGTTTGTGCCCATTGCCTCGCGTCCTGTCGCTSGGCACCACTGAAAAGAGTCTGGYCCCATCCTCTCGACACCCTCCCTTCAGATACTTGTACACATTGATAAGATCTCCTCTCAGCCTTCTCTTCTCCAAGCTAAACAGGCCCAGCTCTCTCAGCCTTTCCTCATARGAGAGATGCTCCAGTCCCCTAATCATCTTTGTAGCCCTTCGCTGGACTTGCTCCAGTAGTGCCACATCCCTCTTGTACTGGGGAGCCCAGAACTGGACGCAGTACTGCAGATGTGGCCTCACCAGGGCTGAGGAGAGGGGGAGGATCACCTCCCTCGACCTGCTGGCAACACTCTTTCTGATGCAGCCCAGGATACCATTGGCCTTCTTGGCCACAAGGGCACATTGCTGCCTCATGCTTAACTTGGTGTCCCTCAGACAGTGCTGACAGCTGTGTGTTCAGTGAGGATATCCGGCAGCAAGAAGTGTGTTTTTTTATTAACAACCATTATATTCATTTTATCTTTGTGCTTTTGTCTTCTAGTGATCAGCGTAGCATATAAGGAATTATCATTAATATTACTAAATTCACGGTATCCTCTTCTTTTTCAATAGGTTCAGATAAATGCTTGTTTAGAATTATAAGATTTTAGTTTGATTAGCTCAGTCCTATTCAGAGTTTGCCCCGATTACTTGACACCTTTTTTTCTGCCAGCGCAATATGCCTGCCATAGAAAGTCAAATTGTAGAAAAATTCAGCTTCTCATGTCAGTAGTGCCAATATTACAGAACACTTTATTCTGAAAATCTAGATAGCAAGAACACCACAGGAGAGGAGTAATCATGGAATATACATGCTTTGCTGGGTATTCATTCTTCCCAAATAACACAAAATGGAGGTTGGTGTGAATACCTCAGTGGAGAACAGGGCTGTGTCAGTATTTGGGTCTACTATCAGGAGAAAAAACAGCAAATTAACTTGTTTCAAAGCAAAATGAAAAATTGGGAGAGGAAAGCATTCTTCTTCCTAAAAAGATCAAAAAGACACAGTAATTTGTTTCAGTCTCCTGCAGCATTTTTCAAGGAGGTATTCTTTGTATTGGATACCTACCTAACCAAGGGGCTAGGAGTGTCATTGCCTTCTCTTCTATTTTATGATTTTTTATTTTTTTTTTTAGTAGTAGAACTAATTAGTAAGTTGAAATCAACTACATGAAATGTAAAGAAACACAAGATCATATAAGTATACTTCTGTAATACCTTACAGTTCTTCTAACTGAATGGTCATCCCAGGCTCAGTGTAGCTGTTCTCCTTTTTAGGATTACTTCTTCCACACTCCACAGCTTCTTGATCTCCTTAGCTATCATCCACTTTTGAGGTTGCCTTTTTTTGCTGTTTTTAAACCTTGCCAACCCCTTCTCAGTAATAATGTTTACAAAAGGACAGAATTCAGCCCTACAAGCTTACTGGCAAAACCTTCATCACTGTAACCTAGAGATTATATTAGTGTTCTTTCTATACACACACATTTTAGAAATAATGAGATCAGTATTAACCCATGTAAAGCCTTGATGAACAATTTAATGAAATCATTTATTTAACTATTAATTWAAAAATGTAGCTTATTGTAAACCTCTGGAAAAAAATTCATCCCAAAGGATTGTCTTATAAATTGAAGGAGAGCACTTGGTTTTGCATCCTCAATCAAAACAAAGGAGAAATTCCTTTATCCAAGCCAGGGATGCAAGGTGTGGTTTCCAGACATTTATGTCCTGATTAAAAATTGTATCATGATTTATACTCTGAATCTGTCTGATCCAACAAGTTAAGCAGCTTGAGATCTTAATCATAAGCAACAAGAAAAATGAAATGCAAATTAGCAGGTTATGAAGCTGATGAATACATAAGTGGATGAGATTCTTTGGCCTGAGATACCCAGTAGCCAGGTTAGAGGATCAGAACAGCCCCATTCTAGCTTTAAACACAGCCAATCTATAAATACTGAAGTGCAGAAAAAAATAAATTTATTATTTTCTATTGCACCAGACATTATATTGAGAGCTCATTTCACAAATTTAACAACTGTTGCCTTCCAAGTGAATGGCAGTTCTCTTCAAACAAAAAAGATAAATGTAAACTGTCTCATCAATGACATTCAGCGTTCATGTAACGCAAGGCATAAAAGAACCCTCCCAGCATTTCCCTCTTTGTCTTTTATAATTGGAAACCAACTAAATGGATAAAATTCTGCTACCTTACTTCCCCATAGTAGGCTCAGTCCTTTTGGGAATGTAAGAAGAAAGGAATAGAAGGGGTTTCCAGGGTCATTTTATTCAGTCTTTTCCTACTGCAGATAATCACATCAAAGAATCCCTTTTATAAAGGTATCAAGTGCCATTTTATGTGCAGTTTTCTTTTTACCTCCGTACTCTCACAGAAAGCTGTTCCATATTATGATTACTCTAATGGTTAAGAATTTTTTTCCAGTTTACCACCTAAATTTATTCACAGCCAGTTTATACAAATTTTCTATTTTCCCATATTATTTACTCTTCATGGCATTTATCCTTCAATATACGTACACAGAGCAATTACAGCCTACTTCAGCCTTGTTTTTGCTAAACTAAACAAGCCAGACCTTTCAGGGCACACTGTCAGGGACAGGTACAAACACATGTATAGTCACTCCACCCATACATGCAGTGAGCCAGATGAGTCACTGATCCTAAAAACTTCTAGTTGTGCTAGTAAAGAATTACTGTAGCTACTACACCTGCTAAGAAGCAGAATATGTTGCTCAATCTCAGCATTGCTCTAATGTAGCCATGTTGTTTAGGAACCAGGGCAGGATTGCATCCAGATATCATGGACCTCAGGTTATCATTCATCTCTTTGATCTTTCTTTTAGCTGTCTCCATACTCGTAACAGTTCCATTTCATCTTCCTTTGAACATGGGTGACAACAGCTATACACCGTATTCTATCTGAGGTGCACTAACTGTTTTAACTATGTTCTTTGTAACTGTCGTGAAAGATAACAAATAAAGAAAAGCATCTGACCTGGTGTAGTCGTCCTCCACAAGCATGTGCTTTGGAATGGGTGAGTATCTTCCTGGTGAGATCGGGGCCAGAGATGCTTTGTACTCTAAAGTGCCATTGTTTCCAGAAGTGAGTATATGATTTTCCATCGGTGGAGAATAAGCTGATGGTAAGAACAAGCATTTCTTGTTAGCCATGTTCATGTCTGATTAGGTCACAACAACATCATTTTCAGTTAAGTACCAACAATGTGCTCATTGCTGTACGTAACACCAAAACAGTCTATGCCTGAGACAGCTTAAAATTTAGCAAGGCAGTAAAAGAATGAACAGCTGGAACTTTCCTGAAACATTAATAATAATAATAATAATACTGTTGCTAACTCATTTTGCAGAGAGTGAATCTTAGGAGGGGATCTGAATAAGAAAGAATAGCCTGGGAGAGAGGAAACAAAGGTTTTCTTCAATCAGGACAGACTAGAAGAAGGAAATGTAGGTAGGAAAGAAAGAGATGAGAAGTACACTCATCATTTTGGCTCCAGTATACAGCAGTGGGAATAATACAATAAGAGCTTAATGCAGGATCAGGACAGGAATTTTAGGTATGGTAAGGATTATGTACGGTGAATATTTAAAGCTGTGATATATTAAAGGTGTCAAATTCCTAATATAATTGAAATTTCAGTACCAACATAGATGGCATCATCATTCAGATCTCAGTAAATCTGGATATAAAACAGAAAGCGGATTCAAATGTTATACATATAATGATTAATAATGACAATTACAGGAGTACGTGCCTAATTTTATATTGGGTCTGCGGGTTTTGTTGTTGTTTGTCTGCCTTTTGCCAGTCTCGAGTTACTGGGGATATTATTAATATTACTGGAGAGATGCAATAACAGTTGTATTCAAATCTCTAGTTAATGTAATTGAAAAGGAAATGATGAATAGGAAAAATAAAGACACATGCTTCTGCAGTGAGCTATGATCAATTTTCTCATGAAAATAAGACATTTAAACTTTCTAGTCTTAGTTTCAGTCTTTTTTTCAGATGCTTAGATATGGAATGTTTCAAAGCAAAATATCTCTATGGGAAAAGGCTATTACCCACTCCGAAATACTCTGAACGTGTAGGTATAATGAAAGGTTCCCAGGGGATAAACAAATCTCTATGCACCAACAGCCTGGGATGGGTTACTGCAAATCTTTTAATCCTTATGCTCCCTCTAGAATTGCTTCCATCTTCTCATATGCTGCTGATCTATAATCTGACATAATAAAACACACTGTTTTAGAACTCCTAAATTATTATTTTAGAAAGCATTATAATGTAGGAGATTGGATGGGGATATTTAGTTCTTTTACTTCTTGAGCTTTGCTAAGGATCCAGACCAGACTGTTGCTGAACAATCATGCCATCTGTTGTAACATTTGCTAAGTAAATAGGTATCCTCGGCACAGTTGAGTATAACATCTGATGTGCATATTACAAAACCTTTCTGTCTGTTTTTATGGAGTAGTCTGAATAAGGAGGATTATGGATAGTTATCTTTCCCCTCAGCTTTGTCAGTCCACAGTTGAGCAACACTATGTAGAAGTGCAGAGGAATTTAATCTCTGTTTTTTACTGGGAAAAGCTGCCTTTTCCAGTCCTTGGTTGGCTTCCTGGCCTTAAGTGCCCCTAGTATTATTGGCAGATGGTCTAATTGGACATAGATCAGTTGCTGAGGCTCCTGTCACAAATTAAACTGCCATCCAGTTGTTAGATGGTGGCAGCTGGTCCCAGCTGGTAGTGGAACCCCAGTCAGACAGTGTTTAAACATCAACTACATGAAGGAAGGGAGTTCCAGTAATAAACTGGTCAGACTTGCAAGCACTGGGGGAACAGAGAGCTGCAGTGGAAATGTTTAAGGTTGCTGTGAACAAAAAGGGACCGGGAATGGCTGGGTATGAAAGCACCAGGAGGAACAGCAGAAAGGCGTCTATAAGAATGGCACACGTTGATGGCACCTAGATTAATGGGTCATCAATACCCCCAGCACAACCCCAGTCTCTGAGGACAGACAGATCAGTGCAGCCTGTGCTCAAATTAAAACAAAGACTCAAGCCATTAAGAGATGATGGGAGTAGATAAAAATTGAATCTGGAGCCTAGGACACTCAGATAAGGAGACAAAGGACACCGAGTCAATCCCGAAGATTTGCAGAGGTGGGAAAAGAGGGAGAGACAATAGACCCTAATTTGCTGTCATCTCCTAGGGGGAACAAAAGGCTCATCAGCAAGGAGGCTGCCAACCTAAGAAGAGCATATTGTGCTCAGTTGTCTCAGGGAGTCCTGGCCAGATCACCTGGATACCTGCCTTTGTACCTGAATGCTGGGCATGAGTTTGCCAGCATGAGAACATGAAAACCTGAGGTAAGTCTATTTGTTTTAGAATAAAATCACCTTTCCCCCGCATAAGATCTTGAACTGAGCTTTGCTACATCGTTTCAACAACTTTTCCTCCAGCCCAGAGAGTACATTCAATGCAAGGACAAACAATGCCATAGTCCTCAGCAAAGGAATGTCAGCTGAACATATATAAAGTTAAAGGACAGACTGAGAATGGAGCAAAGTGGGAGAGGAATTTAGAAAGCAGATATGCACAGAAAATTGGTAAATTTGTGTAGGTAGAACAACAATTTATATTCCAAGTAAGTATTCTATGCAAATATCATATTCATTTTCCTCAGGCTCTTCACTAAGTTTGTACAGGATGGTTTGCTGCTTGTTCTAATTTTTCAGTGAACAGAGGACCAGTCTACAAATCCAATAATATTTCAAAATATATTGCATATATTTATCACATTAACTGTCATAAGAGATACAGTTCAATCTGCTTACTTGGACAATGGCTGATTGGAATCAGCTCAGCAGTACATTATCTACATTGCCACTTTTGCTGCAAAAGTACTTTAGTAGAGTTATATTATTTGTAATATTTTATGAGTGTAGCATACTTAAGTGGCAATAATCATTTCATTTTTGTAGCTCCAAGCTGTTTCGTAAACTTTAAGGGAGTATTTGGACAAGCTATGGAAAACCACAATCATCTGACAAACTGAAGTCTCATACAAAATGAATTGCAAAAGTCACTTACAATGAGTAATATCTGGCGGGCCATAAGGATCAGTCATGTAAATGGTGGTGGGCTTTCCAACTTTGAGATACACTACATCTGATGTGTTCTTCAGTATCGCTACTGCCTCTTCATGGGTAACTTCTTCTAAACTGTAATTATTTACCTTAAAGGAGAAATTAGACAGGTGAGTTAGGATGGAGAAGTAGACACAAAAAAATGACACTGTCTTGCAGTTGTCACCATGTTAAAAAAAATGCTGTAGACAAATGGCACTGAAGATTACAGAAGTAGTTTTAACAGCTTAGTCTTTTCTTAGTGCATGTATACCCAAGGACTGACTTTACAGTATTGATAATATCAGACAATCATAATGGTCCGTCTAAATATTTTGAGATGGCAGCAGGTCTTGTCAGTACAAAATTCCCTTGTGATATTCCATTGTCAGTATTGTCATTAACATAAAATGATATTTAAAAATAATTGAATAACTGAGCACCACATCATCTATAGAATGTACCTATGTTATTTGACATATCAAGATTGACTGCCCAAACCTCAGAAATACTCCACACCCTAAAATCTTTTCACCCATGATATTACATTGACAGWTGAAATAATAAGAGGTACAGACAGGAATACTAAATAAAGGGCTGCCTATGAGGTGCAGGAAATGAACAGAGGCAGTTATGAAAGGAGGAAAAGAGATTTTGAATTGGAAAGACTGTCAGTTTTCTGTAAGCACAGGAACACACATTGAAATGGTAAGAGGATGTTGCACTAATTCTGTGTTTTATTGGAACAGAGAAATACTTAACCATAATCAAGGAGAAGAGGACAGGACTATAGATTAAAGGAGGAAGAAGGTGGTGACAATAAGTCTTGCCTATTTATGCTCTACCTCCAGTTAAAAAAAGAAAAAGAAAGAAAAAGAAAAAAAAAGCAAGCTCAGGCGTGATTTATTATAGTGAGGTATAAAATTTATTCACATGTAAATCCACTGTATCCACAAACCAACAACAATAGGCTCCTATAGGCAGAACAGTGAATGGTCCCTGCCCCAAAAACCATACAGACTGAACAGAGAAGTTATAGGATAGAGGAAAMAAGTAACTAAGGCTTCAGGCTTATAGTGTATGCCAACAGAAAAGCCTACTTTTAAAGGAGAATGTTGTGTACGAAACATTTCACTGTGATTTAAAGTGCTATCCTCGAATATTTAGAGTTATTGCAAGGATTCCTTGTAAAGCTTATGCAATATGGAAGAAAAAGAAGCTCCTCAGCTAGGATGAGTATAGTATAGCTGTAAATCACAGAATGCAATAACTGCCTAGGGAATTCAGTATCAGTAAATTATCAGAGACTCGGCTGTGAAACAGGATAATAAGCTACTGCCATAGGGTTTGGCAACTGGAAAGAAATCCAGACATTATGAAGCACTGGAGGACTCTTTATACCAAGATGATGGCATCAACACCAAGAGAGAGAATGATTGCTATTGCATAGTATTGCTAAACATAAGGTTTTTGTCTACATTTTGAATCCATGCATAATTCTCAGACTCAGTTTTAAGGTTAATTGAAAGAGGCAATGACAGGCATATTATGACAATTTGACACAAAGAGCAATGATATATCCTAACACTCAGAAGAGAGTGGCTGATGCTCTGTGCAGTATTTTGACAGGTCTTCTATATATAAAAAAACCTCCTCTATATTCTATGAATTTCTCTCTCTTTTTTTCTTTGCTATGAATAACATTAGCATACATATGCACTTTTAATAAATAAATTTATTTTAAATTACTAGGCTAGTAGTAAGAAGAATTGACTGAAATTAAACCTTGTTTATGTATTTTAAAACTGACTTAAATACTGAAAATTCATACTGGCAATATAGCCACATTCTTTCCTTCCCTCACTGTCTGTACATTATATCCTGTTGTGTTTCATTCTAACTCAGGATGGAAGCTTTCTGAAGCAAAGAAAATCTCTCATAACCTCCCACTATACTGCTCCTGTAAATGATAAAAGTTCTTATTCAAAAAAGACACAGAAGTAAAATATCATAGCACTGTCTGAACAATCTGAAAAAAAGATTTTTGATCTTTTTAGGAGTGTATAAAAACAATTTAGACACAAATTGACTTGTTTCAGTCTTTTTTCAAAGGTTTTTCCTGGAAATCTAGCTGATCAAAA
The DNA here is from genome assembly GCF_003343035.1 of Apteryx rowi. NCBI lineage: Eukaryota > Metazoa > Chordata > Aves > Apterygiformes > Apterygidae > Apteryx > Apteryx rowi. The sequence goes on along the minus strand of NW_020449319.1, from coordinate 802,638 downwards.
TCATGGTAGGACTGTCATATTTCCATCACAACATACTTGGATGATACAGTTGTGCAATTTGAGGATAAACAGCCATTTTAGAAAGAGGAAATTTAGCATGATACATATAGAACTTACATTTGCCTTGACAGGTCCTGCTTCTTACCTATCTGATAATAATTTTACAGGTAGTTTGTTAAAGCTGGGTACAAGCTGTACAAATCTTAAAATTAAAATAAGAATTAAAGACTGAGCAATTTTAAACTAAGACTTAATATCTGAGTAGTTACACATTGTTTTTTTCTTTATACACTTAAACATCTTTAAGATCACTGCAAGGGTTATGCACAATTAAGTGTTTTTTTCCTATTTCCTGGTGCATATAAGCTTAAACTTGAAGAGTGTTGTGGAAAACTGAAATAGACAGTGCTGGCACTTGGTAGAACTAAAAAGAAAATAACACATCAATAAAATAAAGATACAAAGGAGAGCTTCAAAGAAAAGACTGATGGAAGAAAATTTGAGGAAAAAAATAGCCCTTCAAAGTAAACAGGGTTCAGCTATAAAAAGTATTCCAGTAACACATACCAAAACTGGTAATCAAATGCCTCAGAAATATTTAGAAAATTAGAGAATTTTCCTCTCTAAATACAAGAGTCCTAGAAAGGAAGCTTGCTACTGATTAATTTTGTGCTGGACTGCAGTTCTCAGTGAACAAAGGCACAAAGACAGATTTAAGCTACATCAAGAGCAAACAAACAAAACCAAACAAACAAACAAAAAGGTTGATTGATTCATTAAGGTAAAGATTCGCAGTAGTGCCATCAGGTCTCTTTTAAATGTGAGCTCTATGAGAATAGGAGAGAACCACCTTTCTCTATCACTGATGATCAATTTGGCATTACAACACAAAAAATACACATTTCCAAATTTCCTCCAGAATGTAGTAAAGCTGCCTGCCCTTGCTTTGGACCTAAAACTCCCATTAGTATGTGTATGTACCAATAAATTTTCTACTTTTTGCTACTCACAAAACAATGTCATGAATAAATACGTTTGAATGTATTCTGTTACACAAAAATGAAAACCTGAATACACTGAAAAATTATGTTGTTACCTCCCTAGGTACTACTGCAAGATGTTTGTAGTGTGTCATTTTTTTAATAAGAAAATATTTTGGATGACATTCTTCAAAATCCCATATCAAAGATGGTGATTACTAGGAAATATGATAATTCATTGTTCTTTCTGGTAAGACTGATAGGGAGAGGAGAACCTCACATATAGTCTCCAAGAGAGATTTCCTGAGCTTTTCCTTGTTTCCATAAAAGTTACCTATTCCAACAGAATTTCAGCTACCGACTATTTCAACTACAAATAATTTCAGCTACTAATAGTGGCTGTGTTTCAGTGGCTAGGGCAGAGAAAATGCAGGATAACAAAGTTCAGTTCCCGCTGTTGAGGCAACCACAGCGGAGGACATAATCTGAAAAAAAAAGTTGAGTCAGAAGTAAAGAAGATAAAGAGTGGGAAGTGTGCACAAAATAAGAAGGCAAAGTGTATATGACATATACCCCTCTGAGATGCTGAAACGTTTGTGCAGAAGGGCTGACATACATTGTGTGGGTAGATTGGGTACTGCACGCCAACCTTCTGGCTCTAGGAAGCCAATTTAAGAAGCAACAAAGTAAGAGGAAAAAACCCTAAGACAAATGCTAAAACCAAGTTTACCTGAGTGGTCAGTGGGTGTGGAAGAGTCAAACAGAAGCTACATCTAAAGAGGTGGCAAACTCAGCTACRAGAGTCAGGAACCTGAGCCATAAAATGCTGTCACAGGAGCGGCAAGACAAAAGTCAAAAAGAAAATAAGCATGGACCAAGKTTTTTTTTTTTTTTCTGATGTGAAAAATTTTATATGCAGAAAATGCAGAAATGCAAACAGCACCTGGAGTAAAAAAAGATACCAGGAAAGCATTTCTATAAACAGAAAGCATGTGATAAGAGGACATACTGCTATTACAGGAAAAGAGTAAGAGGAAGAAATAATATAGCAATAAAGAAGAAATGAAAGACATTTACAAGTCCAATCAAAGAAGATATTTGAGTGATGGGGGAAATCACTAACCAATGTTGCCAAAGAGTCATAGAAAGATTTTTTTTTCTTAAGTGGCATAATGAAGGCAATGAATTGTAAACCTAAGCCAGAATTATCTTATTTGGAAAAATTCCTGGATTCATATTAGAAAACAAAGGCACGGAGAAGTAGCTGGAGTAAAAAGCTTTGAATTCCCCAAATGACTGTACACGTGCTCTAAAAAATAACTGCATTCACAAGAGCATAAGCTGATAAGAGAACAAAAGAGCTCTGGAGGAATAAGTCTGTCTTAATTCATTGACTTTTTTTAAAGGAAAATTGTTCCTTTCATCCATTGATTTAGAGTAAGTGAGATCTGATTCACTCAAAGAAGGAGAGAAATAGGTGATCTTTACCTTGCCAGTGGCAATGTTTGCTTTTGTGTTGTATTTTACATGTTAGTCAGAAAGTGGATTTTCCTGAGCAAATTTGAGTGAATATTCTTCTGCGAGCACCTGTGACCTGTCAGCTGTAAACAGCCTACAACTGCTGATGGCCTGTTTAAAACTCAGCATGATTTCAAAGACAACAGAGACAAGTTATTCTGTGCTGAAGTCCTACCATGCCCTAAGAAAGTAAGTCTATCTGAATTAACTGACCACATATGATACCATAGACTCCTGAGTCAGCTGTACAGCAGCTGGACTGTGAATAGAAAGAAATGGCCTTTGACCACCTATCTTCAGGTCACATTGTGAGTTACTCACTCTTAAATTAGCTTGCTTAGATTATAAGTAGCTATGGGCTAAGCGTCTCAAAATAAAACTACTCTTTGCAGAGTAATGCAAGTGTTTGTGCTTCACAGACAAATGGGAGACTGAACTAACAGGCTTGAGGAAGCGTGTGCATGCACAATACAAGTGACATTGAACCATAATCTTCATTTTTCAATCCCAGCATATACTGATTTAGGTAGAAAATTGTTTTTAAGGCTAATAATGAGGCATGAGGATGATAAAACTGAGCAGGAACAGCCAGGTAATGACAGTATCATTACAGTGAATAAATGGGGGGACTTATTGCTATGGTACCATCCAAAGGCTGATCCTAGCAAATCTACCTTTGAACAATAAGTAATCACATCTGTGGTTGAAGCCAATGAATATGCTAACCACCTTTCAATCGAGTAAAAAGTGAGCATGGCTGTTTTAGAGGTATCACAATCACAGAATCGCTGAGGCTGGAAGGGATCTCTGGAGATCATATGCTCCAACTTCCCCGACTGAATCAGGTTTACCTAGAGCAGGTTGCCCAGGACCACATGCAGTCAGGTTTTGAATATCTGCAAGGATGGAGACTCCACAACCTCTCTGAGCAACCTGTCTCTTGTTTTACCACCCTCACAAGGTAGGTAAGAAAGAAGTTGCAATAAGAGGAGTTCTTCATGGGGATAATGGCAAACAACAGGACTGCGGCACTGACTGGCAAAGCTGCTTTTATTAAGGCAAGACCAGTAAGCTAGAGAAAGCACTGCAAGGCCAGAGTCAGTGACAGAATAAATTTGGCTCAGAGCCCAGCACTGCATCAGGAAGGATGCAGCCACGGTCGTGAGTTCACTGAGTTGGTTCAGCACAAATTAATTCTCCATTTCAGAGTATTACTTTTTTTTTCTAATGTATTTGCTTCGTGCCAGTCAGCCAGTATAACCTACAAATTAGGCATTGTCTGTTCACATTACCTTAATGTCTAATCAGATAGTGCCTCTCCTTCAGCTGGTGTAACAGCATAATGCTGAATCTGTGAATGCACCTAGCTGAGCAAAGAGTGTGTAGGAATCACAGCAGATTCACAGCAACAGAGGGTCCTGATGACATGATGTCCACATATACATGTTTTAAGGGTGTTACTTTGGACTAGTCTGGTTCTGCAGACTGAATGCCTGGTAGATGCTGGAATGCTTTAGGAATGCTCCTGGAGAGCATCTCCTGGTGTAGTTTGATACAAAAATATCCAATTTGTGTCCTTGAAGACAACTCCACAATACAACCAAAATCACTTTAAAAGAGCACTCCTGATCTGAACAAAATGCTGATCTAGAAGCATATTAAAATGATATGTATGGTGTGGTTACTTTAACACAAATATGATCTTTTTTTCTGCGTATGATCTGAAATAAACAGATACTGGTAGGGAATCCTCTAAGACACAGATCAACAACTGTGGAATCACAACCCCATTGTGGCCCTGTTAAACAACAAGAGCAATTCTGTGCTCTTTTTGGCACAGAATTGGCTAGAAGCAAGCTCAAACATCTGAAAAAGAAACTGGCTCCTGTTTCTTCCTCCTGTTTTCTTCAAGTAAAGAGAATCAAATCAATTCTATTGATATGTGACTAACATCACTTTTTCCTATAAATAAATAACACTACAAAGGTCTGATGCTCTCTGACTACGTGGTCCAAGAAGCAACAGCTTAATAGATATGGCCCAAACATGCAAGTATGCTGGGGACTTTGAAAAGGTTTTTGAAAAGTTACAGGAATACTAATAAGAGATAAATATTAGCTTAAATATTATTTTCAAGCCTAATGTTCTGAAAGTTTTCCCTGAAGAATACCTTGCTTCTAGCTATTCTAGAATTGTTTTGCACTAGTATAAGCAGAGTTTTATGCTGATTTCTCAATTATTCACTCTGTAGCTTTTCTATCATATATATATATATATAACCATATGGTAAGCTCTTTCACAGTGAGATAAAGAAAATTATTATCATCTGAGAGGTAATAATTCTTAAACCATTTCTCAGATCTTCCTGATCATCTTTATCAATGACCTGGAGGAGAGAGTGGAGGGCACTTTCGTCAAATTTGCAGACAACAGCATACTGGGGGGACCAGCCACAACGCTTGAGGGCAGGGCTGCCATCCACAGGGTCCTGGACAGGCTGGAGAAAGGGACCAACAGGAACCTTGCGGTGTTCAATGAGGACAAAAAGTAAGTTTTGCCCCTGGGAGAGACTATCCCCCTTCAACAACACAGGCTGGGCACTGATGGGCTGGGGAGTAGCTCTGTGGAAAAGGCTCTGGGGTCCTGGTGGACGGCAAGCTGAGCATGAGCCAGCCTGTGCCCTGGCAGCAAAGAGGCCAACAGCTTCCTGGGCTGAATGAATAGGAGCAGAGCCAGTAGAAAGGCTGGGATAAAGGGAAGTGATCATTCCTTTTTACTCAGCACTCGTTAGGCTACAACTAGATACTGGATCCAGTTTTGGGGCCTCCCATACAGGACATTGACGAACTGGAGTGAGTTCAACAGAGGGCCACCAAGATGGTTGGGGGCTGGAGCACTTGCCCTGTCATGACTAAAAGGGAGGCTGAGGGAGCTGGGCTTGTTCAGGTTGGAGAAGGGACATTTTCAGGGCGCCTAACAGCAGGTCCCCAGTTGTTACAGGGAGGTCATCAAGATGGAGTCAGGTGCTACACAGTGGCATGTGGTGTGGGGATGAGAAACAACAGACATACTTTGAAACAAGAGAAGTTCAGACCGGAATAGTGTTTTCCTCATGAGGACAGTCGAGCACTGGAACAGGTTATCCCAGATAGTTTATGCACTCTCCATCCTTGGAGGTTTCCAAGACAAGACCATAGAAAACCCTGTGCAACCTAGTCTGATCTCACAGCTGACTCTACTTTGAGCAGAAGGTTGGACTAGAGACCTCCTGAGGTGCCTTCCAATCTGAATGATCCTGTGATCCAGCGATGCCATGTATGTGATTCCCCTTTGCTGTCTTCCAGTGCGAAGAGAAGCAGACTAGCTGAGACAGCCAGCGAAGCAGTATTCCCACCATAGGCATTACCACCAGCTAGAATGCAGTGAGGAGTAGTTTCGTCCTACCTGTAAGTCTTCAGATCAATTCTGTTCCTTTCATATATACCTAGCAAAAATCCTGAGTTCAATTTTTGGCTTGAGCACTCTTAAGCTTCCTCCAGTAATTTTCCTAATGAGTATCTCAGAATTAATCTACAATGGAGCATTTTTCTGTGGAAGTGCTCAGGATAATAAGTCTCAAGTGAAGGCTCAGTGCTACAGAAACATAACTGCACAGGCAGGCCTATGTATAGATTTCACAATAATCACAATATTTAGTATTTACATAATACTTCCTCAGAATGCTTAACACACCATTAGCAATCTGCATTTAATAATAGTAGGAACATCAAACTGTGAAATGCTCAGATGGCACCTCATTGTTTTACATTTCAATATTTGTTTTGATTTTACATCTTAAATTTTAATCATTTGATTTGCATGTTCTTTGGAAACTGGAAGCATTTCACACAAACTCATCAGAACACAGATACAAAGAAACAACATTCACTGATGAATTCTAGAAAAATGACAAATTCCAGCAAATTTACAGAGAAATGATAGAAAAAGCAAAGATGAAGAATGGATGCACTACTGAGAAGAAAAATAATAAAAAAGTGTTCAAATACATAATAAATAAGGAATCAGCGAAGCAGAAGTAGGACCATATAGATGACAAGGGTAATATTGTGTTGATACAAGTGGTAACACTGCCAAAGGAAAATAATGAATTCTTTCACTCACTGTTCACAAAGGAACATGAAGTAAATGTCATGAACTGACAGATACTTCCCAAGGTAGAAGAAAAAAATATTGAAGGTGTTTAAGAAAACCCACAAGTTACAAGGAAATCAGAATATCTTGTTGGAGAGAATCAGATAAAAATACTTATAATCTGCCCGAATTTTAGAAATAGGTTTTGATCCTGTAACCTAATCTCTAAAAATGTCAGGGTTAAGGTATATAAATAACAAGTTAACCAGGATTTTCTTATGCAGCAATCAAAAGCTTGGTCTGAAAGTAGATGACTAATAGAGAGCACTATTATGATGGATATTTTTGCTCATTTTAAATGAATGGGGAAAATGCAGTGATAAAAGGAGACAAGGGAAGGTAATAAAAAGGTCATGACCAAAAGGAAAGCAGTCTGAAGATGGCACATCAAGCATACTGAGAATGCTTTGGTCATTTTTGGAAGTCAGGTTCAGGAGTATAAACCTGTCAGAATGAAGAAACCTGCAAATGTCTGTATTCAATAGCAGTGAGAAATAAATGAAAGAGTGAGAATAGACCTGACCCCCTAATAGCCATATACTACAAATATCTGAAGAGAAAGAATTTATTCATAGTGGAGGATAAAATAACTATTTGTCAATTCAAATTCATCATGAATGGATTGGGTTACCCTGGAGATGGGGAATGCAGGGTTTATTTATGTTTTTTTTTCTGTCAGATGTTATTTATTATCTTAAGTGAGTTGGCGAGAAGTTAACTGTAAGTTAATAAAATTTTGCAAATGACACAACTGTGAAGAATTCTCACCATGGAAAAAGCAACAGCAAAATGTAAGCAAATTGGAAACAAGGTGTAAAATAACAAAATAAGATGTAACATGGGAAAATACATGTTCCGATACAGAATTAAGACAAAACATCATTATACAAAAATGACTTGAATTTTGCTGTGCTGAGAACATGCAAAGAAGACATGCCAAAGGTGGTAAAAGTTTTAGATTTTGTTTTGATTTTGATAACACCATTTACCGTTTAAGTTATTTTATCTCTCCACTTAGGTTAATAACAACAAGAACAAAAAAAAAAAGTCACCAACACAGCAACCAAGTTCCTTTAATGTTCTCTTTAATATGCTGTATAAAATGAACAGTCACCTTCACATGTGACTGCAACACAATGCTCCAAGCTGAACTTCAATTAGACATAGTGTTGCAGGCAGCAAGAAAGGTCGTGGCAATTTTTTACTGCCTACATATAATGTCACAAAACACAGCTACTGCAGTATATTTTTTTCATGGCATTGATTCAGAAAAGTTTTCTCTACCTGCTGAAAGCTATGCAAATGCATTGACATGAATACAACTTGACACAGATTAACTTCTGCTGATTCACCAGGGTCAGGATTTCCCCCTTACAAAGAATTAAACAAACTCTGTGAGTGGGAAAGAATTATCTACAGGGAAAAATGTACTAACACTGCAAATATCAGGAAGAATTTCCAAACATGAGATCTACTGGAGGAATAAAAACACTTTCTCAGGAAAAAGATGGAAAATATATCTTTTGGAAAATCTATATGCAGACTACATTAAGCATTCATACATATACCGGAATATAGATAATATCCTTCTAACAGAGCCTACACATGAGAATCTAGTAGAATGTTTTTACATCCTTTCCATCCTTTCATTTTCTTAAAATGATGAGTAGAATGAGTACTGCTGTAATGAACAATTTATCTTAAACCTTCTTTTAAAGTTTTCCGCTGCATTTTAACTTGTCACTAATGTGCTTAATGCATTTATTCTCTTCTCAGTTAAAGGATTGTCAAAGTAATACAACTGTTTGCCTTGTCCTCATAAAATGTTGCTTTACCAGCGTAATGCTTTTTAACTGCAGTCTCAAGAATATATATAAGCAATGGGAAAAAATGAAGATGACAGGAGTATAGCTCATAATTATTATAGTTCTACTGGTTACCTCCAGTAAAAAGTATGGTGAATAAAAGTCCCTCCATGAAACAACTTTCAGTCAGTTAGAATGTGATTTAAATTTGTCATACTTACCATAAGAAGTCTATCTCCAACCTGCAATCTCCCATCTTTTTGCGCCGCTCCTCCATCAATAATCTTGGTAACATAAATGCTGTTGTCCCCAGGAATGTGTTGGTTTCCCACCCCTCCTGCAATGCTGAAACCCAGACCTGGAGAAGACAGGCAAAACAAGATATTACCAATACAATATGTAACACTAAAAAGGAGTGCAAGGTTAGTATGTATTTTTTTCTAATCTACTGTACAATGACAGTATTTTTTACAGAACTGCAAATAACATAACAAATATTTGAGGGGTCAATACACTCGCTTCTCCTGGAAGGTCAAGTACAGAAATAAATTAAGAACATGCTTTTCCATGTACAATTACAGGAATTTATAGGAACATACAGACAAAAAGAATCAAACCAATGATGACTACACCAATGTCTTGCCCTTACCAAGAGCCAGTGCAACCTACACTAGGAAGTCATGGCATAACTTGCCAATTGTGAAAGTTTCTCCATGACTAGTAATAAAACTCTGAAGCTTGGACTTTGTTTTGTTAAATATTGATATAAAATATATCACAGTGTACTAGAACAAAATGCAGGATATTCTTATTATCCACAGAATTTGAAAAATATCAGGAGACGTGTACTGCAGGTTTTATAAGTTGTTATAGTATCACAGTGAAAGGTCTGGAAGGATTAAATAGTGTAGATATTTAGATTTAATTCTGCTCTGCATATTTTTCTAGGACACAGATAACATAGGCTATATTAAAAAGCCATAGTCCTTTGTGCACACATAACTTCTGCTCAGCGATCTGTGAAATTCCTAGATGATGACCCGAAGTGTCAATTGGAGCAATGTCAATAATACATACTAATATGATTCAGGGAAGGGAAGGAAAAATAAACAGACCTAGCATCTGTTTAAAAAAAAAAAAAGTTTTACTCTTTTCCTACTTTTCCTGTTCTCTGACACACTGCATAAACACACAAATCATTGCTCTTATTTATAATAAGATTTTTATCTCTCAATCAGAGAAAAGATAGAAACTACTGTGCTTTATTTCCATAAAAATCTACTTCATATGTTTGATTTTTCATAGATCATATATCTAATGGGAACTTCCAGCTGAAGAAATAAGCTGTTACTGACAATAAGTTGCTTATATTATTGCTTCAACCAGGCATATCTCTTTTAGCAGTACAGAAAAATATTAGTTATATCTATCTAAAGAATAATCACTAGTTTTATCTGTGAAATATATTATGCTCTGTCATTCTTAAAGCAAACATATTAGTAATAGGTTCAGCCTGAGCTAGGAATGCAACAGGGAAAAATGAGTTGCCTGGAACGTGGCATTTTATCGCAAACTCACCAGCCTTACTGCTTGTGCAATAAAACTTAGGGTAGGGTATATTTAATACCCAAAGGCTTATTTATCAGCTGTATAGCTGCTCATACAGCAGCTGTATGAGAACGGAGATAAGGTTTTTAAATTGAATTAAATATTTTGATTTAATTTTGAAAAAATATGATTTTTTTCTTACAGTATTTTTATTTGATAATTATTTTTAGCTTAAAAAAGGTGAGGTCAGATAACATAATGGACTACTTAATGGATACTGTCAAAACAGTAAATTAAAGAAAAAAAAAACACCTCTGAAATGATATCTCAAATTGAAAGACTAATTAATTAATTAATTATGATGACTATTAACAACACACATACAGCTAATTAAGAAGTATGGGATAATTAAAATAAAACATCTTTTAATGTCCAACTAAAGCTGATGACCACTGTTACTATTTATGTGGTACTGCTAGGACAACTGCAAAAACAAAAAGATTACATTTCTTTAGCGTGGAAGAATTTGTTCATTACTCTGGGACTGTTACCAAAGAAGTAAAAATACACTGAAAGAAAACATCAAGAATGCAAAATTTCCTTAAACATTAGGAAGAATGATGGAGTTGTGTTCCTTGGTGACATAATTATCATCCTCTTGACCAAGAAAAGCCTGGCATACGTTTATAGCAGCATAATGAAGCAAAGCAAACCAGTGGTCTAGACTGCAGTTGAGAGGGCTTCCTTCAGCATCACCTTGGGAAGGTTGGGTGACGTCATCCTCCACTCCTCCCTGCTCCCCGTTATTAAAACTGTCCCTTGTAAAGGGAAAGGTCATCTCTGGCTATATAGCTGTGCTGTATTTTGTGCAAAGTGGCTCCTATTTTAGCCTGGTCCTACTGCAACATAAGCAAATAGTAGCAAAGATGGCCTGTTACTTTTTCTGCAGTGCTGAGAAGGGTGTTCGCTGTTTGTTTGGGCAGTTATATCACAACTGAAGTGTGAAGCCTAAAAAAAGAGGGCTATAACCTGCGAGCCACATTACAAAAGTGAAGTTTATAATAACAGAAGAGTATGTTCTTCTGAGTCTACATAAAATGTAACTGCTTTACAATGCATGGGGCTATATTGTAGTTGTGAAATGGGGCTGCCTTTGGCATCTGCAAACACAGCCTTGAGTATAGAAAGGTGTAAAAGAGCAGAACAAGATATAACACAGCACTGTTTATTAAGAGAGAAAAAGGAAGGTGGATGTGAGAGACAACTGAGGAAGAGAAAGGCAGGAAATGATAAGTATACTTTATAAAGTGTTTGAACAGGGTGAGCTTCCATGGCTTTCCTCTAATAATCTAGTTATACTGCCTAATTATACTTTCCTGCTTTAAAAGATTACTTCTTGGGAAGAATGAAGAATGGAACAATGATAACATTCAGTTTTAATCAAGTGTTTTATGCTAATTGTTAGGATGCGAATAAAGTATTCTACAATAAAACTTTTGGGTAGGATTCATCTGGCCAAATGACATCAGACACTAATCATTCATGCTACCTTTATAATCAATGAAAATTCATTAAGGGCTCTTAGAGCATGATTCATCTCATCTTACAGAGACATCTGAAAGAGCTCAGATGAATCACACTCCTGGTCTCCGAAAGGCTGTGGAGGTGGCTGTGGGGAGAGATGGGTGGGAAGATCACTGCTAGAAAAGGTCACAACCTGAGTTAAAGTCTGACCCCATTTAGACAGAAGATTGCTGCTTTGTTTGAAGACCTGAGAAAGGTTTGTGCATCTATGGTGTGGATCCCTCTCTGCATCATCTACATCAGGTTAGTTTTATATCAGGTACTTAGTCCATTTTTAAAACAGAGAAACGTTCAAACTTATGGGAACACAGCAAGACATGTTTTCTAATTAAGGTCCTTTTCATTGTCCCTTTTAAGTCCAGAAAAGTCAAAATAAAACAATACATTTAACTGAAGAACCTTTTCCTCATTGACTGCTATAGCCAGGAAGGCTTTTCCATCGTAACACAGAAAATCAGGAAGCCCTTTGAGGAATGCTCTCTCTCTCACCTCCTGTTTTCTTCACGTACAATCTGCATGAATGATGATGAATCACATTCTGGACCCATCACTTTCCACTGAGTAGAGACGGAGCCTACAAGATCAACTTAGGCTAGATAATGTCAACTTCCTAAAAATAAGTTAAACAAATCTTACATTAGTACCCCAAACAGGATGTTGCAGTTTGCCACTATGCTACACAGAGAGCCAGCTTTATTTGAAGCCAACCAATAGAATGAAAATTTTAGAGGATACGTCCAGCAGGAGTTTCACAGTCTTAGCTGGGAACCTTGCTCAAAGAACGTCAAGTCTAAGGTGGTTCAGAACGTTAAAATGTAACTGAGAAGTGTGATTTGCAGGTAATTAACCAAACAGTGTGCTCTAGAGACATATGACGTATAATTCCTAATTGCCGGATTCCTGACTTTGCCGAAGCATCCCTTACCACCACCAGAACAGACCTGCTGAATACAGAGCACTTCAGAGAAGCCACAAGATGTGCAGGACTTGTAATAGAAATATTAGGCTAGATATGAGTGAAATATGAATGAAAACGTGCATGTAAGCACCAGAAGAAAGAACAAGGAGCACAGGGGTTAAAAAAAATGGTATTTATTGATAACACAGAACACCATTCCTAAAAATAAAATTGAAGAATGGGTTGTTTCGGTCAAGCCCGGAAGGCCTGTGCTCTGTTAAGACCACAGCACAGATGTCTTGTCAGCAGAAGAGTCTGTACTGTAACAACAGGAGGCTGGCAGCAAGGTTACAGCATGTGACATAAGCCATTCTTATGCCTGTAAGCCCAACGGGAAAACAGACGAAATCCATAAAGATGTGTATATACCAAACAAAGAAAAACAATGAGCTGCAGCCTTGCCTAAGATTAATGCAGGCTGAAGAAAGCAATATTCTGAAGTAAAGGACCACCTCATAACAACTGTGGACTGGGGGGGTATAAAATATTTGTCCAAAAACTAGTTCATTGTCACCAATCAATAAAATCCCAAGAGATGTTGATGAGGGTTCGATAGCTGGTGTCCCTTGTCATGGGGATTTTGTGAAACTGCTTCAAGGCAGCAAAATAAGCAAATACAACCAGAAAGCACCAGTGCAACCACTCAACCCATTGAGGACCATGGCTGGAACTGCAAGCCTGGCTGCGGGCTCTGACCTTACCAAATCATACTACTGTGAGCAACTGTACCAGGCAAAGAGGAAGCCAAACCGAATTTAGCTCCTGCCTTTCCAGAGGCCAGTTATTTCTCCAGCACAAAAAAAACCATACCTCAGTGCTGTTTTACTGTTGAAAACTCTTTCAGCTAACAGGGCCAATATTTATATAGTCTCTTTTTTTCCTTTGAAAGGCAGAATAGTATCAAACTGATGAACATGCTGATGAAATCATCAGACCTGGAGCGATGAAGTCCAGTCCAGACTTCTAATTAATCAAATTCCACTTAGAGGCAGGAAAGGAACATGGGTAATACAAAGCACTTTGACGGGTATCATTTGATTGACTTGTTTTGACAGGTACTGCAGTAGCGCTATATGAATAAACCAATGGAAACAAGGTTAATTATAAACAGAGGAGCAGCAGGGAATATCTCCTCCTGCCGCTTTGCTCAAGCCTCTAGTTGCCAATTTTAGTTTTCCTGGAGGAGCGACACGACACATTTAAAAGTAGCACCTCACAATAATTGTGAACATTTAATAGGCTTGTTGTAGCTGTTATTTATGATTAGTGTTCATTATTGACAGCAGATTCCTTTATTATTTGGTACAAACAAAAATGAAATATATTACAAAATAAAACCTGAATTATGTTTCACAATAATTTAAACAGTGTCAGAAACAGGAGCTGACCTTCCTCTACAGGCCTCTCTTTCTTTGTCTGTCTTTCTTTTTCATGTCATGAGTCAATTCCTGAGAAACTATTAATCCCAGTCATAGGAAATGTCACTTTGTCTCTCTCCTCTATGTTGCATGGTAGATTCAAATACCATTTTATCGGAGTAAATTCTTCTAGCAATTCCTATTTCTAGCTCATTTGACAGTTTATACCAGAAGGAGTTACATGAACAAAATTTGACTACATTTTGTAACTGTTCTGTGGATGAAAAAGTTATTCTAAAGCAGAGTATGATTCATAAAACTTTAACTAATATTCAGAACACACTTAACAGCTTTTACTTTCCTTGCAATCTTTAATTCCTGTTTCAGTCCCCATTCCAAGATCACTTGAGAGGGCTCTTTGTAAGAAACTGTTTGCTAAGAGCCTGGACTGGGATGAACAACTCCCCGCCACCCCCTTTTCCCCCCACAAAAAAATCTAATTGAGACTATCATTATCTAGTATCACTTTCTGGTAGCCTCGGGTTAGAAACTTCAAGTATCTTCCTTATTGTTTCTGACATTTTTTTGCAGAAATATCTAGTGTTTTCAGTTATTTCCCAGATGATGTCAGATAGAATAAAGATGATGTACAATGCCACCAGGTAAAAAAAAAATTCTTTGAAACCACCTTACACAGTGAGAAAATTATTGTCGCCATTACAGTGTGTGTGTCATTATATACTCATGCCCTTAGCTATTTATACAGATATTGTTACACAGTTCCTTTGTTTTTTCCCATAGCCTTTTTTATTGTTATTATTTTTCTTAATCCCTACGTTCTGACTGCCGGTGTATCACCTTTCCATACTACCGAACTAGCACAGATGGCCAGAATTCAGATTTAGCCTATACTGAGGATCTAACTGGAGAGCACACATAATATTTCCACAAAGTATAGCCACCAGGCTTGTGGGAAAGGCGCTCTCTCACTGAATTTTGTTTAGCAGTTGTGATTATACAGCAGGCAAAGAAAATCCTTTCTTTGCAAATTAGTGTTGATTGCACAGCAATACTGTGCAATACTCCTTTCTCTGAGGGAATCGGTCCTTCCGTAACCTAAGCAGAGAGAAGGCTTATGGCTTTTCAGAGTGACAAATTTTGGCCAAAGCTTTTTACAGAAAGTAAACACTAAAATTTCACCTCTTAAGCCTTTTATTTCCACAAATTTAGAACACTTTCAATTAAAATTAAAGCTAGTATTTTTTTTTGCAATTTTTAAATAATTGCAATGTTTAAAATCTAATCTAAATAAAATGTAAATGTAAAGTTTAAAACATTGTAATAACACAATATGACTGCAAAATCCTCTGCAGAGGTCTGTTTTTACTGCTTGTTAGATGAGAGTGACCAGAGATAGTGATCCCACAGAGATTAAAATGTCTTCAATACGCTGATGCATATGTACATCCATACCGCCCAAAGCAACTCTATAAAGACTAAAGGCCTGGAAGAAAGGTAGCTAGCTAAGACTCAGTCTAGGAGAGGCTGTGGTAGTGTCTGTGTGTTGGCTATCTGTCAAGCGAGTGAAGGGTTAACAGGACTGAAAAAGTCTGCCAACTAAGGAGTCTGCATGGACCCGCAGGGAGGGAGGAAGCGATGCGGAGGTGGTGTGGTCTTGCCTCGCTAGCAGGGTCCTTCCGAACAAACAAACAGCCCTGTTGTTATGAAACTCGCAGAAGTCAGAGAAAACAGTATTTGCCCAGAGTCACAGCTGTATAAAAAAAGGAGACTTGGATACTAAAGACCGTCTCAAAATTATTATTATGAGCCCACAAATTAACGAAATTAGAGAAGTTAGGGATTGAGTAATGAGCGTGGTCAGGTCAAGCTGTCTACATGAAGATGGTGGCAAGACAAATGAGGCGAAGGAGGAAGCGATGTGAAGACATTGCAGTCCACCTCCCTGTTTCACAAGGAGCAAAAGACCATGATCACAGAACTTAACTCTGACCCACGATAACCTTCAGCTCATTACACCCTATTTTAATATTATCTCACACCCCCCTCCTAATTAGCATATCAGGAAGGGGCAGGAAACGAATAATAAAGCAAAAAAAGGCCAATGAAAAGTGGTTCTATGAATATGCAACTATGCATGAATCAGCATGGATGACATTTGCCCAGAGTCTCAGCCAGGTATAAAAAAAGGGTCACCGAGCAGGAGAATTTGAGCAGGGACGGAAACGTGACCTGACCATCCTCTCCAGCTGGACTGTGAGTATTTCCCCCCCTCCCCTTTTCCTGGGACGCTGGGTTAAGGTAACTCCTCGCGAGGTTGAGAGCCCTCTCGTTAAGAGAGTGAACCAAAAGCTTGCAAGTAGTAACTCCTCGAATTTGAGAGACCTCTCGTTAAGAGAGTGAACCAAGAAAGCTTTCAAGCAGGGATATGCAGTGCTTTCAGTTACTAGCGCAGTAACTGACTATTTCGGGTTATCCTTTCTAAACCAGTAATCACATTGCATCGGGTTATCCTTTCTAAATCAGTAATCAACAATTTCGGGCTATCCTTTCGGGCTATGCTTTCTAAATTAGTAATTGCATTATTTTAATGGATGTTACTAACCTAAGAGCTTGCGTGAGGAAGTAAACATAGTTTTTATTATTATATCACTGTCTCAGTCATTACTATCAAACCGTCGTAGCGTGACACTATCCAACTGGCAATGATGGCAGGCTAATTTTTACACCCTTGGTTGAGAATACCTGAGCAGGTTTATAATCCAGAAGGAGACTTCTGAGCTCCCCAGCTGCTATCTGAACCATAGAAGTCAGACAGGACAACTTGGCTGTCTCCATTTCAAACACAAACCTTGCAAACTGCCATTCATGCCACCAGGAAGCACATATAATTTTAAAATTCAGCTACCACAATGCTATCCACAGCTTCTTATACCTGTTCCACAATGTTAATGTGTAGGGATCTCCCCGAAAGCTTTCCCAGCTGCTGCTTTCTCTGAGTTCTCTGTTCCTCTGGGAGATAGGGGTAGCATGTTACATTTTTTCTTTAGACACAAGGGCTTCATCACAACCATCTCAGACCCATGAAAGTCTGAAACTCAGAAGAGTTCAGAATATGTATATATATATATATATATTTATTTATTTATTTAAAAAGAAAAAAAAGCTTTCTGAATATTCCAGGCATTTTCTGCTAAATTACTCTTCTCTAGCCTCTACACCTGTTCAGAAGCAAATTCAGACTCTTAAACTCTTTCCTACTGTTTTTTTCCTTCTTTTGGGCATAACAATCAAATACTGTAGTAGAAACCTTTGGGTTTTAACAGCAAGAAAGGAATCTGTTCTCAGGATACAGGGTTATGCTCTTTGGTCCAGGAGAAATGTTTACATTTCCAACCAGAGAGGATATGATGGGGAAGTAAGATTTTGACACAAATGTTAGTATACCTTCAAGGTAGTAAGAACATCTTTAAAAGCAATCACAATATAGGTACAGTAGACAGAACATTGGATTTACATTATCATATCTGTAAAAGCTAATCTTTCCATAACCTTTAATATAAAGGCTTGCAAACCTATCTTGCAAAATTAGTCTTCTCTTTGTAGAAACTTGTAAAACAAATACCTAACATGCACATAAATGAAAACAATTCCTTCTTTTCCATTCAGTTTTGCAGTTAAATGTTTTTTCCATTATGGATTTTTTGCCTGCACATATGATCCTTAAGGATACATTCTCCTCAGATGTAGTTGAAAAGAAAGGAAACAACAAACTACAAAATACAATTAGAGTCTCATTAGAAGCTATATTTATTCTATATTTTTATAGTTATTCAAATTAATTTGGAATAAATTTGCCAAAAAACATAGAAAATGGCTTAATTTCACAATAAGAATTCTCAAGAATATGTCAAAATTTATCGTGAAAAGAGGAGGCAGTATTCCTAACTATTCACAATTAATTGTTTTTTAAAGCATTAATGGGGATTCAATTTCACTAAAAAATTATATTAAATCACAGTGTGATAATTTTACCAGCATGAAAGAGAGAGAAAATGATTTAATTTTTGACAAATACTGATACTCTGTAGGAATTATAGCAAGCAGTCTGCCATTTTAGAAAAAGCTGCATAATATACCAACTGTAAACATTTTATGTTAAAAACAATCAAGTTACTTAAAAAAAAAAAAAGTAAAGATTAGCAAGGTAAAGCAGAGAAATGCAAGACCTGTCATTTAAGAACACAATTGACCACTTATGACTATTTTTGGAAAGTTGTAGCCTATGTCCATGTGCATTTGCCCCTCTCACATTTCCATGTCACGCTTGCACATGCCTACACTGAAACTGCAAACAGGCTTCCTGTTCACGCAGGAAGTTTCTGCGCATTTTTGATGTGCCCACAAACACAGAGTTTTTAGATCCAGAGTCACTAAACATCAGAATTTTAAATTAGGACAGGCATCATCTGGCTGGTTGCCTGTGCAACAGGATCATTTACATCTTGCAAGGAATAATGCTGTATGTAGCACGAGAGATTGTGTGGCTGGATGTGATATGAATGGACTGTTAAAGACTATTCTGTCTGTTCTCTTTCTTCTTGCCATTTGTTTTTGTGAGTTAGCAGCATTTTTCTTATCCATGGGTTTTCTTTGTTGGTGGTGGTCAGTCCTCATCCCTGCCCTTTCATTCTTTTGGGGAAAAAATYATCTGGACTATGTATGGGTTCAGATAAAGAAGCAAGTTATCCTAATTAGCAGCAAAGAGCCAGGTAGGGGGTTGCAGAGCGCATTTTCAGGATTGTCATATGCTGACCCAAAGCCTGAAGATAACTGCCAACAGAGATAACCCTGCTCTCCTCCCTGCCTTTGGCCACACTTTCCCACTATCTGTCTTGCATCAGCAGGAGAAATTTTTTAGCTAAATGCATCAGCAGCTGAAAACTGTGCAAAACAAAGCATATTTGCTGTTAACTGGGTCAGCTCCAAATCCAATTCCAGAACAGGTGCATATGCACAAGGTCTGCACTGCTGCTCAGCAAACCCAAGTTAGGGGATGCAGTAGGGAGAAAAGATGCAGGGACAGGAGCAAGCAGCCAGAGAAAGGAGGACCAAAATGGCTGTTTAACCTAGCAATGCACTTGAAAACCTTTCAGCAGAACTATGCTTGAGAGCCTGAAGCAAAACAGTAGAGAAGGCAACAATAAAATTGCTCTCCTAAGCTTGAGAGAGAGAAAGAGAGGTTGGTAATCATAGGTTTGCAATGCTCCTGAGAGCTACGACAAATCTGATATCGCTACAAGGGGAGGAAAACAGTGTAGTAATGATGCTTACTCTATATATCTCTGATTTTTGCTCTGGCAGATACACTGGTACCATGAACCTTTCATGATTAGAGAATGAAACAGAAAACCTTTAACTCACCATTTAAAGAGAAGCACTGGGCTCGAGAAAGCTAGATGTAACCATATTTGGCTGTCTTGCGAGAATGGCCATTAATTCAGAGTATTTGTGCATATGGGTTGAAAGCAGTAGGAAACCAAATTATCTCTTCTGTCCCATTTTTTTCCTAACCCAAGTTCTTAAGAGTAAATTTGCTTTTGTAGCTCTATAATTTGATCTGCATCTTGCATTAAAAATGGCATTCCTCCCTCAGATGCAGCTGATAATCCACAAGGTTTTCAATGTGAAGCAGAAGCATCTGGAAATGGGATCAACATAGCAGGGCTTCATCTCGCTGGTGTAAACCAAGAGAAGTCCTTTATCCCTGACACTCTCCTCTCTCCACCAGACAATTTAGATAAAATCTTGAAGGTCTTTCTGCCTTTCCACTGCTGCTCATACTCTTACATTTCACTTGACCTTTATTTAAGCCCTGGCCCATCCCATCTAGATTCAGGCATGTAATTTTTGGACCTAAGAAACAAAAAAAACAACCTATGGCTCCTTTGCAGTGACTAGAGATAAGCGGGCAGTTACAGAAACCTGGAATGACTGCACAGAGCAAAGCCCTCAGTCAGGTGCCTGAGGGTAGATACAAAGAATCCTCTATTGCTTTTACAATATATAATAACTTGGGTTCAAATCCTGAAATAAGGTTCACTTCTGCATGCATGCAGAAAACCAGTTGTTTCTAGCATAGGATCTAAACTTGGACAGACAGTCTATCACAGTTTGTTTGTCATTGCAAAAAAAAGCATTTGATCCTGTAGATTTGCACATCAAGATCTGTTTTAGGGTAGTTATTAATTTTTGATGGGACGCTAATTTTTTTAAACCATTTCTATGTAAAGCTGTGCTTTCTTCCACCATTTTTTTCATATCAAGATTCATTCTTGAAATTCACAGACTTGGCAGAGGAGACAGCACCTATTCCTGAATTAGAATAATTATTTACTGTGTGTAATATTAGGTGATATACCTTTAACTGAGTACAGCTGGGTCACTGCTTTCTAAGTATGGACGGCTGTTCTAGCCAAATATTTAACAATTTGTCACCAATTAAATGGAGACAGAAGGAGCAGTCTGTCAGTTTGGGATCTGTTTAACAACCATAAATGTCAGGGAGAGACTCATCAGTTTCTTTTGTTCCTCCTCCATCTGATGAAGGGAATTTAGCATTTATCTTCTTATTCCTGTTGCAAAGCTGAACAGAAATACTTTCTTGAAAACTGTCTGGCAATTATGTTGAAGCTGGAAAATACAAAACGAAATCAAAGTTCATCCTGCAGCCTCTTATCTATTTGCAATCAACCCATAAATAATCTGTCACCCATTCAGTTACTTCCTCTTTAAAAAATATAGAGAGGAATCAAGAGATGGATTTCCAAATAATTTTGTTTTTTATGTAAGGCAATTTACAGAGCCCTGATGTTAAAAGTTTACAAGTATATAAATGATACAGAGAAAGAAAAGATGCTTACTGAACTATAGTAATAAGGTAAAGACACTCTGAAAATGGATTTATGAGTCATTGCACCTGGGTTTGACTCTTTTTGTCTCCCTGCAAGTGTACTTTGGTCCCTTATTCAGTTTACTGGTGGTGCTTTCTTGCAATACTCTAAGAAACAAAGTGAAACAAAAATGCTCTATTTGCCAGTGAGAAGTATTCTATTTTCACACAGTAAGATCAGTAAAATCAGAAACTTGTCTCTTGTACTTGTCTTCTTATACTTTATGCTACATGTTTACTAAGGGCATTCTACTCTACTATAAATATCTAGAAAGATAGTGTGGACCCATATTTAAAATCTGCATTCAGCAATACAGCTCTTTCTAGACTGGTCCCAGAGCATGCAAGATTTTCTCAGAGCTTGTGATTAACAGTGTTGAGACTCAGAGTATAACATTTAAATGTGGTTGTTTCACGCTGGGTTACACTACAGATTTGCTCTGAACTATGGTTTCCCTGATATTTTTTAATTAGGACTTTTTATGAGCTATAGCATGATACAAGATATTGTGATTCGTCCCTCAAGGGGTTCTATCACAGGGAATTAACATGGGCTTTCCATCAGCTGTTTCTATTAATGACAGTCCCCTCCACAATGCCAAAAGCAGGGTGTAGGTCTCAGCATCTGGGAACCACATATACAGTGTTCCAAAAAAGCTAAATCCTGTGAGAAAGAATGAATGCACTAACATCTTGATTTATTCCCAGATCACTTCTTGGCCACCTCTACCTGGAAATTTTAGGAAGCTATTTGGATTAAGAGCTTCGTCTCAGTGAGGCCTACAAATGCAGAACCCAAAGACTACAAGACTGTGATATTATGTGTAAAGAAACTCAGCTCTGCCCATAAACAGAAGAACATGCTGGATATGACGTCAAGATTTAGCAATAAATGATTCAGTGCAGCCTAAAGCAAAGAAGTCATGGCCAACCTCCAAGCACTGAAAACCTGCTGTGAGACCAGCCTTTGGTGAACAACCAGCTATCCAGCTGACCAAATTGTTCCTAAGGAACACGATCCTGGCTTGAGCCACTGAAAAGTTGAAAAGCTATGGAAATCCTAACTTGATGTGAATGAACAATCGCAGTTTGAGACTGCAGTTTATCTGTTCCAATATTCATTAGTATTCACACATGTCAAGAAGATTCTTTTCTAAAAATGTTGTATCCCTCCTAGCCATAAGGAAAGCAAAAAGAGGAAAATCAAAAATACTAAATTACAGTTTAGAACAGGCAAAAGAAAAGTTTGTGGTTTGTGTCTGGAAGATACCCTCTTTATCTTTGCAGGTGCAGGGTTTAACTAGCCCTATCCCTGCTGTTTGTTTTCATACTGCAGTGAAAAAAAGGAAATTGTTATGATCACTGAATCATGGGGCTTGAAGAAACTCAATGGATCCTTTATCCTATTGCCTCAGTCTGAGGTAGAACCAACTATAGTTACATCAAGGCTGACAAATTGTTGTCTGATGCACCCAGAGATCTACAATTCTAGGGATTTAGTAACTTGTCTGGTAATCTATCACAGCACAGTCCTCATTTGTCCTAAAATTCAATCCAAGCCTTGCTTATTATAATTTGTCTGTTAAGTTTTGTTCTACACAGAGCAAACCCTTTCTTCAAAGATGTGCCGCAAAGCAAGAAGGTGGTTATCAGGAGCCCATCACCCCCTTTTAAGTCTTTGGTATTTCAGATAAATGATTTCAGATCACTCAGTCTTTCCTTGTAGGATATGCTTTCTAAATCTCTGATCATTTTTACTGCCTTCCCCTGGAGTCCCTCCAACTGGCCCATATCTTTCTTGAAGTGGAAAGCTCAAAGCCAGCATTCTCCAGCTAAGGCTTTACCTGTGAAGGATGAAAGGATTGCTCATATGTCCCATAAACTATACTTCAATTTATAAATCCCATTATAGTCTTTGAATGTTTCACCACAGCATGATATTATGCAAAAGATACTACAACTAACATAGTCCTATATCCTTATCTGCAGGATTCTTGCCCAGACAGTTTTCTGTTGAGCACTATTTATTACATTAATTGATTATTCCTGACTAAATTACCTTGCACTTGTTGCTGCTGAATGACACCTTGGTTTTTTTCAGACTACTTTCAGTGTTAAACCCTCCCAGCACATGGTATCATCTGAGAAAAATGTGAAGAAGAATTACAAAAGGGAAGCCATAAGACATTTATTGCCTGTTAACCATTACTCTTGTGATTTTTTCCAGGGGCTTACAAGGAGTTTTCCTATCTGTTCCAGTTTTCCTCTGGCACTCTGAAGGCAAACCTGATGGCTTTATAATCCCCTGGCTCCTCTTGTTCACTTCAGCAAAGACAAGTTTGCTGTTTGCCCTTTCCAGTTTTTCACCTCACCTTCTCCACACAAGTTTTCAAAAATAACCACTGTTAACACTCAGATTTCATCAGTCAAGTCTGAGTAGTCTGGGATCATGACCACCAGGACCTACAAGTGTAAAAATATCTAACTTATTTAAGTGTTGCCTGGCCTGTTCCTTCTTTGTTTGAAGCTGAGGTCTTGTCCCTCTGTCACTGGTTTTAATCATGATAGCAACCTTATCACAGATGACCTTCCTGTGAAAACTGAGGCCAGAAAATTGTTAGGCACTTTTTATATATTCCTTATGTAAAGAGAAAGCACCTACCATCTCATCGTTCTCTGTGTGGTTACAAAGTACATCTCTAAATTACAATTACTTCCTCTGCATTGCAGAAGGGGTGTCATTTGCTATTATAAAATTTAAAAGTATTATTATAAAATAATTTGTCAGACATTTTGCCTATGGTGTTTGATAATCATTAGAAGTTATAAATGCTACACATCCAACCTACAGATTATGGATAAGATTCACCTCTGGCCTATTAGTTAAGCCAACTGAGCTCGTTTTTCAGTCATAGTACATGGTAAACATGCCTACACTAAACAACTTTATAAAATGATTTGCTGTAATTTTATGCTTCCTCATTTCAGGTCTCTCATGTTTGTTGGGTGGGTAGTTATGTCTTTCTGTTCATTTCATAAGATAACCTACGCTGTTTTGCATAATAAAAGAAAAAAAAAGAAACAAGAAAACAATTTAGAGGAAAATAAGGCTATTATATCCTGTTTGAAACCACCACTTTCCAAAGTAAAAACTTTAAGCATGCTTTAAGGATATTGCTCTTTTAGCTTATGTAACACACCTTTTATCACAGCCTAAAGATTTTTTACCATTATATCCTATTTTATAGTCCCTTCAGCTCTTTAGGATCTTGCTTTGCAACTGTTTCTCCCCATCAGAGGAAACGATTGGCCAAAATTCCTTATAAAACCCATGAATTTGCTCTTAATTGTTCATACAAATCACTGCTGAAAATTTAGGAGCCTACGTCCTGGACACTGAACACAGGGCTCCACACTCTTGGAATACTTCAGATATATGAGCTAACACTTCTGGTTTTGCAGCAAGTTTACTCCACAGATATACTTTGTTTTTTTAAAGTCCCCAAACTGTCATTTGTCTCAGAAATGAGAAACTAAAGGCAGGAGCATTAAGCTGTCGCTTTGCCTTTCTAATATAGTTTTAAAGGCAGACAAAAGCGTAGCATAGAACAGGTCACAAGAATTTATTTTATCTTCCAGGCTCACTGAAAGCTTCATGTTCAGAGAAAGATATCACCTTGCCCTCGTCCCAAGAGGATGGATTTCTGAATGAAAAGATCTTAAATGAGTGTCTGCAAGGCAAGAAAAACAACCGATACTCTCTCATGGCTTTCTTGCTTCCAGTAAAGAGGAAGAGCTGTCTGTGTGCCAAGAA
The DNA here is from genome assembly GCF_003343035.1 of Apteryx rowi. Lineage (NCBI taxonomy): Eukaryota > Metazoa > Chordata > Aves > Apterygiformes > Apterygidae > Apteryx > Apteryx rowi. The sequence continues at coordinate 777,912 of NW_020449319.1, read as the reverse complement.
TCACAGGCTTTTGGCACAGTAAGACTAAACTTTGCTTCTGCAGCGAGTCTGATCTCACTGGGTGTGCAGTGTGGAATACCTCTGAACGCCGCTGAAGACCTCTGCAGCTGCGTAGATCAGCTGCCCTGTGCGGCTGTGACCGATTGGCACCGGCAGTGTCCGAGTTTGTGTGCACTGCCTGCAGAGCCCCAAAGCCAGGGCTCACCGGTCACAGGTCTTAAGATGGCACATCTCAATTAGAGTCTTGTATTCGCATCCGTGCAAATCATTTGCTTCACGGCAAATGGCAAGGAACTTTCTAGGAATATTAATATAAAAAAAAAAAAAAGCTAAAAAGGCAAATAGGTGAGAGATATTTAGAGAGAGCCCAGTCAAAGATGGTCTGTGGATTTATTTCTAAGTTCATTCTTACTTTCAAAAAAAAAAAGCTGATAATGGGAAAGCAGTTCTCCAAAGCTGTTGGGCAAATGATCTAAAACAGCAACCAGTAAGTTAAAGCTAAACTACCATAGAGAAATTTCTTTCTCTCTGCCAAGTGTTCAGATCTAGTTACCAATTTTTAGCTAAGACTCACCTAAAAAGAGCCCAAGTTGCAGTCTTTTGTATTCAGCAAGGTTAACTGCAATTATACCTAAACTTCAGAATACTGAATGCAAAATGAGGATGACAGAGCTGCAGAAAGGATTTCAATATAGCATGGGGAACAGTCACATGAATGACTATTTGCAATTAATCACTTTGTCATCTGGCTTCTGACTGAGCAAGCTATTCCTTTCAGATGCTCAGAGAGGCTCTAATATACCTCCTTCCTTTTTTTTCAATTAGTAGAAACAGAAGAATAATATTCACAATCTAGAATATATTTTTTAAGTAGGCTGCAGACTAATATTTTATTTACTCTGTCACTTGCACCTATAAAACCTCACCCAGCCTTGTCATTCCCCACTTTCAGAATCTCTAATGCCTCCTCAGAAGGCTTGGAAATTCTGATTGTCTGCCTATGCTTAGGGTTACCACAAAAAACAAGACAAGAACACAGGAAAAATGAATAGTTATAGCTTTCAAAGTTATATAAATTTAATTAAATATACCTTTTAAAGGTGCTTTTAATGGCACTACAATATTTTGCTGATGTGTGTTGTCTTCCAGAGAGCAGATTTCTCAGGAAAGATCCTGGACATCTAATATACTATTAGGAAGACAGAAATTACTATGTAGATAATTAATTAAACAATAAAGAATGAAATCACTGCTCTGTAATTTCACATGCTTAATCTGCCCATTTGGCTTTATATTCAAAAAAGAATGAGGCTCTGCAAAGAGGCAACCATAAGGATTTTCAAACTACACAGTTGCAAGTGACAGATGTCATGTCTGTGAATGTATTCCACATAGGACGCTAAAGCCTTAAGATATCTTATGTTGCATCAGGATGTCACATCAGGCTCACAACAAATGGCTGTTACATAATTGTTTGTTTATTAAATCAGTGAAAGATCAAGAATAACCATTCTATAAAACTTATCTGAGGAATGTAAGCAAAAGAACCTATAGGTGGTGAAAAAAAGGTTAAAAGAACTGTCATTCCATAGACAAGTCTCACTCCCTCACTAAAAAAAAAAAAAAAAGAAAAGAAAAAAAGAAAGAAAATTGAGAAATGTTCTTGGCCTCCTGTCTGCAGAAGGGCTTCTTTCCACACCCAGCCCAGTAGTTTAGCAAATGACGCCATTCTCCTTCCTCATCTTTTGATTTATTGCATATCTGAATATAATGATGAGATAATTAACATTCTGCCACACTGTCTGCTGCATCTCCTCCCTTTCTTATGTTGGCCTGATGCAGACAGCAATGGCAAACGTAATAAAAGGGATCTTTTGTAACTCCCCTTATAACTCTTACATGGCACTATAGAATGGGGAGGGAAGTGATGAAAACATTCCCTGACCCAGAAATTTATAATCTGAAGAAAAAAACGAGTACAAAGGCGTGTTGTGAAATACAACATTACAACACCTGTGCTAATTACATCATATTTGGTAAGGAGAAAAAATTAGAATTGGAAAAGAAGTTTGCCAAGACTAACTGGGAATTTGCATAATGCTTGTCACAGACGAAAAGCTAGCTTAATGCTGGAGACAAGCCCATGGGATTTTTAAAAATGACAGAGACAGGAAAAGGAATCACGCATGCAGCAATGACATCAAATACATCCRAAAGCTCGGACACTGCATTTTTCCATAGCTCACAATCGACAAACCCAAGGCAAAAGATGGTGCAAGGAACTTTTCAGCAGTGCCCCAGAGATCAGTACTTTGCTGGGTAACCCTCTGCAGTAAGCAGCTTCCTTTGAAGCATTTCCACAAGTACAGGATAGATCAAAGACAGATTTTTTAAAATGGTCTGCTCTATTCTCATCCACAAGGAAACTGTACAAGCCAGACCTAGAGATGCATCCATTACTGACCCAGCTGCTGAGCACAGAAGATAAAAGCACTTTCTCTCTGCATGGATAAAGGAAGTAGATTAATAAATGAGAAAACAACATCTTCCACCCCTCAGATTTCCGCTGTGAGGTTATACAGTTAAACTTGCTAAGGTGCAAAGAACAGTAATATGGGACAGCTCAACAAAAGGATTGTCAACTTAAAGTAAAGAATAAAAAGAAAACAAGGTCACTTTGCTGCACACTCTACATGCTAGTCTATGGCCAGAGCTGATGAAATTATCTAGGCAACTGGATAGTAATATGAAATTCCTACCTAATACAGAAGGAAAAGCACAGAAGATTTTCTCCTGATTTTATTGAAAAAAACAGTAAGTTCTAGCATCCAAGCCTACCTGCACATCTTTCTTTCCCTGTGCTGCTGCTTTTGCTCAACTGCAGCCACAGTTCATTAAGATGAATCGTATTCTACTGAAGCTGCCTCATCAGTAAGTATTGCTGAAGCAATTTAGTAATGATCTTAATGCTCAGTGCTGTATTTTTATAGCCAGCTCAATTGGCTATTAAAATACAGCACTGCACTTTGAAATTGCTACCGCACCACTTCAGAAATAGTTATCATGATGGGGTTGCAGAAAGTACTGTTCATTTCAGTAGAAATCTCACTCCTCATGAATGATTTCTGGAACTGATGCTTAAAATCTGCTAAGAGATTAGATGTTCGTTTTGCGTATTAACACAGGATCCTAAAAACTGTTTGGAAAGTTATTAAGAAATAAATGGTTTTGAGGGAGAGGATACACACACACAAATATATACACACACACACATATATGTATATATGTGTGTATATGTATATGTGATGTGTATTTTACAAATATGTAATACAAATTATCATATATATATATATTGCTGCACAGTCCTCCAAGTTATTTTGTTTATTCCTTTAGTGCAAATGGAAAATGACAGGAAAACACAAAAAAGGAAAGTAAAAATCATCACCAAAACGTAAAATTTCTAACAACTGATATCCTGCTGCTCACAGGATAGATCTAGCTTTTTAAATAATGAGACAGCCAACCAGAGGGATGGCTTTTGAAGCTATGATCCAACTTTATTGTTGGTGATGTGGAAAGGCATTACACCATCCATTGGCTACTTAGCTCCAAACCTGTCTGAATCTGGCCTGACATGACAACACTCACCACCATCTTCTAATATAAGGCCATCGAATCACAAAGTTGATAACAGGAACACGTTTAAGAAAGATCAAATCAAGCCTTAGAACATAGAAAACGCTATGTCTCAGTCACAAAGATCATATGCACTTCCCAATAGTCTACACAGAATATCACAAGATATCTGAGACTATCACAATGCAGAGCAGCATATCTATTTTGAAGTTACATGAGGCACCTGTTAAAGAACTAGAAAAAACATATTTAAGCTTTAACAGTGAAAAAACAGCAGCATGCTTCTTAGCCAGGTAACACAAAGTAACAACAAAATGGGATGGTCTCTTGAAAAACCTCAACTCTCAAACATGCCTCTTTTCTCCAAGCCACTTAACTGCAATTTTAACCAACAACATGACAGGTTTCTCCACCGTAAACAAACAGAAGCTAGCCAAAGGCTGAAATATTAGCTCTAGAGTGCCAGTCTAATAATAAAAACTCATGTCTGGTGAAATTATAATAAATAAGTGCTACTTTTCTTCATATAATGGAAAGAGCCACTCCACACCGAATGGTTTTTAAGAACTCTTTCACGTGTGGTAATTTACACTGATGACATTGCAAGTCTGTAGTGACCAAAGGCAGATAATAGGTTTAACATTTTATTTGTGCCATAAAACAGAATATGATGAGAATAGCAGCAGTATGCAGATATCATCACTTAAACTAGAAAACAAGATCCTGAGTTTGCGGAATATGAAGGTGCGGACATAGCCTACCATTTTTTCTCCACTAGGCATTAGCAGCAGTAATACATCAAAATATTTTTAAAAAACAGCAAATGCTCTTATAGCACTATCACAGAGCTTTCTAATTTTATGAGTTTCAAGAGTATATCACTTTCATGTGATAAACTATGCAGATAGTCACATCTTCTTACATTAGACAATCCTAGCCTGCAGGGAAGGCATGTCTTTTAGTGATGTTAACTTATAAATGATGATTCTGAATCACTATCTTAAAATTGGAAAATTATGTATTAGGGCTTGACAGAGCACTTGCTGCTGATAGGATGAAATGTGAGTCCCCTCAAGCAAAGACATTTCACAAAAAAATGGTATTTTAGTTTCAATTGTGGTATTTTTCTTTTCATTGCCTTTAGTAAGTGATAATGAATTACGCTAATATGAAGTGAAGAACTTTAATTGGAGTTGAGAACCTAAGTAATCTGTTAAATCTACATTCAGAAATGTTTGCCTGCTTCCTCATTTTTCTACAGTTTTCTTAAATTGCTCCATTTTGCTCTGCTTTAGATCAGGATTCATGAAAAAACTCACAGCACAAGAAGATGAGAACATTGAAAAATAGAAGGAAATTCACAGTTAAGCAATCATAAGACTGAAATTCATCTTAAAAGACTAGAAAGTTTAAGTTAATTCAAACTGTGAAAAACCCGATTTGCTCAAAGCACTTCGGAACTATCAAAACTTCTTATTTTAGCATGAATTAAAAATGTTTTGAAAGTTTCACACACAGAATCACAGAATGGTTGAGGTTGGAAGGGACCTCTGGAGATCATCTAGTCCAACCCCCCTGCTCAAGCACAGTCACCTAGAGCACCTTGCACAGGATCACGTCCAGGCGGGTTTTGAATATCTCCAGAGAAGGAGACTCCACCACCTCTCTGGGCAACCTGTTCCAGTGCTCTGTCACCCTCACAGGGAAGAAGTTTTTCCTCATGTTCAGATGGAACTGTCTGTGTTTCAGTTTGTGCCCGTTGCCTCGCGCCCTGTCGCTCGGCACCACTGAAAAGAGTCTGGTCCCATCCTCTCGACACCCTCCCTTCAGATACTTGTACACATTGATAAGATCTCCTCTCAGCCTTCTCTTCTCCAGGCTAAACAGGCCCAGCTCTCTCAGCCTTTCCTCATAAGAGAGATGCTCCAGTCCCCTCATCATCTTTGTGGCCCTTCGCTGGACTTGCTCCAGTAGTGCCACATCCCTCTTGTCCTGGGGAGCCCAGAACTGGACGCAGTACTCCAGATGTGGCCTCACCAGGGCTGAGGAGAGGGGGAGAATCACCTCCCTCAACCTGCTGGCAACACTCTTCCTGATGCACCCCAGGAGACCATTGGTCTTCTTGGCCACAAGGGCACATTGCTGCCTCATGCTTAACTTGGTGTCCACCAGCACTCCCAGGTCCTTCTCGGCAGAGCTGCTTTCCAGCAGGTCAACCCCCAACCTGTACTGGTGACTGGGGTTATTCCTCCCTAGGTGCAGGACCCTGCACTTGCCTTTGTTGAACTTCATGAGGTTCCTCTACGCYCACCTCTCCAGCCTGTTCAGGTCTCTCTGAATGGCAGCACAGCCTTCTGGGGTATCAGCCATCATAAACTAATTTAAAAAATCTATGAAGATCTATATAACTTGCATTGCAAGTCCCATCTCCCCAGATGCTAAGGTTTGCAAAGCAGTATTTAGTATCCAATACCAAGAAAATTAGGTACTGCATATGCCAGTGAAGTAGTAGAAGAAATAGCTATATTAATAAAAAACTATATATCTTCATCAGTCTGAAGCAAGTATTCACAATCATTTATGAAACAGCAAGATTTGAAAGCTCTCAGTGTTTTCTGAAATTGTGAAAGAAATAATTGGGTTTCTTCATTTACAAAAAGCTGCCAGTTTCATTTTAAATGCTGTATCAGCTATTACCCGAGATAAAAAGCTAACCTTTGGCTTTGCTTTAGTAGACAAAAATGATAAGATTTCTTATTTTCTCGCTGGGAACTTGTAAGAATTAAAAAAACCTATTCTGCTGTCCTTACACATTTTTAGCAGAGTCAGTTTTATCAGACATTTCAAAAATTCCCCTGCACTTTTTGGACATATTTGAGTTGCCAGTGCAAGCTGGGATGATCAACAATAGAACACATTTTCCCACTAAGGCCACCAATCCAAACTAAAATGCAAGTCAACCTCTATGAAACTTAATTTTTTGTAGACGGTAATGGAGTCGAGAACATTTGAGTAACAATTCAAGGTTATTCTACAGTGAAACCATACCCTATATTGATGGTGAAAACCTCTGCATCTTTGCAAGATATTTCCACCGCTAATCAAAGGGTTTTCTTAGTATAGTAAGAAAACTTCATGATTACCCAGAGACTTTATTTGGCATCATCAAGAATCAGGCAAATAGTTATGTGCAAAGGAAATCTCACACATGCTGCACGGTCCCTTCATACCAGCCCAGCAAACGATGACAAGGAACCTCTGGAATTGGTTATGCCTGTTGACTTCATCTAACATTTACATGTTGAGTATACATCCTTAGAAAAAATAAATAGCTATTATGCCATTTGTACTGATCATACCTTATTTTGAGTATTTTCTTGACCAATTTAGAAGCTTAGTCTTCGCTGATTACAGAAGAAAATTGAGATAAGGAGGCTAGGCCCTCCAGAAAGAGAGACATATGTGGGCTGAATAGTACTCAAAAGATGTGTTAATTTCTAATTTAGAGCCCCAAAACATAGTAGCACCCCAAATGGGTTAAATGAAAAGTCAAAAAATGGCCCTAATTATGAGAGCAGGAAAGAGTAGAGAAATAAGTGCCCCCAAATAACTTTTGTTAGGTGCCCAAAATTGGGTGGGATGAATCTGATCAAAATTTATCATTGGTTGAATTCACCAACAATGAGGAAAAGACAAGCCTATACACAACAGAAAAGCGTTCTAGCTGCTAATCTTTTCAGAGCCTTTCCATCTAAAATACAGTGAATGAAGGGCAGCTGTATCTATCGCTTCCAGATACCAATACAGTTTGAACACTGTAAGGATAGTTACTCTTGAATAGTCATAAAGAGTAAGGGAAACTAATCCTATTTGTATTTGATTTTATACTCAAGCCACCAGAATTTCCAGATGGCAGAATCAGCTATCCTTTATATTGTTCCTTTTTTGGTGTTTTTAATTCTGCCATTTCTCTGCTCAAGCTTCCTGGTACTCAGCTGTTCTGCTTCATATACCCCAAAACTTCATTTCTGCAGCTGTGTTTCTTTGAAGATGTCACATTCGCTATAGAATTGAGGTCAGAAGTCTATTTTGTGATCCAACACTGCTATAGTTACTGAAATCAGTATTTTCTGCATTTATTTTTTTTCTTCTGGTTTACGACATTGGAGCTTAAGCTATCCATTAGGTATTGTTAGGTACAATATTACAGAATCTCTGTGTGTAACAAAGCTTCTGGTGGTCAGCTTAACAAAGGCAGAATTCTATTTTGCTTGCCAATTCTTTAAAATCAAGTTTAACTTCTGTAACTAATCTCACATCAAAGCACGCTGTTCAGTACTTTTTGTTTTTAATAAAAGGTAAATTTACAGTGTGATAGGGCATCATGGATCCCTGAAAATCCCAGAGAACAATGGAACTCCTTTCTTTGGAAATCCTTCAGTCAAATGCAATCAAACAGGCTTGAGCACCATAATCTCTGAACAGATGGGGCACAGGGGACACTGTTGCTGAAGTTCATAATTCATTCCTCATGCATTATAAACAGTTCATTGCAAGGTCTTATAGAAAGCTAATTCACAAGTTATGTTACAAAGCCAAATACCATCAACTAAATTGTTGTCTGGGTTTTTTTTGTTTTTTTTGTTTTTTTTTTTGAGTGTGTGCATGTTTGCTCCCCAGGAAAAAGTACTGTGGTGTACACAATCCATTCTCATTACGGTTAGTCTTGCTATGTTTCAACACAGAGGAAGAAAAACGTATTACTCAAGGACAGGATTTTCAGTAGTGTCTAAATCCCACTGATTTTCAATAGAAAAGCTTCATTGCACATCCTTCCCCTGTTACAGCCCTCAGCTACTGCAAAGAGACTGGCTGCTAAGACCTGCAGAATGTTGAAATAAAAAACCTACTGTTTACTAAGTGCTATGGAAATCCAAACAGCAAGTCACTAAAACTGTGTGCCTGATTGAAGAGACATACAAGAGGAGTACAAGAGACAACCTCCCTAGCACATGAAAGAGAGAAAGATCCTGCAATGACCAGAGTTAGCAACTACCTTCAACAGAACATAGACATCAGCCAATATTATCTATCAGGCATGGCAAACCAATTTAAATGTCTACACAGCTGCAGTTCTGTTAGAAACCTTGATTTCTTATTACTCACTTGTGTCTTCATTTATCTCTTTTCCTAAGGTCAAATGGAAAAGTTATATGGTCTTTTATCACACATAATGTTGGGACAGTTTTTTGTAAAGGAACAGGAGCAATCACACTGGGACCTCCATTCAGAAAAGCTCAGCCATTTCAGATCACTTGGCAGCACACTGCCATGGCCTCACCTTTGCCATATGTCCAAACCATCACTGCTTAACTTCTGTTCAAAATAGATCTGCAAAATTAACCTATGTCTTATATAATAATGGTCACTAGCTGGAAAAACTAATATCCATTAAAAAAAAAAAATCCGTATCCTTTATTGACTCTTAGCTTGTAAAAAACTTCATCCTGAATACCTCAGATGAAATATTTATAGCATATAACTGAAATAAACTTCATGTTCATAAAAATGTGAGTCCAAACTGATGTTTGTAGCACTAATGATTCTCTAACTGGTCATAAAAGACCCTTTTTTGGTATCCACTCTATTTTATAATAATAGACAAATAAATAAATAATATAGTTCCAGGCATATAATCAAAACAAACATCTTGCAAAAAATTTATTAATAAATGATTGCCTCTCATGTCCATTTCCATAATGCAGCAATTGATTTGGTCACACTGAATTCTTTTTTATTGCTTCATCATAACCTGAAAGGATATGTTAATTTTAGTTTCTTTAGCCTTAGGTTACTCAAAACGACTGTCCTATCACACATTTGCTTAATTCCAAAGCTTTTAAAACACTGCCGCCTTCACCACTGTTCTGATTTCAAGCACATACAAAGTCTCATCATAGATGCTTTTCCATTTGAAAGTCAACTCAGCATTATAATTGACCACAAGAATCCAGACTGCTGGGAGCTTACCTTCAGATCTTAGGGTATCTTACTGTTTGTCAAGAGTAGCGGATGATGGATATATTGCTGTCACAAACAATCATGATATAGCTAAAAGACGTACGGTGCAACAAATATTGAAAACATTGCGCTAGCTTTGATTGCTACTAATGGAAAATATCAACAATTTCAAGTGTACTATAAACCAATATAGTCCATTATTTGTATCAAAAACTTCCTAGAAGTACAATGTAATCATCACATGAGATGAGATGTAAAGGAAACCTCTGGAAAAACTACAGATTATTCACTGTAGATGAAACAGGTAGAATAATCTCATGTGCATGACATTTTTAAAGACATGCAAATTCCTTCATCTCATGTATATGTCATTAATTAAACACTTGGTTATGAAATAATTACTATGGAGCCAAAAATCTACTGCCTGTTCATTCTGTCCTCATGTACAGCGAAAATATCCATTTTATTTACCTAGAAATTAGTGCTAAAGAAAGATACTGTAGCAAGAAGGAAATTTCAGTCAGGAAAAGCAATACAATTAAAAAAATATATATAATAATAATATAGAGACTTTACCAGGACTAAATTTTTACTTTAACAAACTTTTTTTCCAGCTTTTTGTGAGACATTTCACAATTCATACTTAAGTTTTCAAAAAGCCTTTTTTTTCCTGTAACCAGAAGTTTCTGCTAACAGCAATAAAGCAGATTTAGACTAGTGAAGGCTTCATCCTAGACTTTCATGGAATTGGTGAAGGAAAAAATAAAATTCTTCTATGTATCTACAACAGTTTATTCTTTGTCTTTTTGTTCCAAATGGTTTCACTGCAGGAGAAACTGCTGACATGAAAGTAGAAAGGAGAAGCAGGATAATCATAAATCCTTTTGAAACAAAAGGAGAATTCAGAAACACTGTGTCCAAGAGCATCTTAAATGAAAGTCGTGGTCCTGATAGAGAAACTTTAGAGGAAGAATTTCTGTCTGCCAAAGTAGGGCATAATATTTCTGGATCTTGCATTTGCTTTGGAGGCAATGAGCCATCTCTACAGTGAACATCAAATGAAACAAACCACAACTCCCTAATTCCTTTATAAGGAATAATTTTAATTTATAAGTAAAAAAACATACAACCAATGAATTCACTTCCAACAGCCTAAACTCACTGTATTTCAGTATTGGACGGTCAACCAGTTAACAAATGAACAAAGAGAGGTCAAGCATCAAGTTTAAAATGGATGTCTTCATTTTCATATTTACCTTTAGGTCCTTTGAACAACTTGATCTCTACCACGGTCTCCAGAATAGGTCTCCTTCGGCGAACATACAGTCGGACTATGGAGCCAGCCTCTTTCAGGGCCTCCACAGCTTTGCTGTGTGAGACTTCTGACACATCAACCTCATTCACTCGCAAGATACAGTCGTTGACCCTACAAGAAAGACAAAGAACCACAGACAGTAAATGCTTCAGCTGTTATTTTGGACTCAACAGAGTTTCATCAGTAGTGCTGTAAAATGAAAAAACACTTCTTTGCAAAGTTTGTCAGACAGATTCAAAGCAATATGCCTCATCACTGATGATGATAAGGGAAATGGAATGCTTAACGCCCCCAAAAGATGCTCCTGATTTGATCTAAAGTCTAGCTAATCACCTACACCCATTGTCCTCCTCCATAAATTGGGGCTGCATCCACTAGAGTGATAGAAATGAGTAATGAACAGCTTCTCCTCTTTACAGAGACTTTATTGAAAGACTCAACAATATAATCAAGTTACAACATTCATGCTTCGTGCTATTACTGCTATGCTTGCTCTTAAGGAAATCAGTTGATTTAATTTAATAGAGATAGACCAGTAATCATCCAAATACCTCCTTAAATCTCATACTTTTTCAGCAGAGCCAACCAATTTCAACCATCAAAGTAAAAATGCTGTCCTACAGAAAGCAGATAATTTGAAAGGAACATTACATGCTAAATAATTTGAGTAAATATAATTGTTTATATTTTCATCACTGACTGTAGGTTCTGAGACCTGCTGTGCGGTAATATCATTTATTTTTTGTTAAACTACTAGTGAAATTCCCTCATACTCTTATTAAAGGTATCTACTATATTATCTTAGGAAAAACTAATTTCTTCACCCTCAAAACGTCCTGGTTAGAGTAGTATTCTCCCTATCTTGCAGATTTGTCCAAGTTGAAAAGGAAATTTGTAGCCTAAGAGCACTAAAACCAATTTCCAAAGTAGTGGGCTAATGACTTAACTGCTGAACCATCCTATCTTTGCCAATGCTTGGTAAGTAGAGAAGTGCAAGTTCCAAAGAACTAGATGAACTGAAACTATACTGTTCTTATGCTATGTAAATTTGCTATGAGATGCTTCTAAGTATTTTAGGTACTGAAGAAAAAGGCATAGATAAATGAATGTGTTATTCTGTATGTCTAAAAGGACAATCAGCGAAGAAAATAAGGGATGCTAAAAATATTCCCACTTCCTGTATACTTCTATACACAAAGATCAGCTATGATATGTAACCCATTGCAGCAAAAGAAGACTTGAACAGTATATTGCTCAGGAGTCCTAGCACACAAAGCGAGAATGAAGTCTGAGAACTTAGAATGGATTTTTGTTATGTTCTTATGCTGTTGTTTTTATTAAGAAAAAAAGAAAGAAAGAAACTATTTGAAACCAAAGACATATTGTTTTATCAGCCTTTTGAAAGAACATTTATAGAGGGAAGTGTTTATAGTAGCTTTCAGCTGACAATTGGTTCAACTTGGAAAGGAAATAAAATTGAAACTTCCTTTCTGATAAAAAGTGATGTATTGCAAAGTTTCCAGTTTTCATTCAATGATGGGATTTGCTGCTTTCCTTCAGCCAGAAATATTAATTTTCCAAATGTATAATTTTGTGGGTTTTTTGCATAGTTATTATTATTTAAAGACAGAAGCTTGTGGCAGTGAGCTTGGGATACCTTTCCCTTCTATTTAAATCTTCACAGCACAGTTCCTACCACGCTCCAGCTCTACTCTCTTAGTCACCTATAAATGCTGCAGCAACATAAACCTAAAATAATAATAGCAAAATATGTCACTAAACCAAATAATTAAAGAAAAGTACTATCCTTTAAAGACTTCTTACCAGTTTGTTCTGGATCTGCTTACCTGCTCTTAAGCTTACAAATTTCAAGAAACTGTGCAAGCATCCTTGAAAGCTGATAATTGCCTCAATCAAGTAGTAAAAAAACCAAGAGGGCCACAATACTTAGCCACTTATTAGAAATATAGCAGGTGTCAACTGGTAACGATCACTGTTTGGTCTGTTCTGCAGTATGGTGCACTGCAGAGAAGCCCAAAGCAGTCTAACACAGTGGCAAACATCCCTGAAGAGCTAATTGCCCTGTCGAGAAGCATTAGCCCCCATGCGACTCCGTAAAGCAGCTAGTAGAAGCACAGCAATTGAGCGTGGAGGTTGCGCAGCTGCATCGGGCCCAAGAGCTCGGGCATGGACATGGACTTCTCCTGGGACCAGCACAACACTGGAATGTCGAACCCTCAAGGCAACCTCACTCAGGTCCTGCTCAAAGCAACCAACCATGGGCTCGAAAACAAGGGACAGATCTGTGCTCTGTGGAACTGATTAAAAAAATAAAAAATAAAACAAAGCTGCAGTTATCCACACATCTTAGTTATTATCAAGACACCTCCAGTCTAATCTGCAGTCTATTAACTGGGTAGCCCTGCTTCTCAAAAATACAGTTACCTTGCTTTCTATTGCAGAGTAGCAACCACTAACAGATTATTTCCAAGCAAATCTAGCCTTTTTTTTTTTTTTTTTTTTTTTAAGCCATCTTCTCCAAAAAGCTGAAATTGATCTGGACTTTATTCTTTCATCAAAGCTTTGCAATCACGATAAAAATATTGTTACTAAAGGAAGATCAGTGCAAAACTTCTTAGGTATCAGGTAGACAACATAAGAAAGAGAGAGAAGAACTAAACTTTCACTTCATTTCCTTGCTCCTGCTCTGTCTAACCTTTTTCCTCAAACTTGCCCTATCAAAGGGTTGATGCTTGCTTTCTTCTAGAAATCATGAGAACACAACACTTTCAGCAGGAATACAAGATTAAAAGAGACAAGCTGCAGGGACTGATTATTAGCCTTTAATAAAGAAATAACAAATCATAATATAGGTACATTACCTGACCCTAGGAGAATCTGTCCACCAGGTTATGAATACAGACAGGGAGATGCTTCCCTTTATTCATTTATTTTTAATTCTGATATGCACCTTTTCCATCCTGCAGTAAACAGAATTTACAGTATACGGGGGTGGGGAGAGTGGAATTCTTGGTACCTGCCCATATCACTTCTTTCTCTTTTAAGGAGAAATGCATTTTTTTATGATTATTTTTAACCATGAATTCAGAATAAAGGCTGGGATCTGAATTTTACTACACAGCAGCCCTCAGATCTGCCATTCCAATTACAGAATGTAGAGCTAAAACTAAATGGCAATGACATACATATACCATGTGGCATACTGTTTCCTTAGGTATAATCTAATCCCCTCTATTCAGCTATTCACTAGGCACATCATCCAATTTCTGTAACAAATTCACATTTACACTCAGGCCCCTTTCTGCCATTGTAAAGTAGTATAAAGCTACTGTTATATCTAATTTAAAAATAAACGGATAAACCTTAGCAGAAAAAGAAAAGATCAGATCTCATTTGCCATTTCTGGTTCTTTTTGGAAACTAGAGAGTATCAAGCACCCATGAAAATATATTTGATGAAGGTATTAGCCAATCCTAATTCAAAATTTGACCCTGTATGTTTTATAATGAAATTACAAGTCATCTCACAGAACTTACTGGCTTAAATATGCTTGATAATTTACAGCTTTGGCAGAAGAATAATTCAGGATTTGACAGGATTTTAGACAAACAATACAAACCTATAACGAAAACCTTGCAATATTTTAACATTAAGGCAGTATTTGAAGCATCAAATTTAACCTATTCTTCCAGAAACAGCAGAATAGTCTGTGCTCCTGAGGAATGCAAATAAGGACTAAAAATTAAATATTGCACTTCTGAGGAAAAAAAAGCCTTCATTCTCTCAAATCTTTTGCAAGTGAGACTAATCTATTACAACAAAATAGTTTGAAGAAAAATATAATCTTTTCCCTTAAGACACTGCCTGGCACCTGAATCACAGCAGCTCCTGTGCAGCCTTGAGCAGATCACTTGTTTTTTCATAGTCTTTTAACAGAGGACTAAAAGCCCACCCATTTTCCACTTCCTTTGTCTCCTGTTTACAGTCTAAATAAACTTTCTAGAGACTCTACACCTTCTTGGCTCATCTCAAACAGTGTCTAACCCCCAATGCAACCTCTAGGCACATTCAACATAAATAATACATAATGAGTAAAAGCAGCTTTCTGCCTTTTCCCAGCTGCATTCACCCTTGTCACCAGTCTCTAGAGGTGAAGGATGAAGACCAAAAACTTCTGCTGTTCACAGAGCTTCTGGGGCGTATGCATGTAAAGACAAGAACTAACCTCTTCCCCTGCATTTTTGTAAGTAAATACAAATAGGTGGAAGTTTTCTCCACCTGTGCTGGCAAACCAGTTTCCATCTGTCAGCTGCGTGGAGCCTGAAGGCTGCAGTGGTTGAGCTAACAAGTCCTGCCAAAAAGCAGGGTGTACTCGTTCAAGCCCAGCGCCATGCTGATGCAGCCTCACAGCTGACACCAGCACTGGCTTGATTTTCAGCCCAGAGCCTGCAGAAGTGACTGCATCTGAAATCCTAGGGATGTTTTTGATTTCGGTATATATTTAGATATGACTACAATATAATGGAAACCAAGTCTGTCCTTCTGTGTACGACAGCTGTCGACATGAGGTTATGGAGGGTGACCTGAAACTCTGTTAGCTGCCCCCACAGTCCACTCTTTGCTGCTTTGGATCTTTGCAGCGGTCTCGGCATAAAAAGAGCCATCTCTCTTTCCACCTCTGGCATGCTCCCTTTGAAATGATAGGATGCAAAAGGTGCAGCAGAGCAGTGGAAAGTGCCTGCAGCACCATGGATCCAGCTCAGTCTCTCCGTGTCCATGCAAAGTCTCAGTGGCGATTGTGATTCCCTGCTCCAGGACCTACTAGTGAGAACCTCATGTCCTCCAGAAGGTAACAGCTGTGTGGGTTGCACGAGAAGGCAAAAAGTACAGAGGAAGTTCCTCCTTGGTATACCAGGAGTCCAATGATAAGTTAGGAGGTAGATATGTCTCCTCTAATGCAGTCAGACATTTCAGACAAGCATACAGGAGTGTTTAAAGTCACATCAACGTGACTTACAGGTGTCCTACCAGAGGACTTAAAACTTTATTATAGTTCCACAATAGAGGCTGAACTCAAATTGTCAGGGTATAACTCAAATTTCAGAAAATCCTTCTGAATTACAGAATGGGTTATTGCCTGAAATGATTGTTTACAGATCCTTACTGAGACCTGACACATAACCAGCACAACTGCAGTACTATCATAAGACACTTTTACATTTATTGTCTACTGCTACTGCTTTCGTTACTCACGGATTTTCAAATACTACAGTCATCTTAATGAAATGTCAATGTATTTAGGGTTTGCATAATAGCAACTGCATCTGGAACTCAGGCGAGTGGCTGGTAACAATATCAGTAAAAAATATTAGCACAGCAGCTTCTTATCATCCACAGTGTCTCTTTTCTCCTCTCTGTTTCCTTTATGACTCTAATTTCCATTTTTGAAGTTGCAAGACAGAAACAGGCAGCATACTGCACTATATAATTAGGAAAGGAAAAGTCCCTGCAGCCTCTAGATTGTTAGAAGAAAATATATTTAGAAATTTGAATATGATCCTATTTACACAGCTTCAATATAGGATGCATCAGCATTTTCTCCTCCCCCCCCCCTTTTTTTTTTTAAGGTCTTAAACTCAGCTGCAAGCCTTCATTCCAGGCACAGAATTAGCCAGAAAGCAATTTATGTCTTGTTTAAAATACTTTGGATCCTTTCTGCATTCTAGCCTAGTTCTGAGAACTTCCTGGGGTAAGGCCAGGGCTTTCCTTCAGTTAACCCCTTCTGCTACACTGAACAGACGCTGTGGCATAAAAGCTTTGGATTTCATCATAATTTCAACATAAAAGCATTATCATTTTATGAGGCATCCCTTTATCACTGGGTGTCTGTTTGGGAGTGYTTGTGTACACCTCTTGCTCAAAAATTTCCGCCAAGCTAACATCTAGAACCCAAGAGAGTCTGAATCTGAAGAGAGCTCATCTTATATCAAATTGGCACAATGAAATCCTAAGCTAGCTCAGACACTGATAGTGGTAGATCTAGCATGGAAATCCAGCTAGATTAATCTTTTCCATTTGTCTACCGGGTCAATTACCTCAGGTAAAAGGCCACATTAATGCAGCTCTGCAACTTCCAGTCTACCAGCTAGCTCATTTAGAGCTAGCTTGAGTACCTGCGCAGCCCTGCACTGTGACAGTCACACGCAGTGACTGATTCCCAGAGGGTGCTCATTAATTGGAATAAGTACAGGAAAGAAAAAAGAACAGTCACAATCATACAGTGTAAACAACTCTCCCAAAGATTTAAATCAGAGTGCTTGAGTCCTGGCAGCAGGACATCTGCAAAAACACACAACTGAGCAACAACGTAAATTAGCTGTCACCCAGGCCATACCGGTGTAGATGCACTGGGCCTATGTAGCTGAACATCACTGACCACAGCCCTACCGAGTGCTGAAGAGGCCTACCTGGATATCGAGCCCTTTGCATAACGAAAACCTGCTGCTCCTATTGCCTGGATTATCACCTTATAGAGATGATAAGAGCTAAAATGCATAGAGTAAAATAGTCCCCGGCTGCAAAGGCAAACGTTAAAAGTTATATAAGGACTTAAGTCAAACCAACGGTACACGTAGCCTGGTATTTCTTTCCAAATGCGGTCAACAGCAGATGGTAAAGGAAAAATGTAACACAATATTTACCCAGAGTACTATTCCAGCTGCTGATGATTTATGGCTCTGAATAACTTTGATTTACACTGAAAAAACTACTCCACTCAATCAAAAAATGAATAATTTCATTCCAATACCCTTTAAATTAAAATAAAATAAAAGGTTAGACAATCAGGGGAAACAAAAATCAAAACTACCAGCTGCTGTCTTATTATCCAATATTATCTCCTAGAAAAATGTTTTACCTACCTTTCTATCTCTGTTTCCATCACTGAAGCTGTTCTACTTTGTATAATATAATGCTCTTAAATTGCAGTTGAAATCTTTCATTATTCAGGAAAGCATCCTCAATACAACTAGAAAGAAATTCTGCTCCTTGCTTTGGCTTGATGAAATATATAAGTATTTTGCAGAAACTGTAACAACAATAGAAACTAATGCAGGTGCAGACAGGATTAACTCAGGTCAGTCAGTGTTCAGGACATCCATCCGAGATTTAGGAGACCCTCGTTCACAACCTCTGTCTGAATCTCCAAGGGGTGCTCTCACCACTAGGGTTCTCTGGCTCAATTAATATTTACTTGTCTTACAGGAACTTTGAGAGAAAACACAAATAGACACTCATCTCAGAGCCCCTCCATTTGAATGGTCTGATTATGCTTGGGGACGACGAGGGTGAGCTCACCTTGGGAGGGGAGGAAGGTGAACCCAGGTCCCCTTCAGAGGTGAGCTGAAAGGGAATGATTTTGCCACTGCTTTTGTGGAAGAAGGAAGCCCTGATTTACCCCTTTCCCTCTCTTGCTGAAAAGCAATTTGGAGCTAATGTTGTATCAAAAAAATGTAAGCTCAGCTTTAGTACAGTATTCTGAAGTCTTTTTAGACCTGAAATTTGTAGATAGCAAGTTTTTATGTGGTAACACAAGCAGCACTCTATTGACAAATGCTCTCAGGCAAAGGAGATGTTAGAAAAAGCTTACCAAACTCTTACAAATCAAATAAAGAAACTGCATAATTTAAACAAATTGCTGAATATATTGAAAACTTAAAAAAAATTACTAATGCCTAATGCACTAAGCTTCTATATTTTAAATTACTGATTTCCAGAAGAAACTTGGCAAGCAATTAATCTCAGTCAATTCTTAGGTATAAGAGTGAATTTCTTACTGAAATTTCATAACTAATACTGCATGTAAACAATAACTTGACCTTTTTACTATTATTCAAAGCTGTATAAGAGCTGAAGTTTCATAAACGATGCAAATTGCTCACAACATGTGACTTGGGATTACTTAAAATTTACTCATTGCACGCTCCTGGAACACGTCTAACAATATCCAGAAGCTAAAAACGGTTGCAAATTCCACATCAACTCCAAATATCCTTATCTACACCGTCACATTAGGAAAAACAATGCAGTTAA
This sequence comes from Apteryx rowi, assembly GCF_003343035.1. NCBI lineage: Eukaryota > Metazoa > Chordata > Aves > Apterygiformes > Apterygidae > Apteryx > Apteryx rowi. The sequence goes on along the minus strand of NW_020449319.1, from coordinate 758,828 downwards.
AATTTCTCACGTATCTGCCCCAAGGTCCAGCCAAGGGAACAGATAGATCTTGCTACACCAGGGGTCATTCTGGGTCTGTCTGATCAAATCCGGAGATGTTAGGGATGCTCCACAGATGAACCCACCTCACACACCTACCAGTGTGGAGTGAGGAGTGGAGCAAAAACCAATTTAACAGCTCATTTAACAGCTCACAGAACACCCTCACCTCATTGCCTACACTCTGGGGAGGGGAAATAGTCATTAACTAATGGTAGCTCATATCATAGGGCGTAGCTTCACGGGGCTGAGGGGGAGGAGTAGCTAACACCCATCCAATTTGCACACAGACAAGCTCAAGCATAAATTTTTGGAAATGTGAGGTCTAAATACATACAACAGGAGGACTTGCTTTATTTCCTTCTTTTTTTTTTTTTTAATAAAGCATGTGTATCCTGAAAGCAGGATAACACCCTACTGCTATACAACACCTTCAGAGGTCTAGCTGCTCTAAATCATTTATAATGAAAAAGATCTTCTGTGGCAAAAAGTCTTCAGCCACTGCTTGGCCAGCACAACTCAAAGCGAATTAACTCTCCTTTGCGAGGCAGGCCACACCTAGCGTCATCTTGTACACACTTTACCGTGTTTCACTTCACGCGTTATTCTTTTGAAAATACGCCCCGGCTGAGAAGAAGCCCCTTCCCCAAGGAAACACGTAACCCTCTGCGCAGGAAGGGCTGGGGCCTGCGGTGCCCGCGCACCTGCCGCGGCCAAGCTGACGGCTTGGGGCGAACGCCGCCCTTCGTGACAAACCAAAACACCCTGCCGCCCACTAAGGACAATTCTTTTACTTATCAGACCTGGGATTCCCGCCTTAAGTTGCAGGAAACCGGGTGCGACTTTACTAAAAACGACGCGTTTGGGGCCGGGCAGACCAGGCAGCTGCACGAGGGGCACGGGGCCGCTAGCGCCGCCCGATAACATTAGCAAGTGCCGGCTGAACACCCGGTTAGTAACCGAGCCACCGCTAGGCCCCGTGAGACCACGCTTTTGTTGAAACGCTCGTTTCTGAGGGGTTTCGGTACAGTCAGGGAGAAGGAGCCGGAGAGGAAGGAGACGGTTAAATTAAGGCAGGCGGCTGCAGGAAGGGGAGGGGGGAGAAGCGCGGCGGCGGCGGCGAGGGCGCCTTCGCAGAGGCAGATTTTCCTGCGTGGTCCTGGCAGGAGCTGCTCTTCTCCTCCTCCTTCAGGAGCTCCCCCCGGCCTTTCCCGTCGGAGCGGGCCCTGCGCTCCGCCACCCTTCGCGCTTACCACATCTTCCCATTCCTCCGTCCGGGCTCTGACTCCCCCGTTATGCTCGGCCCCTCCGCTCCGGCCGCGGCGCTCCGGCGACGGGCGCCAGCGGGGACGGCAGCCTCTAACGGTGGCCGGCAGGAGGGCTTCCCCACGCGCCACCCGTCTCCACGGCTGGCCAAGAGCGGAGAGCGGAAGGAGGAGGAAAGGGAGGTTAGGTAGCTGTGGGGTAAAGAAAGGAAAACACACACACGCAAAGAAAACACGCTGTGAAGTGTGAGGAAGGCAGCGGGACGTGGCGAGGCTCCTCCCTGCTCGGCCGGTCGCGCCGGCCGCGTGGGCGCAGGCGGGCCGGGAGGAGGCTCGGCCGCCTCGGGTCCGTCCCGTCCCGTCCCGCCGGTTCCCGCTGGCCGTGGAGGATGCGCTTGGGCTGCTGCATGCAACCGGCTGCTCCTCGCCCGTGGTGAAAATCTGCGAGCCGACACTAAACCGTCTGAAGCGCGTTCAGGTTTGTGCAGGAAAACCGGTTACGACAGACAAACCCAGGAGGCGATCCCAGTATTTTTACAAGCACTTCTCATCCGGGGCTCTCAACGGGCTTTGCAAATATGAACTCGCTCAAGCCGCGCCACAACCCCCCGCCCGAGGCAAAGATAATGATCCCGATACCCGTTTTCCGAATGGGGAAACCTAAGCGCGGGAAGGAGAAAAGCGCTGCCAAAGCTCAAGCTGAGAACAAAACCRAGCGGTCCTGCCTCCCGGGCTCCTGCACTAACAAGTACAAAACACTCCCTTCCGCTCCGGTTTGATTAAGAATAGTTATTCCAAACAGAGGTGTAGCATTAAAAAAAAACGAAGGTAGAGCGAACACGTACTTCCAGTTCAGTAAGAAACTTCAGCAGCTTCAGAGCATCAGTACCATTACGCTGCGCGCTGAAAATTAAGCGTAGAGATGGCTGCGGCTTCAAGTAGTGTGCACGTCAGGCGGGTGAAAAAAATCCCTGCTTTTYGTCATGACGTGTTTCAGAATAACACGCAGGACGGTACAACACAGGSAGCGCATCCAAACTAAGTCTGTGCACACCTTGCGAGTCTGACGTCAAAAGCCACATGCCGTGGGGAAATAAATTTCGCCCCCCCTGCTCCAACGTCTGCAGCAAAAGCGGAGCAGGGAACGTGAGATACTGTCAGCAAAAGTGATTCGGCTAAAGTCTGAAAGTCCAGGTGCTTATTCGAACCGCAGCCGAGTTTTGACAGCGTACGGAATAGCAGGCCGTCTGCCTCCCAGTGCGCTAGCGTTTCTGGCTTTGGCTATCAGAAGCAAAACGTTGACCCAGCTTTTTCCTAAAAGTTTTAAGAATTTAGCCTTTTCTCTTTGTGAAGAATTACTTTACTTTGCCTTTTTTTTTTTTTTTTGGATAGTTTAAGTCAGATCGTATTTCATCTAAAATCTTATTTTCAGATTTGGTTGGAATCAAAAGAAATGGAAAACTCTGAAGATCCCCAGAGGGTTACACCTGTCGAGTATAGGAACAGATGTGTAATATTTTTTCCTTGACTAATGCTAGACTCCATAGAGAGCTGATGATTTCCAAGGTATGTAACCACAGAAGGCTTTTTACTCCAGATGAATTATCGCTGTGCTATTTAAATGCAAAGCTGCGATAGCAGTGCATACATGCTGATGAAATAATCACTCGGATTTGGCTTCGTGGTGCTGTTCTGCTGCTGCAGCACTCTTGTGTTATTATAATTTCTGGTGGGGTGGGTGCTAGATGAACACTTGTGAGAGAGACCTGTTAACCAGTTCAGTACCATTGCATGAAATACCTAGTGAGTTGGGCATACCGTAACTGCAGTGTATCTAAAGCTCTAATAACATGCTCCTTTGCTTAAGTGTTGTTCACAAGCAGCAGCTCCTATCAGTGCAAAAGAGCTCAGAAAGTCATAGGGGGAAGAAACTGATCCTTTGTGTTTAAAAAAAAAAAAAGGCGCTACAGAAATGGCCATTTCTATTATTTATAAGCAGGGCTTGGAAATTTGCCGGTGGCAAATCCAAGATGCCGGAGAAGTACCTTTTTCTTCCCATTAAATTCTGTTCCAGGTACCTGAGAATTGAGCTGTTAAAACAAAACATAATTTCTCTTTTCTTTCCTGCTTTGCATAAGCAAATTTTGGCAGCCTGCCAAATTATTTTCAAAGTAGGAAAAGCAGAAATAGSAGAATTAAATTCAGAGACATGCTGGGGATCTGCAGCACAAAATAAAGAGTTCAAACTTTATATATGGGAGGGAAAGAAGGATTCAGTGAAAGAAAAGAGAAGTGAAAGCAGCAGAAAAGAGAATTACATAATAGCATATTCCATTGATAACAAAGAATAAGATGATAATTTAAACTTTGCATCATGGTAAGCCATGTTCACCCACCTTTTTTTTTTTTAAATAAATGAAAGTTGGATTTTGATTTTATGATCTGCCTTTTTTCATGTAGATCCCCTATGATAATTCTACTTTTTTATTCCACAGTAGCTCAAAAATAGTATGCACAGATACACAGACAATCGCACTTAATAAGCTCAAACTTCCTAACACAAACCAGGACAGAGTAAGCAGTCAATAATTCGTGATCTAATTTATGGCTGTCTGCAAAGCAAGCATGTTTTGCTTAATGGGGTGAATGTCTCTCTATTAACTTACTACTAAATTATGTACTGAACTAACAGCATTGTCAGAGGCCTGTAAACAGTGCAGATATGAATCAGTGTTTTATGGCAGTACTGTAATTATAATAACATCCTGAACAGGCTTTATGCCATTGCAATGCACATAAGCCTGGTGCTTGATAGGCTTAATTCAAGATCAAAAGTTAACAAACAGCGATACAGGCAGTGAATCACAAAGCAGACACACTTCTGTTTTGATATGTAATGATGGTGAAATACAGCCAGTTGTTCAAGCTGGTTGAGAGACACATGACACCCTCTTAAAGGACATATTCACTCCTGGGAATAGCTTTTCATGTTAATCTGAAAAGCTGCCCCCAGTTTTTCCCTGTTCTCTCCCAATTCACTTCCTCTCCCAATTCACTTCCTCTCGGTAAGCGGTCTAGAGCTACAAACGGACACCAACAGGTACCAGCCTTCATCTAGCCAGCTCACAAGTGACCACTTGCTCTTGTTCCCTCTCCTCCATTTCTTCTTTCGTTTGAGTTTCTCAGGCAAACTGCACACAATAGTTATAGCACTGTGATTTTCTATTTTAAAATTTCAAGCGTTGAATGAACAGCGTGAAATTCTAATATTCCCTCTCTGTTCCATGTTTAGTGAAATACAGAAATAATAAAAAAACTCTGAACAGAGTGAAATTCTAATATTCCCTCTCTGTTCCATGTTTAGTGAAATACAGAAATAATAAAAAAAACTCTGAACAGAGTGCAATCTTGAGTTTTAAATGCATTAGTTTTTGTTGTTGTTGTTGTTGTTAASAAGATATGCATGAAAAAGGATCTTCTTATCCTCAGAGTTCCTCTCTTGCTACTTACACCTAGCTAAATTCATAATCCTTTGACACATCCCAGTGGATTAACTGATAACTGAAGAGAACACAAATCTTATTTGTTTAAAACCTTTGCTGGTAGTCATTTGCTTAAGCCTGCAAGCCACAGAAATAGGAAATCACTATTCTATTCCAAGCTTTCTCACTGATTTGCTAGGGGACAGAGGGCAAGTTATTTTGGTTCTTGTCTCCTCCCATCAGCATGTGTATTATGTTCCTTTTCCCACACCAAGTCACTTTGAGAGCTGAGGAAAAAAAGACTCAGTCAGTCTAAACTATTACAATGATGCTAGAAAAACAAAGCATGCATAAAAATGCGGCATTTACACAATCCTAAACCTCCTGACAATCACTAATTAGAGTAATATCAGGAAAGATATATTACACATTTGCCAAAGAAAAATGAACACTTCACTGCCTTAGTGGTTTTCAACCTATGATATTTGGATAACTGGACATCCACGTGCTGTTACCCTGCCAGAGGTGACTGACAGTAGCTGTGCTTTTCTCAACGTGTTTAAGTTCTCCTTAAAAAGATCAACACTACTATGGGGGGGGGGGGGAAGGTAGGTTCACAAATTGGAAGAAACTGGAAACCAGTTTCCTAGAAAAAAGAATGAACGGAATAGCTACAGGTCCAGGCAGCTTAACAGGGTAATGTGCCTCTAGACACAACCACATTCTTCCCTTTGACTTACCCCTCACATCAACCCTCTTTCCTTTTGAGTACAGCTCAGGCTCCAGTACCAAAATAACCTTTGGTACAACATTAACTCTTAAAATTCAAGCTTAAGGAAGTCCAAATCTGTCTGACAGTTCTGCAAATAAACTTATATTCAGTCCCATATGCAGTAACAACATGATTTTTGAATCACTGGTTCAGTAAGATTCCTAGGACCACAAGATTGGTATGAAAATATAAGCTTTTAACCATTATTGTATCCAAGACACTTTTTATTTGCTTTATAGATTCCTAGACCTTTTAAAACTCACATTTACAAGTTTTCCTTCACTAAAAAGGCAATGAGAATTTTCTGGTTCTGGAAGCAATAGCTAAGGAACTCATATGACCCAGTCATTTGTGCAGACAGATTTTTGACAAAAATATCTCCACTACAAGGCTGGAATAGGACTGTAAGAAACTAAAAACAGAAAGAATGTTTTTGACTTAAAACAGTTTCAGTTTATGATTGATGGAAAAAATCATATTTTGGGGGTATCTGCTCATTTATACTTAGTCATAATTGACACCTTTTCATTATTCTTTTATTAATTTTTAAAATCAAATTATATCAGACACTGTGCTTCTAGTTCCATAAGTTGATCGCTCCCATTTTCACATTGTATGATGAATTTTTTTAGATGTACTGTATGTTGCTGTTTAAAAGTCAGAATCTTACTTATGATCAGTGTCAATAGAAGGAACTGCTGAAATGATATATTGGAATTCCTTGCTTTACCTAGGCAATGGAGTTAACTACTGCACGTATTTTTTCTCTGACACAAACTTAAATAAAGGCCCTGAGCCATACATTACTGGAGCTCTTTTTCTTCCAAATAGAAAAAAAMCCTCTAAATTCAGAGCTTCTTTATCAAACTGTAGATGCTTGCATATGGACAACTGACATTTGCAAGATAGAAGCAGAACTTTTTAAGCATCARAAGTCTTAAAAGATCAAATGGTTGAGGGAAATTGTCCTTCAACTCAGTGGGAATGGTTGCTGCTTTTGGAGATTTTATATTCTCTGTCTGTCAATGACTTGAAACTCAGAGCTTCAAAGTAACATGGTATGCAGCATTCAGCAAAAACTAATTTTCAGTCAGTCCCAAGCTTATTATATTCATATTTAGTAATAGTAATCAAATCCAAAATTAATTATTTTGTATTCCATAAAGTTATCTACCAAAATAAACCAGAAAAGCAGCATTTTTCTCTATGATGTATGGACATCATAAAAGATTCCACAGCTTTCTGTATTTTGTAAGCTGAGGAGTCTGTGTCAGTGTACTTACCTAAAATGTCCTCTAAAGTCAGAATTGTGCAGTGTATCAGTTGCCATACTAGTTTTAGAAATGGATGCATTTTAGAGAGAGTATTATGCAAAAATAGTAGTTGTTAAAGATTTGAAAGTTCAGGAAAGCATTACAGAAACAGGACTGTGTTATTAAAACTAATACAGTCTGAAGTAGCTGATAAGTTTTACTACTTTTYAAGTTTTGCTGTAGAGATATGAGCCATGAAGTGATACAAACCCAAACCAGGTATTGTATCTATTGTCAGTAGAAGTATTATGCTCCCCTAAAGGAAAAAGAAAAACAAAAAAAATCACCTTTGCTCCAATCTCACAAACAGTTTTTATATATAAAGCATAATCTATAGGATCAGAGAATAATTCAGTTTGGAAAGGACCTCTGGAGGTCACCTAGTCCAACCTCCCGCTCAAAGCAGGGCTACCTTCAAAGTTACATCAGGTTGCACAGGGCTTTGTCCAGGAGAGCTTTGAAAACCTCCAGAGATGGAGATTCCACAACTTCTCTGAGCCACCAGTGACAGTGCCTGACTATCCTCATTGCAAAGATTTTTTTTCCCCTCATACTCAATTGAAATTTCCGTTGTTGAAACCTCCAGTTGCCTCTAGTCCTTTCTCTGTGTATGTCTGAAAAGAGCTGGGCTCCGTCTCCCCTCTGAGGTTGTGGAAGACTGCAATTAGATGCCCCCCAACAGCCTTTTGTCCAGGCTGAACAAACCAGCCCCTCCTCACGCATCTTATGCCCCAGACCTTTGACCATCTTAGCGGCCCTCAGCTGGGCATGCCTCACTCTGTTGATCTCCCTCTGGCACTGGAGGACCCCAAAACTGACACGCTGTTCTAGGTATGGACTTACTAGTGCTGAATAGAAGGGAATAATCTTGCCCTGCTGGCTATGATCCTATTGATGCAGACCTCCATGTGCTGGCCTTCATCGTTGCAAGGGCACACTGCTGACTCATGTGCAAGTTGTCCTCCAGGACCCCAGGTCTTCTCTGCAAAGCTGCTTTTCAGCCAGGCAAGCGGCCAGCCTGAACTACTGCAGAGGGTTACTCCATCCCAGGTGCAGGACTTTGCATTTGTTTCTGTTGGACTTTTATGAAGCTCCTGTTGGCCTACCACTCCATTTGTCAGCCCATATAGCCACATAAAAGATTTGCAAGAGTTTGTAGTATTAAGTCCATTCTTGCAGATCACTTTCATCATCTCACTATTTGAGAAATTTTACTTACCTCAGTTAGATCAAAGGCACTTCATGTGAAATGCAATAAAAGTGATTTTACAGGCTTTTATGATTTAAGAGCAGATCATAGATTTAGAACATAGTTCAGACAGTCCACACTACTATTTAATATAAAGTACCTGCAGGCAGAGTCTGAGGTAAAAATGGACACCAAAAGGCATATATTTTTCCTGTCCATAAAAACCTATTTCCTACTCCCAATGAATTTGAAATTGGACTCCTGCTAGGAACCTGGGTTATAGTTGTTATTACTGGATATTACTGCACACTGTTGAGCTTTTGTTCCTATAGAGGGGCCTCAGTTGATAAACACATTGTTATGTAAAATTAATTATCAGGTAAGCCAGGGGAGACTGCCCCAGGATAGCTCTTCCCGTCAGTGGCATATCAGTAATGATCACTGATAAATATGTTCTTGGGTGTTCCTAAAACATGACAGGATCTGTTTCTTTGCTAGCATTGTAGCAAAGAGGAATCCACTTTGCAGAGAAAAGAAGGAAAGAGAAATCTTCAACAGGTAAAAATATCGTGAAATAAAATAAAATTTTGCCATCCAAAACCTTATAAACTTGGAGTCACGCAGACTTTTTCACTACTGAAAATGACAACGAGATCTTTTGAATGATTTCTGCCCTTCCACTATAAAATACTGAAAAAACAATAATGTTCTATAACAATGTAACATAAATATGCAGCTTGTGTTTGCCTGTAAGAGTAGGAAAGGTAGGTGAGTACATATTCTCATGCATTATAAAATTTTAGAGCAGTTTGTGGGAATCTAAGGCAGGAAAAAAAAACATCTTTTGAGCATTGAGGAGGGTACAAAGTTACTGAGAAGAAACTCCAGATACTCTGCATAATGATTCATGTCATGTCATATGTAGCTAAAAATCTGAGATTTTCCCATTATTAATTTGCATGTAGACCCCACAGGATTAAGTCAATCCATTTGAATGGCAGTTTTCAGAGAGAGATTTTGAGGGCCTTGCAGTTTTATTTGAAGTAAAAAAGTTGTTCAGATTCAATTTTAAATAATTGCATCCAGATATTCAGAATTAACAACAGAGAAACTCAGTATAGACAAGGTATGTTTACAAATGAACAGGGCAAAAAAGCCCATGCCAAATATATCTTTATCAATTATTTTCACTCKTGTGGTTAAATTTGAATTATAACATTGTACTTCAAAATGTGCTAACAAATATTGTACTCTAAGAACATTATCTAAGTCTTACTAATAAGGTAACTGTACTTCTACTACTAAATTTTTATTGCAAAACACAGAAAGTTTGCCAGATCTATTCCTAATATGAGTTAATGAACTGCATTAGTATATCTTTTGTGGATTTAGAAGGTCTTTGTAAGACCTTTACAACACAGTAATTACTAAATAATCGTGAGTTAAATTCAAAGTAGCTAATTAGTATAACAATGTTACAAAATACTTGATTTCATATAAAGATAGCACAAAAAAACTGCAGTTGCTCATGTCTTCTTAACTGTTTCAAACAGAAGAGCTTTCAAAAGTAGTTAAAATCTCTATTAATAAAGATATTGTTAAATTTTTCAGGGGATTCTTTATTATTTGTAGTAAGGTAGGTGTAGGTTTAAGACCCCCTTATGTTGTTCATCTTGTCAGATTGGGTAGCATGATATCCAAATCCTAGTATTTCCTGATGTTCTGTCTATCAGAGATGCCTTTCATGGAGTTTGTCCGGCCAAATACAGCCATTTACGGTACAGATCTCCATATCTGAACTAGTCACCCTAATTCCCTTTCATTTAAGTCAACAATGAAAATATAGACCCTTTTAGCATGTGATTCTTCTGTTCTGTTTTAGACATTGACCTTAGAATGAGATGAATCATGATATAGAAATGCCTATTTTTCTTCACTGACTGTAAGGGAACCCTAAGATGACTAGCTTAGAAGGTAGATATCCAAATTTTAGTCATAAAGTTACATGAGATGATTCCCACTCCCTTTGTCTATAATCATATTTAGACCATAAATTCTTCAAGCACTGACATCCACCATGACTCTTCATCACCATCACAATAAAAACAACAATCATTTCCAAAAAAACCCCTCCCCAATTGCTAAYGGAATATAAGAAATATCCTAAACGTGCTCTAAAAACTGGCAAACTCCCTACACTTTTAACTTTGACTTAAGGGACAAAGTTTTGGCAAGAATGTTCCTGTTACCATCTGGTCACATTTCATGATTTTTAGACCATCTGTTTTTGGCAAAGAGCTCAGATTCCAATGCTGAGATCATGAAAGCTTCAGAATTTTATTCCAAGATTTTCAGCTAAATTTTCTTTTTGGAGCATCAGAAGTCTTCGCGACAGACACATGGGTGGCAGTCTCCGTGACAGACGGAAACCTTCCTGAATTCAGTCCATAATGAAAGGGAAGCACGAACACTTCTCTGATACTTCTTGCTTGAGATATGCTATCATGTATTTGAGAACCACAACTTCCAAATGACACTGAGTGAGCTACAGCAATAGACTCTTCTCAAGATATAGAGCATAGCAGTCAAATCCTCACTGAGCAAAATAAGCCAGTTGGAAACAGCAGATAGCATACCTCACCCCTGCTGTCAAAACCAACAGGAAGGGTCTACAAAACCTGTGGGCATGGAGAGCTGTGGTTATTTAGGAATAGCTCTGTAGTTTGGACAGTCTAGGTAGCCCTACTATGTAACTCCAGGCATAGTCCCTTAGCTATGAACTATAATGATCGAGCACAGAAGACTTTCATGCTGATATGCCTATTTCATCGTTGCGTCCCCATCTTGACTCTTGTGCTAAATGAAATAACTGGTAGAAAGCTGGAGGTGGCAACAGCAAATGCCCCTTCATAGAGGCACCTTATTCAATTGCTTAACTAACCTTTACTCAGTTGCTTTCAGCTACTTAAATCCATTCTCCCACTTCAGCAGACAGAAGACGCTAGTCATGTCATTTACTTCCCCCCTCTACGTGAAAGACTCAGTTCACATCCAAGTGCTGCAAAGTAGTTTAAATACACATTTCATTTCCAAACATACATAATGAGCTAGTTTTTACCTGAGTCTTCCATCCTCTGCTGCAGCTCCTCCTGGTATAATCTTAGTAATAAATATCCCAGGATCGTCCCCAATGTGTGGGTTATCTGTTCCTCCAGCAATACTGAACCCCAGGCCAGAATTCCCCTGAAAAAATAAACAAAAGAAAAATGTGTCACCAGATGCTAGATTTCTGCAGACTTTCGCAGACGTTCATGAGCAAAGTATCCTTGCCTCTCAAGGAAGGCATTTAATTTGGCAACACCATACTTTCAGGTGCGTGACTCAGACAGAAAGATATTGTCAGCTAAAACAACAGAGGCTGCAAACACGAAGAACTCCCAGAGTTAATGACAGAGTTAATGGATGTTCCTACAGAAACAGGACTAAACCTAAATTTAATTGTTTTCAAAGCATCACATAAATTAGCAATATGAACTCCAATATGAATTTATCCAACTCAATGAGACCTARAGGCTAAAACCACTTCAGAGCTTTTAAAAAGACAAAAAAAACCCCAAACTTAATTTATAAACAGTGAATAACTCCGAAGTATTTTAGTACACCATTTTCTGTTCAAAAGTGATCATTGTTCATTGCATGATCCTTGCATGCTAGTATTTCTTTTATCTTAATGATTTGTTAGAATTAATTGTTTGGAAGATTCATTATAGTGGTCTATTCAATAATCTTATTTATTATTACTAGTACTTGTGACAACAACATGACAGAGGCTCCCTTTCCTTTTACACACATAAATACACTTGCAAATGCAGTCAGCGTTCCTCACACACAATTCTAACCAGCAATTCTTACCCATTTTTGGAAATATATATTAGTTGTTGAAGTTTTTATAAATAAACTAAAAGTGATCACACACATTATTTTGAAAATAATAATAAATTCAATGCAATACTGTATTCCTTTAGTTTTTCTCATTCAAAAATATTTTATAATTAGATATTGATACTTATCACTGCAATATAAAGCTATTGCTGTTAAATGCAGAATATGTCCATTGCTGTGGGTGAAACAGGTTCAGTGCAATTTATTCAGCGTCTCAGCTTATTGGGAGTTTTTCTTCACTGTCACTTCTAGACAGGTATCTGCTTCAGTCCTAGAGAGAAAATTGCTAATAAAAGCAGCATCTCTTTTTCTTTTATCAAATCTCTTTGAGAACTTTTGATTACTTTTTAACCTTTATTTGAATTGGTAGGTCAGGCACGAGATGCATTTTGTGTGTGAAAGCCTCCATGTTGCCTGTGTGCAATATGTCAAATTTCAAATTCTGTCATCAGTATTCTACATTCGCAATCGATGCAGTTCTCATTACTTAAGAGATGTACATGCAATCTGCAGCTCTGCTATCAGCATATAATTGTGAATAAATTTTCAATAGGGGACTAATTTATAATCCAAGGAGAAGGATTTAGGACTACACAGGTCTTAATGCTTCTCTGCTAGCTGTAATATGAAAAACATTTTAACACTGAAATACTCTGTATATATTTTTCTGTAGAGTTAATAAACTTCTTCAGGCTAGTGTTATAAATTTATTTAATCTCCCTTTCATCATTAGGATCATCTCAGATTCAGCTTATTTTCCCAATATTTTAGAACATGCCTAATTATATGGTTCAGTCAACACCAGCTTGCACTCTAAAAGTACTTCAAGAATACTTTCCCATAAGTTTTCCTATATGTCATATTATAAATGATACTAATCTTCTCAACACATAAGAAYAGAATAATGTATACATATACACACTTCAGGAAGCTAGGAGCAAGAGCCTTAAAACACTGCTAAAAACATGAGCAAGTTTTTAAAAAGTTTATTAGAATAACTAACACTTTATTTTAAGAAAAAAAATAAATAAAAATAAGGAAATTCTTATTTTTATTCTTAATTCCAAAGAGAGATTTTTAAAAATATGCATTAACCTGTAATTCTTGATGGGGAAAGAGGAAGAGCAGGATGACAAGGTGGTATTTGGATACAACTTTTAGTTAGGAAGGGGAACACAAACAGATATAACATAATAAAAGAGCATGCCTGAAGAGCTTTAAAAACTATAAAAGCTTGCCTGTTATGTGGGGTGTGCTTAACTGGTACATTTCTCCACATAAAGCTCATTAAAATTCTTCACAGGAAATAATTTTTGAGAARGTTTCACATTTTCAGTGCACTCTCTTCCTCCTACCATACTCTTTTCCATTAACTTTTTAGAGCTAAAAAATATAGCAATGCCCACTGTAAGCAGTGATGTGGTAAAACTGCAGCAGAATCAGTGCTGACCCTTGACATTTATCCATAAATGTGCATCTGCTATTCTGCAAGACTATTCCAATTCTGACCCTTAGGAATAACCTTTTAAAAGAACAGGCCAACACTCCTCACAGGCACTTTTGTATCCTGAAAATTTCAAGCAATTATTCTGGCTGCAGTCCTGGACTTGATCAACAGGATATACAAGCTGTCACACAGGAGCTTGCTCAGCGGTTATGTATATACCTGCAAGGCTTTCTTGCACCAGAAAGTTAGCTGCAAAATTTAAGTGCAATTCCACATTTTTTTTTTCATTGTGGTTCTTGAAATGTCTGCATCATCTACATAGAAAAATCTTTTCTCTTTGTATGTGGTCACTTCAGCTCATGGTCAACGTGGCTAAGAACATGGCTCYATCACTTATGGGAAACTGGCCTCTTAATAGCCTTGGGCTGAAATATAGTGCAATAGGAGCATTCTGGTTAAAATCTTTCGTATTCAGTTCTGAGCAGCAGTACTGATATAGAGCTCCCTCTCCTTTCCTCATGTTTTGCCCCCTCTTATTAGCATGGAAGTTCATCAGCATACTGTTATATTAAAAATTCATCATAGTTATAAGCTGTAACTCCAAGTTCCAATTAACTACTGTCTACTAACACTCTGCCTCCTGAATCTTTCTGCAAAGGTTAGCTTCCCACCCTCTACCTTTTGTATCCCTTTCTCCGCCATCCCATAAAATTGTGTTAACCATCCTCCCAGCTTCCAAGACTTTTCTTGGCATCTCCCTCTCTCTCAGTCATTTTGTGTTTACCCGTTAAAATGTATGCCTTCGTTCAGCCCAGAACAACAGCTGAAGCATCACTCACTCACTGTATTTTCTGAAGTAGTATATTCATAGTTTTCCTCATGCAGACTCTCATGTTTGGTAGTGGTTCCTCACAAATATCTGTCAAGTTAATTCACTGTCCTTTTTCGAAGCCTTGCTCTTCTAGGATGCTTACAAAGCAAGTTAACAATGAGCTCAGAGGCCTGGTGACGATGCAGATAAATGTTTAATAAGACCTAATAACAGCTGGCACAGAAGAGAAGAGGTGTAAAGCAGCAGAAGTCTTTCTCCTAGGAGTTATTCCATAGACATTTTTTAATTGAGATTCATTTTTAAGCCTGAATATGCTTGTCTGTTTTGTTTCAGGATTCTTTGGTAGAAGGGATTTAGCCAAAAATCCCAAAACATACCAAGAGACAAAAAATTCTGACAAATTCTTGAACAAACCTACTGACTTTACTGGTGTTTCTCGAACACCATTATTCATATGGCCAAATTTATAAGGGGTCCAGACCCGAATCATTTTACGTTCAATTTATATCAGCTGAATTCTCTCTTGACCTAAATACTGCCTCTGTTAACACTATCCCTCTGTCCAAGTTCTCAATTACCACTGCAGTCAAAAACTCATATAATTAGTTTCTGACTATACTGGGAAGACTTGCATAAAATTACTCAGCTATAAATGTCTGAATATTTTTTTTAATTGTTAGTTTAGTTTCTTCCTAACTTCCCTGCCTTTTATTGCAAGGCCTATAACATGCACATAACCTGACAAAAGGAGTAGCACAGTACAACATGTCCAGTTTGGCCTAAAAAAAATAGTGCTGCCTCAGTTTCCTCCTCTCCCTGTTGGATCTCTCAGGCTTCTCAGGGGATTTACCATCATGCTCAAGCTTTACTTTGCAACCACAGGAACTTAGGTTCAACTACCAAACCAAGATAATTTCTCCCAGCGCAGCCCCAGAGGCCTCCTTCTTGTTCTCAGCTGAAAGGAAGGTCAGTCCTTCCTCTTAAGGTTTACTACAGAAGCCTGCCTCCTTTACGACTTTTTCAGGCTGGGCTTTGCACCTCCGCAAGGATCACTCGAGCCCTTTATTGCTCAGTCCAAGAACGGGGGAGACCTGGCTGTAATTCCCCTGCTCTGGGAGGAGCAGACAGCCTCACCTTTGACAGAGGCACAATATCATTTCAGATGACTTGTGCTGTGCCTTCTGTGAACACTAAAAAGCACCACCTAGGGTCAGAATAAAATAATGGGTGATTCCCACACCAGGGAAAGAGAATAAAACTTGCAAGTTCTGGCCATTTTGAGTCTCTTCCCTCCAGACTTGTTATACTACCAACATAAAGATCACAAAAATAAAGCTAGAATCCCCAGAAGGCAATGGTTTTAGGTAGCCAGAAGACCAGGACACCCATCCTTCTTCTTACATAGCCTTCCCTCTTGTATTCCCCTCCTTTTATACACCATTATTAGCAGCCATGTATCGGGCTGCATCTTTATAGGTTGCAGCATTTTTATATTGTCACAGCTCAAAAGTGTTCAACACCGACTTCTGTTGAAACATAATTAATCAACACTGAGAACTTCTGAAGTTATTTTCTGATGACATTACAGCTCTCCATGGATGATAGTTCTCCATATGCTTCTACAAATGATTTCCTCCTTATTGTGTCTCATTTTGTTCTGTTTTCTGCTTGAGAGCTGCCTTTCGCCTTAAAGCAGAGTTTGATTAGGAACAGTACAAAGTCATTCACTCTTTAGCAAAATTATGGAACAATAAGCACAAGAAGTGGAAGGGAGATCAGAAATGCATGTCAAGGGCAGACTGAGTTCTCTCCTGCATAAGAGCCAAGTGATTTGCATTTTACCACACTAAATAGGCATGCACAATCATATAGAAATTGGGTTTTTTTGTTTTAATTTCTTTTTTTTTCATTCTAATCAGTAAGGTGACAGAACTCAGTGTTTGCCACATGAGCTTCACAGACTTTCTTTGAATTATTTAATTCAGTAGTCCTTCAAGAATTTCTGATAGGGTTTTTTTTTTTTTTTTTTTTTTTGAGTGGCATGATTTTGAAGCTCCCTGCTATTCAGTAAGAAAGGTAATAGACAGGAACCACACAGAATTGACCTAACTACTGCTGCAACCTCACCTTGTCATGAAAATGTACTAGGAAGCATGTGTTGCTGAGTCCATTAGCCAGCAAAAAGCCCAATATACAATGAGGATTCATATTTCACAGAATGGTTTCCATTGTGAGAATCGTTTCAGGTGACAACATATATTCCCACAGGCTCTTTTACTAAACTGATTTGTGCATCTATATTTCTCACTTAAAGGTTTAAGGGAACCATTTTGCTCAACTGTTAAGGAATATAAGTCAGTGTTAAAGGACTTGTAATATGCTGAAGTGAACTGCGTAGATATAACACGAATTAAGCCTACCATACCCAAGCAACAATTACAAATTTTCATCATATAAGGCTTTTTTTCTCCTTGACAGTAAACCTAAATTCAAAGACAGTATCACAGAAATGTATGATGACCCTTCCATTAGGCCCTAAGGAACTCTGCTTATCAGTAAAGAGGAAATACAGGGAAAGTTAAGAGTGGTCACAGTGTAAACGTTTGTGGATGATGCATCCAAGTCCAAGTCACACTTGTCGCTGTTTCTTTGGGGAAAGTTTTATTGTTTGGGGGAAGAGAGGAAAAAGGGAAAGGACAGTAATAATACGCATCTTCAAAGCGTTGCAAACATTTGAACAAAGGTGATAGGGCAAAAAGGGTTAATTAGATAATAAATAACTCAGTCTGTGATTTATAATCTTGAAAGAATTGTTCCGTACCTCTAAAAATTTCTATGACTTAAAAAATCTTCTCTCACCAAACCACATGTTATGAGAAGCAAAATCTTATCTATTACAGAAACCAGAAAAAGAAAACACTGCCTAAGTACTTTATTCTTAGCAGTATACCTAAAATATTTCTAATTTATCTCAACAGGTTTGTCTGGTTTTGTTCTGTTTCCTGTGCGCTTCCTACCTATACTCTGTTTTTTACAGGAGGAAAAAAAAGAAAAGAAATGCTTTTCTCTCTCACTTTTTTACAGATGGCTTGAATTGTGTGAATTGCATTGTATGATGGCTTGAATTGCTGCCTAAATTTGCAGTTTTTGTCAGAGCAAGTTTAGTCAAGAGAAACCTCACAAAATGATAGCTGACTCATTCCTTAATACATGCCATAATTTTTTTCTGTCTTCCTTTATTACAGCTTTAAAAGACCCTATCAACTTTGTTGGTTGATCCTGCTTAAAAAGTTAAGTCTGTTGAAATTTACCATGGGAATTATTCCTTCAGATCTTTAACAGCACTAAAGCTTTGGAGATTCAGTAATACCTTGCCTTTCCTGAATCTAACCAGTGCTGTTTTTCTCTTGTTTATGTGATATTTCAAAATACACTGACACAAAGGTGAGTTATATCCTCTGAAGCTGGTATTGACTTTGTATAGACTTGACGGAATTACAGAATTTCCCACGCATACATCAAAATCCTATAAAGCCTTTCACCTTGGTTTACTACACAAATTCATTCAGGGCACTTTCTCACTATGAGTAACTATTGCACACTTTTCCAGTAGTGAAGTTCGTTTGGGAATTATGCTATTTTTGTTGAAATGGGTAAGATTTGATTGGTTTTGTTTAAGTCTTCTAAAGCAGCACTTTCAGGTATGAATAAATGTTCATTCAAAATCCACTGTTAAGGCTATTTCAGAAAGTAGAAAAACATAGACCTTACCTCCATGTGAAATGTACTGAGAGACACAATTTGAAATTTGACTTTTTCTATACATTTAAATAAGCTTTTTTTTTTTTTTATCACCAGGTACTCATTTTTGATCTTTATGTTTCTGTGTAAATAAGTCATACTTTGAAACTTTCTTATAAAAGGTAAAAAATGAAACTAATACTTATTTTCTACAGATACGCAAAAGAGTTTGGCTGGAATAATCAGTCAAATTTATTGTTTGCTCCAAGATTCATCCCTCACAAGGTCCCATTTTAATAACAAAGGCATTTTTACAAAAAAGGAGTACACAAGCCCTGGCTAAGACTGCTCACAGATTTGGTTCAGCTTAGCRTTCTTACCTCAGGATACTTTTGGTTCAAGTTAAAAAAAATCAACTTCTACTTTCATAAGACAAAAAAACCTAACACCTACTTTCATAAACCATATTCACCCTTCTTTTATGGTGTTAGGTTTCCTCCAGAAGTACCGAACAGCACAAGAAAGTGAAAACTGAGAATGAGTCAAGCTTAGAGGAGTGTTGGGGACAAACTTTTGTGGCAAGAGACAGGGGCAAAAAAAGCCACTAAGGAGTGTGGCAGAGGAAAGTTAATCAAATAACATAGCCTACAAATGAGACAAATAGTTGTAAACACTGACCTTAATTGATGAAATAGATACAGGCAAAGACTAGCTGCTGCTCTTAAATAGTCTTTCAGAGGCTTTTTCATTCTCTGTACTAAAGCAGATAAGTTTACTTAGTTTGGCAGCTAAGATGGTTATACGGAGTGACTACCACAAGATATGCCAAGTCCAAGAAGAGGATGATCATCTGAGATTCCCAGGAAGATCAGTGTGTGCTAAACACTTCTGCAGAGTTTGTTCAATAATATTTTTCTCCTCAAAGTAGCTCTCACCTAAAAAAATACAAGTTGTCTTTCACCATCTGACAGGGCAGTGATATGGGATTTTCTACCCATCACTCAGCAATGCCTAGTTCAAGAGCACATATATAGTGGGGGTGTCTTGCTCATCACTGAACAATGTCCAGGCCAACAGCACACAGCCGCAATGCAAACAGCCTAATGAGCTAATGTTTCATCCCACTCAAATGAACAGGTGATTTTTATAATGTGCAAAACACTCCCATCTAATCTGGGATTTTGATAGAAAAATGAGTGTAAAACCCTCCTACTCAAGGCTCTAAGATCTTTAAGTCCAGACTGGATTCCGTTCTGCACTTCTTTCAGAATCTGAGATTTGTATTAGCACTGTTTTTACATTCTGAAGACAGAAACACAGTAAATTACAAAACTATTTCTTGCCATACAGTAAGTGATTCATTGGCCATCTCCCATCCTAACACCAGGCCATCCTAATCCTGCATAGCCTGGGCAGCATGATAAGAAAAAAAGGTGCAAATCATTCAGCCAATGTTTTTAGGTATTTGCACACTCCATCCTATCCCGTACTTTTTTCTACTGTTTTTTATCCAAAGCTCAAGTTTCAAAAGCCTAAACATCAAAGCCACCGTTCTGTTTCATTCAGAGAACAAGGATATTTGCATATTTATCAGTATGATGTTGAACTCTTTTGTACTTTCAAATCTACTCAAGAGTAACATAATTCATGAAATTCTCACTTCTCCCATGTATGTTGGAACGCTCCCCAGAGCCAGAGTTTTGAGACTCCGTAGTTACATGATGCTCCATATGGTACAAATTTTCATCTCTCACAGTGCCATTTGTTGTYTTCAAGCCCCTTATCAGGTTCAGCACATTCATTACAAAACCACAATACACTAGACTACAACTGCTTCATACGCTTACTCTCCCTTGCTCTCCGTAGAGGGACTATGTTCTCACAGCTCTGTCTGGGTGAAGTACGTCATTCAGGAAGGAGAGTTTTAAAAAAAGATCCAAAGGATTTATTTTTCCATAATACATGTGAAATCTATGAGATCGTAAACCAGGAAATCTAAAGAAGAAATCAAACCAGTTTCAAAATACTGCAATCTCTTGAAAAAATGCTCTGTCAGATTTTGATGTACACAGACTGATGCAAATGAATAAAAGTGAACTCTCTTCAGGTTTGGTTTTCAAGATCTAACAATTTCACACCTCCTGTAAAGGGTCATAATTTTTTTTTTCATTTACAAAATGCCAAAGAAACAAACAAAAAGGAATCACGAACTCTTCTTTCTAGCTGTAAAGCTTTAAAGAGTGGGTACTGCTTTTTAAGATTACCGCTACTGACAAGAACAATACCATCACTCCTCTTTGGCACCTCTACTAGGTACACATTAACTGCTTCTGAGCTGCATCACACAAGCATGCCTGCTTTTTTCTTCAACCTACTTCTCATCCCACTACCCACTGCTGTCCTCAGGGTCAGCCTTTCCCACTGTCACGGGAGCATCATGATCTTGCCTGTTCTGCCTCACACAGAAAAGTTAGGCAATCTGTATCCTCGTCTAGTTAGTTAAATACAATGAAAGAAAGCAAATTTCACAGAACACATGGTCTGATGAATAGCTGAAAAGAAATACAGGGTGAAAATGAAGCATTCAAAAAGTTTCATCAAAACACAGATGCATGTTCTTTGGAGGAGGGAGAGCCTACTCCCGGAGAGCGAATGTTGTGCAAGACCTTTAAGAGCTTTTACTTCACTTGAAAATAATTTTTCCTTGTCGTATTCTGTCACTCCAGGCTAGCACTAGACTTTTCATCAGCCAGACTCAGAGCTCTCTGATCTCCCAGGACTACATAATCAAAAAAGAAAAAAAAAAAAAATCAGATCAAGGAAAGAAAAGCACCCACCAAGTGATGTAGTTTCTGGACATATGTCAGAATGTGGCAGGGTGGACGGGGGAGGAGAATAAGAGTAAGAATAAAATGCTATCCAGAATTGAAGGGATAGCAAAGCTTATTCAAGAGACAGGTTGCTTTTAAAACTTTGATATGATCATCACTGAAGCTTTCACAATGAAACTACCTGCAAAAACCGAGAAAATTAACAAATTTAAATGCTTGTAACTGTATCATAGTGGTAGAGAGCCAAGTCCTGTATGTACAAGGACATAGGGAACAAAAACCTGATTTCACTGAAGCAAAAAAGCAACAAAGTATAATTTCACACCAAGTGCTAGCAATTAAAAGGTAAGAAGAAAGCTCCTACCAATGACTTAAGCTCCCCTCCAAAGGATGACACCTGCAGACCCTTTTTGCTGATAATTCAATGCTATCCAAAGAGAAGCCGAAAACCGCACTGGGTGTCTTGAGACAATGAGCAAGCTCAACACTTGGTTAAACCAGTTTGTAACTCTGTGGAATAGAGCTGCATGCATAAAGGGTTTTTTTCTGCACAGACTAGACTACCACTATAGCATTGCTTTGTAAAACACCTAAGAAATTTGAGACACTTTGAGTATTAAAGGTGCTATAATGAGCCCAAGTCCTAGGCTATTGTCTAAGCTATTGTTCTTTTCCATTTGACTCTCATATTAACAGATATGAAGTGAATATATACAAGTTGTTCTCATCTTTCGATTTAATTATTTTTAGCATATTTTAAACATATTATGGCCTAAAGATTTCTTCTACTGCAAGATATATATGATTAATCATTTAGATTAAAATTCTGGAATGTTTACATCCCTTATAAAATTTTTATAATCTTTTCTCTCCAAATTTTATTCAATTCAGCATCAAAGGCAAGGGAAATTAATGAATAAAACTCTTAATTTCCTCTTCATTCAAAATGATGATCTTTGGGGCATGCAATTTAGAAGAAAAAGCTAAACCATTAATGAACTAAAAGGCCCTTAAAAGTTTCAAGTTCAAGCACAAATCCTAAGGGCAAATAACCAAGTATTCTTGCTATTGCACCACTTACCTTGCCATCATTGTCTTAGTTTAGTGGCTCAGCACACAAAGCTTGGCATCACCCTGTCCTTTAATACAAATTAATGCAAGCTTCCAAAACGCTTTTTTATTTTGAATACTGCTTAAGACTTTTCTTTCAGGTACCATGATGCTAAACTATAGATTTCAGTGAAACAGATACAAAGAATGATAAATAACATAAAATGCAATTCATTATTCATTGTTTTTTATAGACACACATCTAAATTTTGTAATTTTTGTAAACCTTTCTGCTGACCCTACTTTATTATAATGTTTCATGTTAATGTCCATTTTTTTTTCCTATTCTTACCAAACCTGACTGGATATGACCCTGAGCAGTCTGATCTAACTTCAAAGCTAGCCCTCCTTTGAGTGGGAGCCTCTGCTAGATGACCTCCACAACCAACCTTCTAACCAGAATTATTCTCTCATTCTATAAAATTCCAGTGTCACAAATATGAAGCAAGCTTTCAAAATCTACTGCCAGTCTAGCAATCAGTCACAGAAAACTTCCTTTCTCTATTTTATCTTAAGAATTACATGACATTTAAACATTTTGCATTGGTATGTCCCTACAAAACTTCCCTTTTCCAAGAGTTGTACCTGCACATTCTTAAGAAAGTGCAGAGGTTTTCTTGACATGGTCCCTATGAAATTCAAATGAAACTCATGACTAAAACTGTACCTTGAATAACTTCCAAAAAGTTCTTTGAAAGTCAGCAAATTAATTTTATCACATTAGAAATACACAGTAACTACATCTTTACATTAGAAATATCAATTTTACAGGTGTCCTTCTGGGAGCAGGAAGTGAAGAGGAATCTTTAACCACCTGCCAAACTGGGTTAAAAAATTCCCTACATAGCATTTTCTTGCTTTTTTAGAAATCAGGTAATATAAGACTCATTGTTCCTTTACTTACATCAACACCTATAAAAGTTTGGTTTGGTAGTGTTCTGAATGGACTTTTTCCATGTAGAAGTAAACACACAGAACACAGTGCAACAGAACTAGGCTACTATTCCTGTAACTTGTGTGTAATATTAGGTATTATTTTTATTAGAAATTCAAAGGAACTCTAAATTCCCATATGCTACATGGGATTTATGTCATGGCAATAAACCATATAAATATACCTAGGATAAGCTAACAGAAATTTTAAAGTTTAGTAACATGATTTTCAAGGTGGCTGCAAATGATTCAATGGCTGATGAGAAGAAAGGTCTTGTCATTCATGGAAAAAAAACCAAGTCCTCTCCTCCCCAGCTTTACAAATGCCACTTTTTCCTTTTGGAAGATTACAGAAAGACAGAATGAGGAACAGACCTCTTACTAACAAATGGAAGTTAGATTTGTTGCAAGTTGGCCAGAGTACATTTTTTAAGAAGAAAAGCAAGATGCAACAAATTGTCAATATCCAAAGACATTTTCAATTGGTCTCAGACACTGGGAAGATCACACTCTAAGACGCCTCTGTGTCTAGGCTATTTTGCTCACACAGATGAACTTGTCCAAGGATAATAACAAGTTTGATGAGCGAAATTTTCAGAAGAATCAACTTGTTCCTATTGATGTCTGACATAATCACCATCTACTTCAGAAGATGCAGACAGGCCACAAGAAAATGCTTTTGAAAATCCAGTCTTTTATCTGTATTCCTACCACATTAGGTCTAGTTTTCTTAGTGTTAGCAGTAGCTTTCCTGTCACTAGAGGCCTTTTTTGTTGATTCATTTTAAGAGTAGCCCATCTCAGAAATAAACCTGAAATTCCTGTTGTTGGTAGCATAAAAAAACATAAGGTTATTTCTACCCTATTATTGTAATGTATTTCACATTCATTCCCCAGACAGCAAACTAACAGTGCAAAAATAAGAGCTGGAAGAAATAGCCCTTCAGAAAGGGAAGTGGAAACTGTGTGTATACTTCAGCATTGCAAATGGGTTAGAAAATTGGCTCATAAAACAGTCACAGAAAAAAATAAGCAGTATGCTTCTCAAGTAGGCCTTCCTAAACTAACTTTCCCTTTCAACACTATTGGTTAAGTTCAGAGATGGAAACAATTTCAGCAGCAGAGAAAATTATTGCTAACTCAGCATTTGTAAGTATTCTCCAAAGTGAAGTCTCCTCTCCCTATTTTTACCCTGAACATTCACATTAACTATTGCCATTTCAAGACTTTTTAATCCTCACATCCACCTTCTAAACCACGACGACATTCTCATGCCCCCTTCTGAGCTAAGGAGCTGTGGCAGAGTAACTCTTTGGTAAGGTGACACTGAGGTGGATTATGAAGCTGGGCACTGAACATCATTCTACTGACATCCTAAAAGCCTCTTGAATAACAGCAGAATACATTGATCTGCAAGAACGAGGAAAGGTAAACATACCTTTTTTGCATGATTATAAATTTTTATATAAAATAGGTGGTATTCATTTCACCTGACTCTTCAAACATGTTCAGCAGAAGATGTTCAGCTGAGCTAGGCACCCTACCCATCCCCTGTATACACTGGAAAGAAAGAGACCCTTCCGAGGTGCAATTCATCAACATGCAAATTGGTGCAAGTCAAAATGTTTCACATACATACATTTATCAGTTGCAATCAACTTTTATTTAATAGTTTCTTAGCCCTGGCATGCAATTTGTGGTCTAAAATGAGAGAGAAAATTGAGGTAAGGAAGGGTGTTAAAAAGTAAGGAAGAGAGAGAACGAGATGAAAATAACTAGGAGCTCACTGAGGAGGAACTCATCTGGGCTGCCAAACCTGATGGGAACTACCTTTCTGGAACAGACAGCACAGGGGTTTACATTTCAAAGGAGTGCCTTAATCACCAGGCACGCTATCTCTGATCTAATGAATATATAACTGCATATTCGAAGTGGAACAGGTCCAACAGGAGGAAGGCACACCTCCGTAAATCTAGGCGTTCATCATGGACAAATCCCTGCTACAGATCATGCAACGAAGGCTTGTCAATCCCATTTTCCCACACCCTGGATAAGTATTATACTCGCTAATCTGAACCCTTTTCCTCTCACTCTCACTCTCTCGCTCTCCGTATTTCCCCCAAGAAAAATTGAAAGTTATCAAGTTTTTGCCAGTAAGGAGGGAGAGGAAAAGGTATCTCAAAAAACTCTGTGATATAACACTTCACATCAAACTCCCACCCTGCCATTGCTGATATACAGCCAAAGTAGAAATAGGAGAAATTATGGCTGATAATTTGGCTGGCTCCCTCTGGAAATATATCCTTCTGGATATCTTCCAGACCCCTTCTGGAAATTCACTCCAAAGATAGTAGGTATTACCCAAAAATGTTTAACGCAAGGAACCTGCCTTATCTGCATTAATACATCTTAAATATTTACTTTTCTCTTTTGGGTTTTGTTTAAAACACTATTCAAAGCATAAGCATGGTTATTCTAAGCATTAAACAACTCCCCATTCCCATGTCTGATTACGAAATGTGCCAACTTAATCTAAAGACAAATATATTTTAATGTATACGCCTCTTGTGTGCTACATTGTCCTTATGATGTGTAAAATCCACAGAGTCCTTTCTGCATCACAGTTTTATTTTGCATGCTTAAATATACTTCTTGTATAGATTTAATGCTCCAATTTAATCTATTTAACAAATAAACTAGAATATAAACTCTGTCACATGGGACAACTATTTATAAGAAAACTATAATGACTCCTCTTTAATATTAAAAAAAAATCCCATTTTCAGGGATCATAACAGATGAATCTTTTTGTACAAGTAACATAATTTGGAATTCCCTGCTTGGAGTCACCAAGAAATATATGATGTCAATTCCCAAGGACTTCTATCTACAGAGGAGTAAGTGACTGCTGCCTATGGGCATACCTGAGAAAACATAACAAAAAGCACCAAGAAAGTTAATGTCAGAAGGATTTCTCACAGAACATGATAGCACCCATTTTCAGCTAATCTAAAGAAMATAGTTCTGGTTTTACCAAACTTTGACCACTGCAAATCAAGACATTGCAGTTACTGAAGCATCATATTAAAGGCAAGAGCTACTAGGAGGAAGGCAATCCACATACTATTATTAGGGTGTTCTGAGGTATATAAAGGTAATTTCAAAATCAAGGGCGCAGCTGCATTTTCCAGCCTAAATAAAATTGCTCATGAAAATTCTGTAGCTAGAAAACAAATTATATATAGTCATTACAATATTATCTCCTCATTAGCAAATGTATGTGAAAGGTAAAAAATTCATCAAAAAAAACCCTGTAAGTATCACAGGCAATTAATTTTTAACATTTATTAATATTAGTCATAGTCTCCAAAGTTATCCAGGAGGAAAAAAAAAAACAGATCGCTGTGAAAATTAAAAGATTGATATTTGCTTTTGGGAAACTGGAGGAATACATAGAAACATGATCAAAAGAATCTCTCCACTGAACAGCACTTCGAACACAGCAAACCTGTGGGACATACTATCACAGATGGTAGTATAAGAAATGGGCAAAATATACAGGGCATACACACCCTTGCTTTCTACGTATGCCAAAACCCACATGCTAGGAAGATTTAGATTCTGAATAAAAGCAACAATCAGTGAGTTAACAAACAACTTTAAAAACAGACAAAAGAAATGGCCATTAAAGGAAAGTCTTAAGGAAAAAAAAAAACTTCAAAAGATTTTTTTTCCTCAGTACTCAAATGTGATGGGATAGTACATGAAGCACAGAAAAAGAGGGAACAACTGTTCTACATGTATCAAACCATTTCAATGCCTATATTAGCTTTCTCTATATACCAGTGTCACACTGCTTTAACAATATCTAAAATGATATGATAATTTTGAGGTAGATAAAGCTATACACAATATTTCAAAAAAGTAAAATAAAAACCTTTGTTTCTGGCAAAGATGTTTCCTACAACGAGAAATTCTGAAATGCAGAAAAAAAAAGAGGTGGAAAACCCCGTTCCTTGATTCCTTTTAAATCTAAATTTAGGTGCGATGTTTGGCAATACAGCTGGTAACAACTTACAGGATCCTGATGCACATGAATCTCCCCCAAATCTTTCCCTCCTGCAGTCAGTTCCATGAATAAGGATTTGTAAGACTTAGAACATTCTCTTCTACAACATGGAGATAGCACAGCAGGGCAACAGCACTTACTTATACGCCAACAACATGCAAGTATTAGCCTGTCCCCTTCACCTATCCAAGACTCACAAACACGTCACTGGCTTCACTTATTCTGCGTTGTATGTGCATCAGTACAAAGAAGGGGTAACAGATGTCAATGCATTTAATGATTTAAGTCTTTTAAGCCATAGAAATCTAAAAAGAAACTGTTTGATAGTTATATAGCTACATAGCGTAAGTTTTAATTCCGGTTAAGATATTTCTACAACCCGGTGACACAGAAACATTGTAGTTACTCAATGTTGAATTCCTTTGCAAAAGTACCGACACTCTGCAATGCACACTGCAATTAATTGAACAAGCGGCTACAAGGAAGTTCTGTACAGAATTCAAAATATGCTATCGATAAAACAAATGTAAAAGTAATAAAAGGGCTTGGAACAACATAAGAAAAACCTTTGAGATTATATTAAAGTGAATTAAAACTTTTCCAATTGACTTTTTACTAGACAACATTTCAACTTGAGCCTCGGGCAACTTGTTAGGTCTGTGCCAAAAGCTGCAACATGGCACTGAGATTTTAGAGATGCAACTTCATAAGTAAATATATATTACATTAGAGGAGTTGAATGCTTGAGCATGTAGGTCAAAAATCTGACTTGACCCTTTCTAACAAGCCTGATTTTACACATGCCACATCTTAGAGCCTGCACTAACGTCACCCGTGCCAGAGAGAATTGCGCATGTTTGACACCACCATCTACCCTCTGTTTCTCCAAAAGCGCTCAATATTCCTTTGGAGGCAAGATGCCTACAGAGCTCTGTCTCATTTAGATCCAATTGTTTCTGCAGTAAACACTTTTAGTTCTTTTAAAACATTACTTTCTCTGTCAAATTTAACAATAATGAACCAACAGCACTTAGGTAAAACTGAGCAAACGCATGTAACCCACCCACTTATTCACTTCACTAAGAAATGCCCTTGAAAGACTCATCAAATTACATCTTATAAGCAATTAATCTTTTCCCGCCCTCAGCCCACCAACACAGAATGGTTTCTAATTATTAGGAACTTTTTTAACTTCCAGCACAAAGATGAAAATCATTATTATGATAGTTAATAAAAACATGTTTCTCTGAACAAAGTAGCATGGCACACACTCAATAGCGTGTCAGACTGCTTTGTTAGAAGTATTTAGACAACACAACCAGGGAATCAAGAAAATTTCACATCTAAACTTAAGTTTGGTCAGCTTTATCTGTGAAACCATATTCGCGAGAGTCATGCACAGAGAGTGAACCCACCGCACAGAGAGAACAAGCGCTGTTGAAAGGGGGATTATTTTTCATTGGATGAATGAAATTTAAGACAAAGAATATGAGCACATGGAAACATGATTTGATCTCTAATTATTTCAAGGAATGATAAGATATTGATGTGAACATATGAGATTTTCTCCAGATTTAATATCAAGCTCACTCATTATACAATAGACAAAAAGAATGGTCCTGTTTCTCAACTTTTCCCAGAGTAAAAATAAAATTCAGCTGAAGTTAAATAGTCATAAAATAGACTACCTATTAAAAATAAGTAATGAATTTTAACTAGTGAATTGTACTTGTTCAGCACAAATTTTATATTTCCAGAAAGCCTTTCCCTTGCCCGCCCGCTGACAATTACCCACTCCAGCAAGCCAGCTTTTAATGGAATCAATCTGAAATTTATAAACTCATGAGAATACTTAAATCATCAATAGACATCAATTTCTGGCAGAAATGTGCCCAGGGAAGACTATACTGCAAAAAGCAAAAGACCAGGATTCAAAGATATAGCACCTTTCATGGTTATGGCTGAATCTTCAGTGAAACTTAATCAACATATTCCCTCTTCAAAAATGAATCCTGCACACATTTACGCCATGCCTGCAACTATTTTCTTTTTTTTTATTTTTTCATTTTCATTTTTTACTTTTCTTTATAGCTGAGTAATTGACTACTGCATCACAGTTCTAATAGTAGAAGCCAGAAGATTAGTTTATCTGAAGCTTGGTCCCATTATGTTTATTCTTACAAAAGTCTCACAGATTATTTCCTAGTCTCTCTTCCTATAGAGCATGCCTTTTTTTCATTTTACTTAAAAGCTAAAATTCCACTGTGCTTTGACTTCCTTAAGCTCTTTTTCAATATCTGAAGTCTTATAGAAATCATATCTGAAGACTTATAGAAGTAATTTAGCACCAGATTTTAGTTTTATGCTTTGTCCTTCAAGTAATACCCAGAAAGGCATGCTATTTTCATGGAGTTCTTTTTGCTTTAGCATTCATGAAATTATCCTGCAGTTAAAACAGGCATTCTTGTGCATGAACAAATCAGCATCCTGACAAAATAATGCAAGAAAAAAAATGAAGGCTTTCATCTTAAGGTTTAGAAAATCCCATAGTAACTACAATAAAAGTGTAAGGCAGTCTTTATTTAAGATGCTATAACTGCTGGCAGAACGCATCAGGTGCACCTATGACTGTTTAATCTGAGGGTACATCTGCATCTTGCAGCATCTATAGAAAGCTCACATTTTTAAGGAAACTTCTCCCTTCGCTCAACTTCTTTTCAATGGAAGGCAGAGCAGCTTTCAGAGACCATCCAGTGGGCTCTCCCCAAAGGGACAGCTGACGGGATATAACATTTCAGCATGTTCTCTGGTGTTCTCTCCCATGGACAGCTACTTTTCCCTTTACAGGTTTCCCTCATCCAAAACACTGGGGTCACATTCTGCTTTCTCCCTTTTTAGTCCCACTGTTTGCTTCAGCCTCTGTAGTAACACTTACTATTTCTGCTCTGTGACTCTATGATTCATTCTTCATTATACTTTCTTTAACACAACAAAACAATCCTTTTTCTACTTTCTTAATCACTTTTCAGTATTTCATCACTGTGTTTTCCTTTTCTTTAACTCCCTTGGATGTGCTGTGATTGCTCTTTTCTTAGGTATCTTCTTTTGCTGATATTGACCTTAATGTATTCAAGCTTTCYTCTAGTGTCAAAATTAGGTAAGAAACTGCATTTCTGGTATAATTAGATCAAACAGAGGTCTGTGGGAACACAACAGCAGGTCTAGTTAATCAGCACTTGAAATGCTGCAAAGCAAATTAGAATCTATGCCAAAAAAAAAAAAAAAAAAGTTCCACAGTCTTAGGTTTGATAATTGTTCAATGAAAGTATCTGTATGTCTTTTTGTGTATTCCCTACACTACCTTATACAAACATACACTTACAAACATATCTATAAAGTTTTGCATGAGAGAACTCTTCTCCTTTGCCAGTATAGGGAAGTTTTCCCAGGAGTAGGTGCATACTGAATATCAGCTACCGCACCATGCTGAACCAGATTAGACAAGGTAAAGAGGGCATTTTTCAACTAGCAGGGACTCCAAAAGAGAGGAAGTAAACTCATGAGAGGCATGAGGAAGTCTCTGGAAAGCCGAATTAGGAAAATACAGAAGTTGAGAGCAGACAGGAGGTAGGGAGGAGATGGTGTCGCTTGACGATAGGGTTGGAAGTTGAGAAAAAAGGAGGAAGGATATAATTCTCAGTGCTAGAATGGTTCATAGTGGTGTGTCCTCAGAGGAAAAAACTAAGCCTGAGCGTGGCCAGATCAAAAATCCCACTCCTGTTTGAGGCTTCTGGTTTATACCATAAGGCATAAACTTTTATAACACGATGGTCATTAACAAGTGGTAATTTGGTGATGTAACAACAGAAGTGACAAGTATCCTGCTCTGGAAACCTTCAGTCATCCAAGCTGATCCTTAAACAGCTGGGGCATATTGATGAAGTAATACTGAAAAAACTCATGCTGATGTTGCCTTTGCTCCTTTGTCTTTCACTGAAGAAAGACCACAGTAACCTGACGTCATCATCAGCATTTAAATCCCATGAAATAATATAAACTGGGGAGTAGAAGACAGAAAAGAGAGAAGGGTCAATATAACAGATATGGAAAAAAGGGGATATTTATTTTCCACCTGACACCTAGCAATGAGATGGGAAGAAACAAAGACATTCTGTCTACAGGAGTCCAGCAATTCCTAGGAAACAGGCTATATTTGAAAAATGAATTGCATACTATTCCTGAGCATAACAAAGCTAATAAACAGAGCTGAATATAAAGAAGACTTTTCTTTTCTTTTCTTTTCTTTTAACTTTACTAGCACTATGTTAGATCACAAATAGTATTAGAGGCCCCTCCTGACAAGACTCTGCATAAATTAGAATTGATAAAAATTTGAAATTTCTGTCTATCTAAGCAAATTGCTTTCAGTTCGGATCAGCAGAAAAAAATATTTGTGATCTAACAAAATGGCAAACATGATTAGTTTGAAATATTTTTGTAGGAATTATCATAAACTTTTATGAAAAAAATCCCCATGGAAAACTCTTCTCCCGAAAGTATATTGGAGATCTCTAGAAAAAGTGCATCTTTCTCAACTTGTTACATCAGGAACTCATCTTTTGAACAGCTATTCAACTGAAACACAGGGTGGAGCTTAAGAACACAATTGCAGATGAGAGAATGGACACAGCCAAACCTATAAAAGTGTGTATATTTAAAGAGGACTTGCAATATATTTATATAGCAATATAAACAGATAATTGCATGCCAGCTAAAGTCATCTGCCCCTGAAACCATCATTAATTTCATATAATTTAATACACTTGCTGCTGTATGTTTACCAACATTTTCAGAAGTTCATAAAATATGCATGATCTCAAGTTGCTAATTGGCAAGTTGAAGGCTTTGCTTTCATTACTTATTGACTACAGTCTTCTGAACTGCTTCTAATTAAGTGAGTGTTTAGCATTGTACCTCTATGAACTGTTTCCTTAGCCCTCCGGTAGAACTGTTCTGTATGGGTGTTTTGCTGTTGCCTTTTCTGTTTCACAGTGGTCCCAATTTTGTTGCTGCACATACATTGCTTTAATTACAGTTTTCAGTCAAATGCTGCAACAGTACTAGAAGTTGTGAACCATGGATACTATGGATATGCTTAAACCGACCCCTAGGCATGGAAAGGCACGGGGTCCCGGTGTCTAAGCTCAGATTGCTGCAGCCTTCCACGATGCCTGTATGACCTGGATGTCCTGCTAACATCATTGCATGGAAGGGCTTTTTGGCGAACGAAAGAGAAGGGACTGCGGAGCTGGGATACAACCAGACGTGGCTCACCCAGGAGCTTGGGAGCGTTCCTGTGTACCCTGGTTCAGAGGCAGCTTACTCTGTTAAGTGCTGTGCAAACACAGAACCCAAACAACCTGAGAGTTTACGATATAAATATAAGAAGATGCATAGAAAAACAGTAGTACAAAGAAACGGATGGGAGAACACAAGGAAGCAGTGAGACATGCTATCCAGCAAGGTCTGGATATGCAGAGGTCTCAGAGCTTCGGCTGCCAAACAACAGTTAACTTCTTGCAACACCACAGCAAAGAGAAGTTTTGGTAAAGATCTTGGAAAAGCACAATGACAAGGTGGGAGTGGTGAAAAGAGGTGTCAGTAAGTTCCTGGATAATCAGTTTGATCTAATTAATACTTGATACTGTGTTTTAGGTTGCTAGTTGTTTGCAAACATTTTCTGCTAATTTAGAGTAGAATTTTAAAATAACTGAAGAGAAAGACATCTAAGGAAAACTACCTCACTTCCACTGAAATTCAAACCCCTTCAGTGAAATCCTGGACCTACAGAAAATTTGCATTATCTCTAGTATTGGGGATAGTGGTGATGAATGAAGCAATGAATGGAACAAGAATGTTGTATTGCACTCATGTACAAGAAAGAAAACAGCAGTAGGATAAAAGACTTTGTCCCTTGCAAAAATAGGCCAGGTCAAGAACAAAGCACTGAGGTCAAGTTCACAGAAAGAAGTGTGAAATACGCTTCAAAAATCAATAATAATAAAGTAGCACAATTCAAAGTATTCTCTGTTTTCAGGAGAAAAGAGTGATCAGTGGCAAAGCTGGATTACGCCCCTTGCTCTCATTTCTGGTGAGGATGGGAGTGAAAGTAGGTGGATTCTCTAATTTAATCTAAACCGACATAAATTAAAAGTAGAAAGAAAAATAAATCATATTTATGTCCACCAATGAAAAAGTCTGAGACAAGAAACATCCCCTTCTGATGATCTCTTCCTCCAAACTTGGAAAGGGACATTTTTCATTATTTTGCAAAGATACTTCAGGGATAAATTTCCCTCCTCTAAAGTTCATTAATATATATTTATGAAAAATAAAAATAATATGAACAGAATAGCCCAAATCTACCTCTTGCACTCCATGAAGAAAACCAGTTAAATCAGAGCTGTAATATCATCTTCAACATAAGTAACAATGGCAAAATCAGAGCAAGAGTGAAACCACAGTGAAATTTAGTGAAACTACAGTCAACGGTAGTTCAGTGAAATAGTCAACTATTGTTAAACAAATTTTGAAATCCTTTGAACCCTGGATTTCTTTATTTTAATCAAATTAATAATGACTTCCTCATTTATACCATGTTAACTCTAGGAACTCCTGTCACAGAGCAGAACCTGATTATCCTAGCACTTTGCAAACACGGAGGGTGCTGACAGCCCGGTAATACTGTAACTTCGTCTGGGAAACATGTACTGCTACAGTTTGATGCACCTCCGCTGCCTTTCAACACGGTCCTGAGCTGCTGGAGGCGTGTTGGCTGCACCGTTCCAGAAATAATCCTCATGAACCACGACCTTCTTCCTTCAGCACTCATGGCAACTATATTGCATCACGGTTCAGCTGTGCTGGGCGGGCAAGGGCAGCTGAAGTTATAAATGCACGATCCCACCGCCTGCTCTGGTGACGGAGAGCACGACTGCGGCCACGCCGTCCCAGGAGGGATGGAGAGGACACTTCAAGGCACCTGGAGCAGGTGTTGATTCGAAATCACAGTCTAGCCCTGAAGCGCTAATTTAACCTGTGACTCATCCTGCATGCAAATGAGGATTTGATGTGTCCTGTTTAGCTGTCTAGAAAGGCTTTAAAATCAGGAGTCTCACAGCGTGCGTTCCTGCTATGTGCACATTCCTCAGGATCACAGGGAAGGAGCTCCCGGATGACTGAGCGTAATCCGGTGGCTGCTGCAGACAAGAACATAGAGTAATCCCTTTCATAAGCTGCTCAAGCTCTGTTTCAAAGATTACTCTTATTGGAAGGCTATACCACAAAGCCGGTGTTAGGAAGGCTTCTTAATAGCTTTGAAGGACTTCATCCAATTTCCTGCCTAAATTTATATATGGCTAGTTCAGACTCATTTGTTATTCTACCAACAATTTCCTTTGATCCACCTAACTATCTTCCCTCTCTGGTGTTTACTCTTCAGTGTATTTAGAGGGTAGCATATCTCCTCTCAGCCTGCGCTTTTCTAGACTTAAAAGGACGAGCTTTCAGGCTCTGCTCGTAAGACAGCCTCTCTATTACCTGTGCCACTCTAGAGGCCGTTTCCAGAACCTAGCTTCATTTACATTTATTTTGTTTAACAGAGAAACCCAGAATCAAGTGCAGTAGTCTAATATACTTAACAATACTTTGGCACATAGCATTTATATTTCTTTATCTCTA
Organism: Apteryx rowi; assembly: GCF_003343035.1. Taxonomy (NCBI): domain Eukaryota; kingdom Metazoa; phylum Chordata; class Aves; order Apterygiformes; family Apterygidae; genus Apteryx; species Apteryx rowi. The sequence continues at coordinate 724,124 of NW_020449319.1, read as the reverse complement.
CTGGAAATACCTCCTTTGATATTGCTAGCACTGCACATCTTTTTTTTAGTTTGTCTTTCTTGCATCACATTAATTATACTCAACTACTTCACGTAAATCTTTTTCATCGTCTGTCTGTTAATGAGCTTTTGTTGTATAGCATAAGTTATTGTTCTCAGTTACAGGTGTTTAACATAGCGCTTGGTATTATTAAATGTTATTACGTTTCTTTTACACCAGTTCTGAAGATTGCCAACTGTTTTCTTTAGGATGCTTAAATCCTCCCCACACTGAAAGCTCCTCCCAGCATTGTGGCTTGAGGAAATTTCACTGACACACAGAAGTAGGTTAAATAGAAACTTTTCCTGCCTAGATCATAACTAAACAGAATCTATCTCAAGAACCATCCTCAGGGACTCCTCTAATAACCTGCTTCTAGCTGGACTGTTCCCTCTTCAGAGCAACCATTGCCGTTGCCCATAAACACCAGTCTTATCCATTTCACAGCTCTTTTACTAATCGCCACATTCGAAAGCAGAGCCTATAATTCCCTTCACTTTGCTGAAGTCAAGAGAGGGAACATAGGCTTTCTCTTGCCTAGGAAGTCAATTACAAAAAAGTTATCAGATTAGTCTGGTACAGCTAGCTTTGCTAAATTTTATTGATTTTTATAAAAATTCCCATTTATTTCCATGACCTAAATATGAAAGAACATTCAAAAACTGTTCTAAGATTAGCATGCTATTTAGCTGAAACTATGAATACATCATACTTTCTTCTTCTCCATTATATGAACTTGCTATTTTCCACTTCAAATGTGTGACCACTGACTTGACAGATATGTTAAAAACTGTACTTAGTTTATTTAAAATTCTAGGAAGGAAATTACCTGTCCTCCCACAACTTAAGTTCATTTTGAGCTCCTAAAGTTTTGCTTGCTCATAATTTCCATTTCTAAACAAACCTTTTTGAAACAGAAAAACTCAACTAAGACAAGTTTTTCTTTTAATTTAAACAATTGATTTGATATAACTTGGTCCTAGGTTCTTGGCTAAAATCAAGTCTTCTGTGAGATTCTTATTATTGAGATCTAAAATATCACCATTTATTTTTGTTTCAGTCACTAGCTAGTAGAGAAATATATTACCTATGAAATGCAGAGATGTGTGGGATACATTATTAGCACCATGTGTCTTCCAGCTTGAGAGGTCTCTTGTAATGCTACAAAACACAGGAGTATTTCTGTTTGTGAACCAGAAATACTAAAATGGAAACAACCACCACCAACTTAGCTAGAATAAGGGGGGGGAAAAAGTGAAGCTATCAATAAACAAAGCCATGGTGGCACAAATGAGAAAAAAAATACTATACTAGCATTAGTCTGTATATTTTTAAAAATCAGTAGCACAACAGAAACAAACTAGAATGAGTGCATAAAAGGTCAATAACTTCATGGGCCATTTTCCCCATTACACTTGAACAAAGTTGTTCACTCAAATATTTATACAATATTTACATAGAAACATGAAAAACATGCAAATAATGATATTGTTGATTGGAATGTAAAATCAATACAGAACAGAGGCTCTGTTTACTTTGTTTTCTCTGAGCTCTTCACCCAGTAGATATTATGCTGAAGAATGTTTTTAAATCTTTCTTTACTTGTTTGCATTTATGGAACTACATTTATCAGCTCTATCAACAGACTAAGACAGACAATTAGCTTGTAACATTCTCTTCATTAGGGCCGGATCCAAAATCCATTAGTGACTACAAAGAGCCTCCTATTGACTTCATGAGGCTTTGGATGAGTTTATAAGTGCCTAAAGCAAGATGAGCAAGCCATCTGTTGTTTTCTCTGATGGTCTGATTTCTATTCTCTACTCATTCCTTTAGAATTTCTGGTAGGTGCTTTTTCTTTTTTCTTTCTTTTTTTTTTTTTTTTTTTTTTTTTTTTCACCATACCATAGCGTTCCTCTTCTTCACTGCCTCCATAAATTAAAAAGTGTGCAATGTTGCCCCTTCTCTATCTTCTTTTCAGAATATTTTCAGCTTATAGTCTTCTTTCTTTTTCTTTGTTAAATGGCAATCTATTATATGAGATCAAGCAAACAGCAGCACAACTACTCTTCTCTCCCACAAATATCAGRGAGCACTGGTTTTGTTTAGCATAAAAACAATAGCAAAAAATAATTGGCGGAATTTGGTCAATTTGYAGGTTTAACAGAAGTGTTTTTTACTTCCATTCTAAACAATACTGTTGTTTCAGTAGGCTTTTTTCAAGGAAACTTTATTGCTAACTGCTTTGCTATTTAAGTGATACACTACAGAGATAAAAGGAAGGAGAGAGAAAATGAAAAACAAGAAACAAAGAAGAAAAGGCAAGGAAAGTTACAGGACTTGTCTATACCTTATGACACTAGAACGAAATAATTAGAAAGAATGGTTCCTCCATACATTTAAGTTTGCACACTGCTTTAAATTATTCACTCGGTTAACTTCCAATTTTCTTTTTCAATATCTCCAGAACAATGCACTGTTTTCTCAAACAATTCATTACAACAACAACAAAATGATTTAGGGGTGACTTACTTTTTCACTCAGTCTTGCCTGTGCCTAGTGCCTTCGAACTGGCTTCCCAACAGCAGTACAAGGAATTCAGACTTTACCCTGCATCGCGGTGATGTTCATTCAAAAACCACAAGGAAAACTTACAAAATCAGCTCCTGTTTCTGCAGCAGTCTCTTCAAATTGATGTTGACATCATTCTTACCACTAATCAATTAAATGACAGATGTCTAATGACTAGGTTTTCCACATTAGAAATGTTAGCGTTCCCAAGAGTTGTGTGATGGGGACACGCTGCCCTTTCTAATATCCAAAGAGAAATCCTGCGTACRCTTTCCTTAAAGCGCTTTTTGTTTTGAAGCCTATACCGTTTTCTGTGACTCAAACACCATGACCTTCAAATCCCTGAAATGCTTTGCAGTGTACTTTTAAAAGGCCCTGCTGTTGCAGGAGAGGGTTGGATCGGTTGTTCTGATCAATGCAATTGTTTTCAACAACTCAGAGAATTTCCCCAAAGTGCTTTGGATACGGTCAAAAACTGCAAATGAATCTGAACATAGTCTCCCAGATGCGTTCAGGTTAGAAATGTCAAAAAGAAAGACTTCAAGCCATCTGTTAAAATTTCAAGCAAGAGTTGTCCAGCTGATACTACTGTATCCTAGCAATGATGCAAATGGAAGATTCCTTAAAAAATATACATATACATATATTCCTTATTCTACTTCCAATGAGGAGATAGTGAATCCACTATCCTAAATAACTTCCTGAACGGCAATGTCAACAAAGTCTTTAGAATATTGAAAAAACAGTACTTTAAGAGGAGATAATCCATTGGAGCCAGAGCTAGAATGAGACCTGAGGTCCAATTTCCTACCCACCCACTGAGATAACACTTGATATTGTCTTGGCATTTTACATTGGAATTTTTTAAACGCAAATGCAATGGTAGTCCCTTCCAAAAAAGTTCAGCCTTTCTGAAAAAGATTATCATCCTCAGGCTACAGAAACAAGTTGCGTCTAATTCTGGCCCCAACAATCATGCATTCTTGACTCCACAGTAGCTTTTTTTTCCTCTTGCTCCTTTGAAAGGAAGGCTTGAGCCTCTCCCTACCATACCAGTGCAAACCGCCCAGGGACGAAAGTATTGACTTAGGAAATGGAAAGTTTACTCACAGCTCCCCAGGTTAAAGAGATCTTAATCACTGGATGGTGGGGTATGAGCAGAAAGACAGCTACCGCATGCCTGTATTCCCTCCCTCTTGAATAAGCAGGTTCAAAGCCCCTCTGCAAAATCAATCTCCATAAGTGACTTAAACACAGAGACATCTTGTTTATGAATCTCTTGGCACCAGCCAAGACAGGTGGTGGTCTAAGGACAGCAGCACTTCGAGGGATGCAGAGTAAATATGTAATACTGCCCTTTATGGATCTGAGCCACAGACACTATGTTAACAAAGGGTGGCAATTCCCCTTCTCACATATATACGGAGAGGATAAATATGTTGTTATATTATCCAGGTGAATTGCTGCCTTCAYTGGAGGCCTTGTTAAATACCCTATGTGCACAAATAGCGTTCTCTAAGTCAATGCTTCAAGATCCTTTGCATCAAAATATATTGTGTTCAAAAAAGGTAACAGCTGTTTCTAAGATGGTTCTGAAAGTTATTTACAAGACAAGCATATGCAGCATAAGCAGATGCTCTGGAGTCCTTCAATTTTTTTTGAAAACCTTGTTGAGAAAACAATATACACTAATCCTGAGAACCAATTTATCAGGTAGTTTCAGGGATGCATAATTTTGCTCTTTATGTATTCTTAAAATTATTTATATAACTTATTCTTAGACTGTAAATTCTTCAAAATTTTTTTTTTTCTTGAGTAAGGAAGGAAAGAAAGTAATTATCATCAGATTTTAAAGATCTCTGAAAGCTAGGATATTAATAAAATACAGTTAAATAAAACACTAATTGGAAGTGGAATAATCTAGGAGAATATTGGTTTAACTTTTTGATGGCATTTTCTATGCTAGCCCTGTTTGCACACTATCCCTACATTTTCATTACCCTAAATTTTCAAGAGGGAAARATGAATCTGAAGGCATAGAAATTTTGATAAAAGATATAAGAATGTTCAGAGCTCTAGTTTTATTTTAAACTTAAGGTTAAAAAATGTTGTTTTGCCATTCAGTTTTTAAACATCTCCTTTCTGCCTCATATGCTGCAGATCTCTACAAAGTATAAAATTCACCTGCAGCTAAAATTACCTGGTTTGGGGCTTTTCTGTTACACTATATTTAAGCTCCTCATCACCCTCTTCATGACTTTTTTTGTTGTTGTTCTCACTATACTCCCGTCATTTAGGGCTTCTTGTCACAGAATCACAGAATGACAGAAGGGTTGAGGTTGGAAGGGACCTCTGGAGATCATCTAGTCCAAATTCTTGTGTTTTTCTGGACATCGTTACACTGTGAATGGAGTGCTCTGCAAAGAAGCTCAAGCTAACATTGACCCTATCGAGTGCACTGGAGTATACTGATTTTATTTAGCATCATAGTGAAGCCCTGTCAGTGCAGTGCTGCCCATGCTTCTGTTCAGAAACAGTTAATGTGGCTCTGCTCTCTCTGCTCTCTTTAGCGCAGCCAGCTTCCAGGAGCTGGTCTGCTTGCTGCAGTGTGCTTCATTATTCACTTTGACTTGTGCATTTTTCATACGTATGCTCTGTTTTCTAGTGAACCGTAACAAGGGGTTCGCACAAATCACTCTTCCTAAAGAGCTTTTGTATCTATAAATCACTTTTGCTAGTTAGCCATGGTATCTGGAGRGTATATTTACCTGAGAAAACACAATACAAGCAAAATGCTTGTTAAGCATAGCAGAAAAATACAACAGGAATGAAAATCTGAGAATTTCCAAAGCATACATTTGTGTCCCATAACAGCTGTTACTGTTTTTATTTCCACTTGAGGTAACTGTTTTTGCTTAATGTTTACTCCTATTTTAAAATTTTATGTCAAGTGTGTACTTCTTCTTGTCAATTGTTTTCAACGGGCATTTATTTTTCACAAATACAATATTTTTTCTTTTATAGTGGTTCTCTCTATCCCTCTGCTATGTTTTAAGTAAATCTGAATGTGCTCATGACAATTTTTCCTGAAGCATGCAAAAATCCAATAAAAATCCCCTCTGGCCATACAGAGTTCAGTCTCTGTTTATGGAAGACTGGTTTCCAGTGATGATACTGTAATATATAACCCGGTAAACATAGGAACTGTGGGGTTAATACTGCTGACTCTCGTCACCATTAAAATGATAGCCTTTGACAACAGTCGCTACGCTATAGTACCTGAAATACCCTGGCATTTCCCTCTCCTCAGAACAAGGAGATAAAAATATTTCATTTACAAATACAGTTTTGGAAAAATGTCACCTTTTAAATTATGTCCAAGTAGGTAATCAATGCCTCAAAATTAATCTAAGGCAGAGGACACAGCTGGATCATTCACCTTGAACTCCTACCTAATATAGGCTGCAGGACCTACTTAAATCATCTCTGGAGAAAAATATCACTTAATTCCACAATGTCTCTTCTTTATAAGGAGCAATGACTGCAGAAGGGAGACAAAAGCCATGACAGGTCTTGAATTTTTCCCCTTTTTTTAAAAAGTGAGCACATATCTATCTCCTTGCATTCCCAGAGAACTTTTTTTTTTTTCCACATGAAAACCACAGGATTAATGCAGACTTCAGTTAATGCCTTTTGCTTTTCATAAATTAAAGAAATGTTTTCAGTAAAAGATGCTGTGTTGCTTCTGAGCATTTCGTCTGCCTTTCTGATCTCTCCAAAACGTTATGCGCGTAGCTGAGTTTCACATATATTCTCATACGGCTGTACGGGATCTCACCTCTGMGGCCCTGCCGTGTCCCTTGTCCTTCCAAACTGTCTGCTTTTGCTCTTTACCAGATTGGTTAGTGTTTGATAACATTTCTTCCTTTCACTAATGTGCTCTCCTTCTCAGCACTTATACTCACCTCCATTTCTTCTATCAACTACTGTCTTCCTTGCTGCCTTACCACCCTCTTGCCTTGTCCTACAGCTTTCATCCTGTCCTCCTCATTCCTCATCGTTAATCTATTAACATTTTTCCTTTCAGTCTCAACCTGTCTAAATTCAACTTCAAAACATCAGCTTTTCTTATCCCCTCCCAGGTAGAACGAAGAACACACTATCAAAGCTTATTTCCCACCTAAGTACGTGTTTTCTGTGACCAAGTCGCCCTTTAACTTCCCCCCGGAATGATGAACCCATGAAGCTCCCTGTGTCTCTCACCGTAAGGGTGTGTTTTCCAAACTCTCAGTCACCCTCAACGCCCCCCTAAAGACACTTCAATTATTAGCATCCTCTTTAAGTAATAGCCGAATTAAGCAGAGTGTTCCGCAAGGTTTTCACGTCACACACATTTGACGTTTTCACATCACAAGTGACACATCTAAGGTCCTCGSTAGACCTTGGCCACAACATGGGACTGAGAATTTGTGTTTCACCCAGCACAGTCTGGCACTCCCTTTGCTCTGACCTACACAGATATCAGGATGACTCACCATCCCATTTCTGCTTTTCAAGTACTGCCACAACATTAGCTCTCTTTCAATGCTCTGAAACTTCTTCAGTATTCAAAGACCTTTGAAAACTCAGTGTGACTGATCCGGAGGCTGCTCAGCCAGCTCCTTTAGAAATCAAACAGGAAAATCAAGGTCCTAACTCATTCTCGTAATTAAAGCTGGTTTTGTGCTTTATTCACACATAATTGCATTAGACTCTAAGTCCTCACTACATTTTGATTTATCTGATTTTCTTCCACCTGTTCAGATGAGCACTGAGGTTTCAAGAAGATCGTGGTTTTCCTCAGCCCTTTTCTATAGTTATTTCTCTACTGCTGCGAAAGGTGAGTAATGACATCATTTGTAAGTGGAAAATTAGTGTAGACACCATTTTTTAATGGTTTTTGTTACTTTGGCTCAAAATATATAGCTCTTAGCAGTTACAATTCCTTTTTTCTGTATGTCTACACACACAAACTTATGACTCACTCATTTCTCCCGCACCTACATTATAATGAATACACCTAGGAATGTCATCTTCCTTTACTAAGCTTTCTTTCTAGATAGGCATTTCCCCCCATTTAAACTATAACAATAGATCTCTGGATTTCCAATGAGAAAGCTCAACATGAAATCTGAAAGCGTATTCATTATAATGTAAGTTCCATAGGTACAGCATTTCTCTTCTTTTAAAAATCAAAATATGCTGATTTCAATATTCTATACTTTAATCATCTTATTTTAGAGATACGTTTATTGACAAGAACATACACACAAGTACCTCACTGTGCAGTGCAGCTCTATTTCTGTTTTGGAAAGAAAACAAAAATATCTATTTGTAATTTAAATTTATTTTATAACTACATTTACCAATATTTTGTATAAGCTATCTTAATTATTCATATTACATTTCTCACTCTAAAATAACTCCTGGTTTGACAAACAATTAGTGCAGATATTTCAGGTTTTTTTGAAAAATGCAAGGGACATTTTAAGGTAATAAAAATACAATGTTCTTTCCATTTTTTTCAAAATTTCCATAAACTTTGCACTACTAGTAAGACCTTGRTTTCAATGCAATAGACATTTTTCATTGTCTATTCTTGAAAGTACACTTCAATAAGTAGGCTACTGGACTACAACCTAGGATATGTGCATTTTCTTACTACTCTTACAGCTGGCCTGCTTTTCTATGCCTCAAGTTTTCCCATTTGTGAAATATGATCAAAAACCTAGGTACATTATCATCATCATCAAATTAATAGAAATATTTCCTGTGTAAAGTATTATTTAACATTGGTTAAGACGACGGTGTCAAACTGAATTTAGTTTAGCTGCTTTTTCCTTATATAGTTTCATTCCAGTTAATGGCAATCTATGTATTAAACTTTTACAATCAACGTACGCTAATATGACCTCACTTCTGCTTTGCAGGTGAAGTACTGAAAATGTGTGTTGTGCTCTAAGTGCAACCAGTTAAACTCTGTAAAATTAAAAACCTCTCCAAAAAATAAATTATTCATAGAATTCAGTCAGAATTCATATATCACATTAAGGTGCATAAGGTGACTTTCAAGCCATGCTTGAGACTCACCAGCTAGGTGAATTTCTTAGGGTAAAGTGCTATCCTGTGATATAAAACATGCATGAAAAGCCCACAATTGCTTTTCAGCTGCTTATATCTTCAGCATACCTGAAGTCACCTTATACGCTTTACATTTAGTTGCAGCTTATAGGGACAAAATTTGAAAAGAAATGGTCTAGATCATATCATTCCAAAGAACTTTTAGCTCTACAAGTGGGCAGCTGCCCTTGCAAAACTACTTTGCAGAGAAGTATACGAGATCAAATCATTCCCCTCTTTTGAAGAGAAACAGCTTTGCTTTCCTCCGCAGGAGGCAAAGGAGGAGGATGGATGGTAGCTGTAAGAGAAAGACAAGTGTAATTGGCTGCTTCAAATATAACTGCGTAAGAACAGAAAGTGTTCAATGCTGCATCCCAACAGCAAATTAGAAATTTTTGTTGTGATATTGTGTTATGATGCTACAATGCATAGCACGGACGTTTGTGGAATTCAGTCGGGATAAACCAGAGGATTATTTCCTCCCTCTTTTCCATTCCTTTCTCTCTTCTTCGCAATGCCATTCCCCACTGAAGTGGCATACTGGTTCTTCAAGGTCGAGTGGCCCTAACATATGCATTATAATTGATTCTAAATTAATAACAAAAATGAAAGGCAATTTTCTGCAATGCAAAGCATTGCTTTTTCTGAAGAGACAAATCCAGCACATCAAAGATGCCTTTTAAAAGTTCTGCCTAGAAAATGACCGTCTTTGTGGTAAAATGATTATTATCATCTCCAGAATGATTCATATTCTACTAGCAAATTGAGGTTGCTCTTTCTCATGTACTTAAATGTACATATTATTTTAAATTTACATATTATTCATCAATGCCAACTGCAAGACTAAGTGAAAACTAAGCTGAAATACAGCTTCTCAGAACAATGCTCCCTAGTTTACCTTTTTTTTTTTTTTCTGGGGTGCTTTCTGAGTCTTTCTACAAAAAGGTTCCTACACGCTTTTTTGGAAAAATCAGCGTCTCAGACACTTATTTCTTTTTTGTGTGTGCGTACCCTCCTATTAGTGCTTCAGAAGCTTTTACTGAGAACCAGTGTATTCATTTGGAAGTGCACAGCCTCCATCCACACTTGGAGCTGTGCTCAGTACTGGCTAGTGCTGACTGATTTAAAGTAGCACAGGGTAGGCGACTTCAGGTTTGCTTGGGCGGCACAGTCAGGTTGTTTTCTGCTAATGGGCTTTTTACGCCAGCTTAGAAAAGCAGAACTGTGTGGAGCAAAATACTCGTTTGTTTGCACTTTCTGAAAATTGGGACTTATCAGAGCACTCAAAGCCCCACTATGTCTGTGCTAAACTCTCAAATCAATAAAGGATTTCTTCCTGAAAAATTATTTCTGTGGGTGGATCCATAACCCTGGTAGAAGTGCTACGCAGGAGGGGAAAAGTCTGCCTTCCTGTATCAGCCTAGAGCACTAAGGCTATAGCTCCAAAAGGCTGCCCTATTTCACTATGCAAAGCTTTTTCCATTAGACTAATATTACTACTGCACGTTGCCTTGCAGCAACTGGAACATTCCAAGTTTAAATCTGCAAAAGTCTCAGCTAGCCATGGTATGATTTGCACCTGCAGAGGGAGTTTAACTCTGCTTATATTGCACCTTTATCCTATGATGGGATAAAACATACCGGCAATATTTTCTGTTCTCCATCCACTACCAAGGCAGCCCTCACAATCAGCCTGGACTGGCCATCCACCTCCAAACACCAAACGCTAGTGAGATAAAGCCAACTTTGGACTTCATCAGCTAAAGGTAATACAGTAAAATAAGCTAAATGACCACATCCTAAAGAGCTACATCAAAAGAAAAGGCAATTTTCATGTAAATCTGTAAATAAAAAAAGCAGCAGAATTACCCACTGCAAACTATCTGGTGAGAGCAAGCAAGTTGGGAAGTAAGAGAAAGGCAATAAATGAGTGGTAGTGCCAGAAAAATAAAATGTCGATATAATAATAATTTAAAAGAAACAGCAGCAGAAAGCTGCCTCTAGGCATCTATGACTTGGATAAAATAACTTTTCACATAATAACTCAAGGTCTCAGTGATCTTGGCAAAGTTAAAAGGGTAAATTTCAAGTAAGATGAACGTGAACGATTTTTTTTTTCACTGTACTCACATAGCTTTTGAACTCTTAAATAAATGCTGCTTAATTTTTCTTCATGTTTAATATGGAATATACGTCATGATCATCATTTGGGGATTTTTTTTCTGCAGCTGATTTTTAATTCTTCCCTATCATTTTCACAATACTTCCTAGTATTTTGTTAATGCCTTATGGCTAATATCTGTACTTCCTATGCCCATGCTCTCTTTGAACAAATTCGCTGTGAGTTTTCAATGTAGAGGGATTAATTAACTCTATGCTTGCAATTTCCATATATTGGAAAATGAAATCTCTTGTACTCCTTTTGGAACAAAATGACTCAGTGTATTGAGCGACTCTTTTATTAAATTAAAAAAAATATACCAAACAGAATCTCCAATTTTCTTCTCCTGTTTGATCAGTCCTCAAAGCCTCAGATTATTATATTCTGAAAATACTACAATACCCCAGCGAGAAGACTTTCATAAACAGAATATTCACAATGATTTAAAATTTCTCGCACCCCAGAAAAACTCTGAAAACCCTCCCCATCCTAATTCAAACTATAAATATCTCTCCAATATTTCAGCTGGACTTGCTGATTCATTGAATCAAATAGTGAGCCCCTCATATAAAGAAATAGCCAGAAACCACTATACAGATTACTAAAAACAATGAACACTATGACCATAAAATATATATATATATATATATATATATATATAAAATGCAAAAACCCAACTCATAATAATAAAAATAGTCTTTGCCTTGGAAAGCTCCAACCCTCAAGTATAAATCCAATAATACAAATTTTTTCTATCTGAAATATAAAGCGAGCGCACACGCATGGGAGGGGTCGTTCCTTCCTGCAAGCACCGACCGGGATAAYGCCCTCAGAGTTGCAGCGATGTGGTGCTGCATCGCCGTCATAAAATCCAGCAGCAACCGTACTCTAACGTAACCTAGCTAGCCTCTGTACAGTGTTGTTCAGACATTTAGATTTAACAGCAAGATTTTAWAAAAAACAGTGTGAAAATACAAATTTCTTTGATAGCCACCCAGAGGGAGCTAAATATGTGGTATTATTTCAGGTTCTTTTCCTAATCACAGAGTAGCTATAAACTGTGCAGTTAAAATGATTTCCCTAGTCACTTGCAGCCTTTTCCCCTCCTTCGTTTTCCTTTTCTGGGCTTTGCAGCTTTTTGGTTTTGATCATTGGGCAGAGAAGTCCTCCACTCCCCAGCTGGGAAAGGAGGCGTCCCCTGCGCAGCTGTAGCAATGGTGAAGCACAGGGCAAGTCTTCCTTGCAAACAGAGATGCAATGGAGAGCCACGTGCTTCCCTAGTAGCTGTCATGGATAGCTCAAGATCTTCTAGCAGCACATATTCTGAGGCATTGCAGATTGTCCTTATCCGCAGTGGATTACATTAAACGGATTAGTCCTCCCTGTCCTGTCACTGTCTTGGTGTAAACTGTGGGCAACCACGTAATCTGCTTCACCACGATCCTAACCTGCATCAAAGTAATTATTCGTTAACAGCAATAAGAATAAACAAAAATACTTTTTCATATATCTAAGAGGGATTTAATATTGAAGTGGCTTCACTTCTCTTGCCAACAGTCTTCGGCAAGACAGTAATGTGGGTTTATTTCGTTTCCAATCCCAAACACTGAATGTGAATGACAACTCACAGCACCAGGCAGCAGCTTCTGTCCTTCAAAAGGTTCAGTCCCCCCTCTCCCAGCTGCTCGGCCWTTCCGCATGTGCTCCAAACTGGCAGGTTTTCTACAGCTACCACGAGCAGGTAGCACAGGGGCCCCTAAGATGTACCCAGCTCAATCACTAGGAATAGTTTCAATATAATAGCTGTTGAACAGAATAARAACAAAGAGCAAAGTTTTCAAGTGATTAGTTATATTTTGGGTGCCAATTTAGGGCTGCTCTTAGGTGACAGAAAGTAGCATGCTTTGGGTGAGTAGTGTTAGCAAAAAAAAAAAAAAAAGAGAGAAAAAGAAAAAAATCAGGCTGTTCCAAGGTATCTTAATTTAGGTCACTGAACTGAAGCAACCAACTTCTGCAGTTGCCTGGGAAAATGTTGACCTGGTATTTCAGTGTCACATTAGCGGGAACGCACATGAGGCTCCTCCAGCTCCTTTCAGCAGCTCTCCCCAGCACAGCCTAAGGTCAAAGCAAAATCTATAGCAAGGCCCAGGAGATGAAAAGAGAACACGGATCTGTCTTAAACAATTGCATGCAGAGTCCAGATCGTCTTCCCTTCCCAAAGCCTGCATCTCAGACGGTGCAACAACAGCCACTGACACAACCACCTACCAGTAGCATAATTGTTTGCAGCTTTGAACTCATATCTGTGACGGGAACCAGAAAGCATAAGCAAAATTCCTACACAGTTTTTGCTTGCACTGCACCTGTATTTTCAAGGGTCTTTCTTAATTTCTCTTTTTGTTATACAGAGCGTTGTCTTACATATACACAAACACACGCTGAAATATAGTGCAAAGACCATATACAGATACCCAAGAGGTCAGTTTTTCAAATTGCACGACCATAAACAAGTTTGGATTCACATTTTCTGTCTGCTGATGACTCAGCTCCATATATAGATACTCCTGCCTCTCCTTGTAGGCAGGCTGCGTTGGCCCCATCCAGGAAAAAATTCCCAAAGGGAGGCTTTCTTGTATTAAGCACCTATAGGTCACTATATTCTACTATAAACCTGTTATGAATTAGTCAAGTAAGGATTCTGCCTTTGAATTATAGTTATTTCAGTCTTAGTGCTCCAAGAATAACTACCACTTATTCTCAGTAAAGAAGCAGGCAGGGCCTAGCAAAGAAAAAAAAAAAAGTAATAAGGGCACCCAGTCAGAAACCTCTCAGCAGTGGAGAAAACATCTATAGTTCAGCAGAAATAAACACTCAGGGAGCAGCATGGCATTTGGAAAAGCTCTGCAGCTACCTGAGGGACACTAATTTTAGAAGATTTGCTTTTTGCTGCTGGAAGATGTGAGACTGCTCTGCTGGGGCTGCTGATGGTCAGGTGTTGATTCACGCACTCTGCCTTCTCAAAAGGCATTCTTCTATGGCATAGGCTTTTAAAATTGAAAATACCTGTTTCTAGTGGCCATTTCTAGTGGCCACTCGCTTCCAATCAGTTATTTTTGAACCACGTATTTTCACCATCCTGTCACTGCCTTCTCCTATAAGCTCACTCCCGAGAGGTCTAAGCATGCTGTTGCATGAACGAGGTGCAAATGCAACTCTCAGCTACAGCCTTAAAAAAAAAAAGAAAAAAAGCAGAAAGCACCAACACTGCAGACTAAAAGAACTTTGAACCTTATTTCCCAGACATACAAACAAACAGTGATCTCTGCCAGAACCAGACAGATACAAAAATACGATATTAAGTCAAATTAAATTCCTTGTGCCATTGAACACGGTCCAGTTCCCATTGCTCTTCAGCACCCAGTGGAATGTACCTCTTCTTATTTTTGCAAACTTCTGCATTTTTGCAAAGGAAATTAGTCATGAAAACAGCATAATTAATAGTATAGTAGTAATTATCTGTTAGGGTTGCCATGAAAATAAAAGCCTAGGCCTTAGGCAAATCCCTTACTACACCAGAAATATATGAGGATTGCTTTTCAGCTCTTTCCTCAGGATTTTCTAATTTTACCCTTTAAATTTACTTATGATGACAACTTTGGCCTTTTCAATGAGATTTAATAGACCCTTGAATTCGGGGAAATGTGGAAATCCAACCATATAGGGGACAGGGAGGCAATATTGCAAGTGTCTTCCCAGTAATCTTGAACTAGAAAAATGAAATATTCTCATGGCACTTGGTATCACTGAAAAATCATGCCAAAGGAAAGAAGAAAGTAGGTTGTCAGTCCTTCCACAGAAGAGATCATGTAGTGATTAGAGTAAAATTTATCAGAGCTATCATAGCAAGGTCACAGTTTACTGATTGGTCTTGACTGAGAATTTACTCTTTTGGAATATCCCTGACCCGGTTTCCTAAGAACAGGAGGAAATGATTACGCTTGTGTGAGCATGTCTGCCTCTCTCCCCCTCAACTGTAGTAAGCCCAATAGCTAACTTCAACCAAATCTGAAAAAAGGAGGAGGTATCAAAATTGTTAAGTCCCTAACAACTTCATGAAATTATGTGGTTCATTAAAAAGAGGGACATTCTGCAATATAACCTGAATTGTTACCATAGGCCAGAGAATCCACAGGAGTATAAATGAAAAAAAAGAGACACTTCACACATGTCTGAGCCTTGGGAAAATTCTCAGTCAGAGCTTGATGTGTTTAGATACCAAGGTCAGCCAATCTCATGATGCAAATCCACTGGAAACTAGGCTTCTTTAGTTCTAGTGTTGATAGAATTTAACTTTTCTAAACAGTCTATTCCACAAGAAGTAATACATTTTTACTTTCATACAGCTACAGAATGAAAATATGTGCCGAAGCATCAAAAGATTCTGTGAAAACAGCTTTACTAATCATAACTGCCCTCTTTTTTCTCTAACATCTATAAAATAGGCAAGATTAAATGAGCAAAAAGTACTGAGATCTGAACTCAGACGTTGAACTCAGTATGAATCCAACATGAATCATTAAGTGACTCACTGTCTTTCTTTACTGTTCCTCAAGGTAACTATTAATATTGGCTGATGTTCCATCAACTTCTACTAAAACCACCTCTTCAGCAAGTGTCCCCAAGCACAGCACTGTACCAAGCAGTCAATTAATTAAAACTTTCCTCTAGCTTAGAGAACTTAGGCCAGGCTTTGTCAGAGCCTATTCAGTTGATATCCTTTACACTGACCACTGATTTACAAGTGTAGATCATTCTCTTGGTAGCGCTGGATACATTTTTCAAGTCCTGCAGTAACGGAAGAGATCACTGCCCTAATACGAGTCATTTTATATAGAGTTTCCTTTTTACAGTGTCTTTATTATTCAAGCTAGAGCAAGGTAATAACTTATTTTAAGGAATTTTGTCTCGGTGTGCTTTTGGGCATTATAGTTCATTACAAACTGCCAAATGTTATTTTACTCCTGAATCTGCATTTTATGACTTTAAGTTGGCAGAGAAACTCACACGTCCTCTGAGGTGGTTGAAGAAACTATTTATTTATTTWTTWTTTTTTTTAAGAAAAGAACATTTGTTTAATTTCTCTTAACTGTGTGTTATGCTAGTAGGCACTCACTTAACAGTGATCCTCAGGCTCAGGGATTTGTGATGGTATCTGATGAGCAGCTGATACAGCTGACGAGGAGCAAAGGCGTACAAGGCTGCCGCTGCCAAACAGGACTGACAAATGCATAGTTACATCCTCTTTAACTCAAGGGGAAAAAACTCCAAGCTCACCACACTTTTAAGGTGGATCTGCCCAAAACTCACCCTCATGAGCTCTTACTCAAGCCTTGTAAGCTCAAAACCCCAAGTCTTGGGAGACTATAAAGAAGGACACTTACAGTTTTAAATGGAACCAGCTGAATGAGATTATCTCAGATAGAGCAGAAATAATAAAAAAAAAGAAAAAAGCTTTCTACACAAGCCCACTACATCCTTGCAGCCGCTTCTGGCATACAAGACCCAGCTCTGCATGGGACGCACGCTGCCTACACGTGCCCGAGGGTGCTACGTTACCCCAAAGGAAGGAGCCATCTCCTAATCCTGGAGCGAGGGTTGGGTCTAACCCAGCAACTCTCCTCAGGAAAACATCCCTCYGACTCGCACCACGTATAAATGAAGGTGACCTCCCACAATTAAAGTAAAGGAGTCACTGCCAAGTTTATGGAGACTGGGAGATACTCGGACATAAACAGTGCCTTCCCTTTTGCTCTGCCACAGATAAATAGTGCAAAAGCCCTAATAACACCTTAAATCATTTTTTGTTTTTGATTGCAAAATTATTTTAATTATTCAAAATGTGGATAAATGTCATGAAGAAAATCTTTGATTATTTTGGGGATGCAGAATCCTGTAACTTGAATAACTGGACTAAAATGAGAAGTTTATTAACAAGTATTTGATATGGACAAACTAGATTTTTAATCTCTCAAAAGCAGCAACCATAATACATTTTGCAGCTTTGCCATTAAATACAGAGAGATGATTTTTCCATCTAATTTCTAAAGGAGGTTTTGTGGAAGAAAATGGGTAATCAACATGGGGAATGTCTTTCTTCTGAAAAATGCTTTCAGTCTGTCATAAATGACAGCCATTTAAAGGCAATCACTTGTGTTTTATATCTCTCACAAAACCCAGCAGACACAGTACCCTGTCTTTGAGACAAAACACTGATACATGTGACAGAACATTTCAAGCAGTAATAATCAAAAGSCACAGATTCAGCAGCATCCAGAAAACAACGGAGATATCCTCCGTTAAAATCTGTAGCTTTATTTGCTATCGCTTATCAATGTCTTTAATTTCTTTATTACATTTTAAATAAACAATTACCTGTTCTGGATCAGACAGGTAGAGTAGATACAAATTGCATTGGTTCTGCAGTACATACACTGATAACTTACACATCTATTAAAAATAAAGTGGTTTTCAGAACATCACCCAGGAGGCATGTGTTCTGTTCAGTGACCTTTGGAAACTCTAGTCCAATGAATAACTAGTGATGCGCAAATAACTTGAGAGACAGTAGATAAAAAGTGCCTATAACCTTATACATTTTCTGTTATGAGACYGCGCAGAGAATGGCTACGGTAAAAAGATATATTGGTCTTTTATAATTTGCTTGAGTGATCAAATCAATGAGAATATAAGCTTGTATCCCTTTAAGTTGAATGCTTATGAAATTCATTATCCTGGGCAATTAAAAATGTAGCATGCAGAAGAAGTGCAATGAACTGTATAATCTAAGTATCTAACTTAATGGTAGTTTGCTACCTTACAGGCATCTGCTCATATGGCGTCAGTCACATCTTGATAAATCAGGCCTTGCATTCAAATATTTTATGTAGAAAGAAGCCTAACTGTGTTTTCTTCAAGATGATAAAACTTCATATTACCAGAATATTGGTAGAATATTGAAGGAATTCAGCAATGACAATCTTGAATCCAATAGCAATCCTTGTAAGCACTACAGTATATGACAAAGCTTAGATTTTCTTGCTCACACAGTATGCTGCTCATCTGGTCTTGGCCTTGTGATAAAGAAAGTCTGCAGTCTAAAGAAAGCAGTTATGTAACCCGAAAAGCAAGGAAAAAAAACAAAGCTAGGAAGATATAATCCAATGCAACTTTTAAATATCTTTCTTTTGTGCTACATTTAAAGGACACTGCTAACAAAGAAAGGCTTTACTGCCAGCCCTGAATACAGCTGATGCAATTCAGACTTGTATAAAAGTATCATCCTTTACAAATAGATAGGGCCTTCAGCTTTTATAGAGTCACTAGAACACAAAAAAAATCTTTTGCAACTCTTATTTTATAAATTAAGACTGCATGTCTTTTATTAACATGCACCCATGCAAGGAAACTGAGGAGGTTAAGTGTGAAAAGCTTCTGTACTTCCAATTCACAACCAAAAGAGAGTTACCAAGTCACATGGGCTCTTCCTAATGACCAAATGCCTAGTCGAGCACTGATGTAGTTACGGGAAGGAAAGCATTCTGGATGCTGTTTTGCAAGTGCCTACACCTGAAACATCTTAAAAATATGAAATGCTTATCCTATTGCATTACTCACATTTTGATGCCACAGGATAAATAGTGGAAGCACTCATTCAAAATGTAAATGATTTTATTTTTAACCATTTTTAATTTCATAAATATTTGCATTACAGTAAATATTTTTCCCATAAGAAAATAATAAATTACACTTACCCTCTCCAATGTAATTTCTTCAAATTCATACTCAATTTCTGTTCCATTGACCTAAACAAAATAAAATCAGAAAATCCATTAAATGCATATGAAAGGTAATTTGGTAGGGATATTTTACAGATATTCCTGTGTGATCAGTTTACTGAAGCACATTTTTTTCAACACATACACCAGTCTATCTAAATTATAGAATACTTGGCTTCCCTTTGTCTTCAATGGCATGTAATCAAGCCTACAAACTTGAGGAACAGTAGAAGTTCAGTAGGTAAAACACTGAGCTAACAGATAACTAAGTCAGATAACTAATTGGCGTTATATCTGAAGCAGTGTGTCTGTGGACTTTGTGCAAATATTTAAAGAGTGTCCAAGGTAATATTCCATATCAGAAACAGAAGAACTGTTTTTGAAAATTATTCTCACAAATAGGAGAAAGATTAATTATTCATCTTCCTGCAAGCTCCAATTTACTTCACAGCATAATATGAGACGAATACTTATGTAAAAATCACTCACTGATACAGATACTGAAATATATCTTGTTTACTATGTTAACCTAGGGCAAAAACATGACAAAGGACCTTTGCTATAGACAACTGAATGGCAAAAAGGCACAAAATGTTAATGCAATTCTTACACTGAGTTTCAGTGTCAAAATAAATTAAACTACGAAATGTAGGGCATCAAAATGGATTGCACTGGACAAGAAATCTATCAACCAAAGACATGACACTGATTTAAGCAGTACTCTGAAACCTTGTTCCCAGCCTGGCATGGATTTTTTCTGTCCCTCTAGGCAACACATTTAATAACCCTTTCTTAGTTTCCTCATTTCTTAAATGGGTAGAGCGTTGCATCCGAGAAAGCTACAAAATCTGACTGCATAAGTAAACTTCATAGTAATAAAAGTACTTTTATTATTAAAAACTCTTAGAAGAATTGCTAAAAGTGTCCCTTAGCTACAGCAAGTCAGCAATTTTTGGATTTTGCCAGAAAACATTAAAATCAAAATTAAAGATCTTGCCGATAAATCATTCTGTTATTGATGAAAGGATGTTTCCTTGAAAATAGTTTTGCTTTAATATTTTATTTAATTTATACTTACAGAAAATGAGCAAAACTGAGATGAAACATTATGATTGACCTAATTTTGGAGGAACAATTTTGTATTTTTCCTTCAGATAATCAGTTTGCCAACCGACCCCTGCGCCCTGCTCAAAATATTGAGGTTTTGATTTTTGTCCTGACRTCAAGTGGGGGAAAAAATGGTCAGAATTGTTGCAGGACAAGACCATTCCAACCCTGCTCCCCTGCYGCTGCTAAATTCCTGTATTAGCTTTTGAGCTGCGATCAGAAAGTACCGTATGCAAATCATTCTTTATCTAGCCAGGCACCTTTCGAATGTAATTAGGTACTTCTGTGGTGAATATTATTACGAGCTACATGTATCTACCAAACAAAAGCATCCTATAAAAGCTACCAAGTATTTAATTTGTATGTAATTCAAGATCTGATAAACCATGAAATCAGTAATAGAAATACAATCCCCAGAATCTCTGTTCAAAAGGAAAGGGAAGGGGAGAAAAATCCAAACAGATAACCCATACTTAACAATGAAACGAAACACAGCATTGACAAATAAAATATGTAATACATACATAATATTTATACTTCTTACATGACTGCTATTTGGTAATCACATTCCACTATTCTAAAACCAAATATGAACATAAATATTCCTATAGGATATTTTCCTGTTCTATGTTATTATTTTAATACTTTCTGTATAGACTTTTTCATTAATATAGGCAACTTACTAGGTATGAACAGCTTTATAGCTATTCTATTTTTTGTCCTTTCCTGTCTGATGATAATGAAATCAAAGCTATCTATATGTCTCTGTTTTCATGAATTTCTCTTTTATCTTAGGTTGGTGGAAAGCTCTGATCTATGTCTTCAATTCCTCAGTCTCGCTCTATAAGGCTGTCTTTGCTTCACTGCTTATAATCACTTGTCCTTTGCATTAAAAACTCGTTAGTGCAGCAAAATGGGAAAAAGAGGGACATGAGAAGTGAGCAACCTCTATATAAAGATGAAAGGAGAAAAAAAGCAGGCCTAATGCTCAACTTGTATTTGCACACGACACTGCCTTGATTACGATAATCTGAGGGGGCTCCTTTTATCATCCCCAGTCACGATTCCACAAAGGTCGTCAGCTCTCCATTAATCACAGTAGAGATCCATTTTCAGGTGCCATAGCAACATGGATGATACGGACTAAAAGGCTAACTTTGATCCAATTCCTTTTGTTATTTAAGGATATATATCTATGTAYGGCATTCAGTTCCCCACCCTATCTTTCTGGCTGGTTGCTCAGACCCCAACGTAGTTACTTAAAGGACAAAAGAAGATCTTGCACCTACCTGGGGCAGGTGGAATGATGATGTATGTAGCACCATTTGTCTGCAGAACAATTATTTCATATTTAGCTTCTCTGGATGCACCTACACTGCTAAATTATAGTCAATATTCAGCCAAATCTCACTGCTTAAAGCTATCTCTGTTTGAAGCCTCCTGGAAAGAAACAGCCAAGGACTGAGCCAGCAGTTAAGCATGAGCAGAATGAGGGGGTCCAGTGCTGAAACTGGCTTGTCGGTCCTCTTATTTAGCAGAATAAGGACATATCCTCTGTTTTTGTCCATTATAACTATGGCAGTTCTCTGGCCTGACAAGACTTGTAAACAGGCTGTTTGGAACAGCAGCTTCTGTTTCTTGCAGTGGGAACCTGTTCCTCTGTCCTTCTTTGCAAGAGTTTTCCAACTTCTGCTTTTAGATCAGGCTGCAGCAAAAATGCACAGCAAAATTTACAATGTCAAACTGTTTCATAGGATTTTCCCTTCTTCTACCGTAAGTATTCCCCAGTTTGTTTGGAAATATTCTTTCCCAACTTTCAGGTCTGCAAGCTTGACACAACTGGTAGCTTTAACCTCAGCTAAATTTTGACATCTAAAATGCTGACATGTGAGGTACCATCTACCTCCCTTTATACGCACTTCTAGGCACTTCTAAGTGCCTGCGCTACTCCTAACTCTAGACTGGTAGAAAAGTTTTACAGAAGGGATGTCATGTCTCTTTCACGATTACACACTAGAAAAAGGCAAAATCTCTGGATTAGCAGCTTTTCCCACAGTTTTTGGGGGCTTGTCTACATCTGTTCCTGATGGTACCTGGACAGCATGATGTCCAGCACCGGATSCCACAAGACTGACTGGCCTGGATGTCCATGTGGAGCAATTCAGCCTCTCCACTTATCCAAAAGCCCAGAGCCAAGATACACCACTGCTGACTTTTACCTCTCTGATACTGATCAGGACACTGATGTCACTTCCTTGGGAAAAGAGTGCTCAGCAGCACCTCTGACAGTAACAGGCCTCAGGGAAGGCAGCATGTTTCTCAGTGGACTGTGGTAGAAGYGGGTAAGAAGAGCACAAGTTCAGGTGCATGGAAGAACGTAACCAACCAAGGCCCTTCTTCAAGGGACAGACTCTAGATGGAAGACACTTCTCATTCAGCAACATGCTTTATTTTGAGAAGGTCACAAAAAATATGATTGTTCAGGACAAAACTACACAAGCAATAAGTGAAGAACGGGTCCTCACAGAAGTTTTAGAGAACCTCTGAGGGCCTTGAAGCCCTGAGGCTGTTCAGCAACAGCATCGCCAGCACTTCTGATGAAGGAAGATTTCTCAGTCTCCTAACTTTACATATGTTTATGATCCAAAGTGTGATCCAGAGTGTACAGGAGCTTACAGCTCCTGTACAATAAGTTATTAGAACTCAATTAAGTCGCAATATTTAAAGCAACTGCTTGCAAAAGCAAAGTAACTGTTGTCTTATATTTACAGCCACATCTGTTATATTGAATGACTCTCTCCAACTTTTGAATAGAAAGCTTCTTTAAGAAAGAGTTGTAATATATGGTAACCATCTAGATTCCAGCATTCAAGATATATAACGTAGTGAAGCTGTAATCACTACTAAAGATCATAACAGACAACTTGTCTTCCTAAGAAGAAAGCACTAGTCATCTGAAGAGGACAGAGATGAATTGCTTGCTTTGAGAGGAATGAAAAATAAGCAACAGGTAAAAAGAGGTTCTTTATATACTGTTTTGTCAAAAGCCTGAAATAAAGCTCAGCACACAGCACACCAAAACATGGATCTGAAAACCTCAGATTTGTTTCTTCCTTTCCATGAAGAATTTTACTATGACTGGCCAGGAACCTTCTTTCATTTTGTGCAGTTTAAGGATGACATAAGCCACTGAAGCAGTCCCTTAATGAAATTCAGCTCTACGGACTTTTATAGATAGTATGCTTTTTCTCACAATGATAATTTAATACACTTTTTATAATTCTGCAATGAGAAAGTATCAAAGACTGATTTGATGAGACATCTTTACACTCAAACAAATAAGCATTGCCTAATTCTTTCTTGCTATACTTCTACACATCTACCACTGCATTCATCCATGCAATAAGATAAAGATGTCATC
This sequence comes from Apteryx rowi, assembly GCF_003343035.1. NCBI lineage: Eukaryota > Metazoa > Chordata > Aves > Apterygiformes > Apterygidae > Apteryx > Apteryx rowi. The sequence goes on along the minus strand of NW_020449319.1, from coordinate 700,831 downwards.
ACATGAATTTTAATGATAAAAACTGTATAACAATAGCAGCAATAACATCACTAAAACACTCTTAGAATTTATACAACTGCAGTATTCTGAGACCACTGCACCTATTCTTTCTAATAAAATGGTGTCATCAGAGCTGTTTGTTATGCTTAGTCTTATTTTCAAGAAGAGAGTGTTTGGCCTAAAAATTACATCTGTAGACTTCTATTACAAACAAATTTCCATTTTAATTATATTTAATTGGATATTGTTTTTCAGCTGTCTTCAGGAAAGAAGATAGCTTCTTCTGCTTTTATTATCACTCATTTACAGTGATTTTTATTCAACAAGTAATTTTGATTCTTTTGGCTGCAAGGTTTCATCAGTTGCTTAACCACCCAAACCTCAGCAGAATACAGGATTGCCAAATTCTTATTGTACAAGTGACCCTAGGACATATTTGTCCTTTAAAGATTTCTAATTTGCTGCATTATTAAGGCAGTCCATTTTACATTTCAGAAACATCAAGGCCATTTGTATAGTCAAACAGGAATAAAAATTAAAGAGCCCTTCATGATTTCTGTTGCATCAGCAAGACCAAAGACCTTTCTTTATTTAGCCCTTCACCATCTCCAGATGTAGGATCTTTCTTCATTAATCACCAAAGCTTCTTTACTGTTGTCAAGAAATGTACTGATATACTTTCAATATTTTTCCAAGAGAATTTAAAGTTTCCTTTCTCTCTGCCTGTAAACATACAGAAAATAGTCTCCTGTGTTCTCTGATTTCAAATATGATGATTTTGTATTTTCAAAGTGTCCTGAAGAGGCTGTCAGAAAGCTTTTCATATTGCTCTTCATTATCTAAGAGAATGAATGCATTTTATGTGCTTTCTGTCAAGATACCCTGCATCTATTTTTAATCTCAGTGCATAATTTACTCCACTTCCTCCTTTTCCCCTATATATCCTCTAGGAAACAGGGAAAATGCGTTAAGCTCTTTGGATGAAAATTTACCATTAACTAAAGCTTTCTTGTCATAATACAACTGTTTTGGTGTGAAGAAAGAAGAAGAGTGAAAGGCCATATGATTTTCCAGGAAATTTATGGTTTATCAGTAATAGGTCTTGCAGTATAAGTGTAACTGATATGTGAACGCTTCCGCAGAAGCCCATACAGCAGTCTGCCACCAGCTATTGTACACCATTTAGAGAAGATACCATAAATATTAAGATACCATAAGATATCAAGATATCAAGATATACAACATGAGCAAAATGAGCAAAAAACAAAATGAGCACAGCTCCCAGAAGCCAAATGCAGCTCTTAGTGAACACCTGTAAAGATCTCCATCAAGTTCATGATCAGCTTGTACTCTTCTCAAAGGCAACTTCTGTGCTGATTCTTTTCCTCTTAGGTGTCTCCTATATCCTTTTTCAGGTCTTAATTTTTATTCTACCTCCTTCTTCACTGTCAGTGTACTGTACTCATCCTTTCCTACTCTTTCTCCCTCACTCATTGTTACCCTGTTTGTTTTGTTTGATTGTTTGTTTTAATTCTCTTGAAGAAAATACCTGCTTAGTTAGTAACCTTTACCATTCTTCTCTAGTTGCTTCCCAGCTCCCTTTTATCATCTCGCTGTACCTCATTTCTCAAATCTTGCTCAGAATAAAATCATCTTCTATACTCGTGTCACCATTCCCTGGCACCACTCATAGCTTCCCACGTCTCCATCTCAGCCTCTTCTACCTTATCTGATTTTCATTCTTTTCATGTTTTTTACTTGTTTCTTCTGTCTTACCACCTCCAAATCTGTTATTTTCTTTCTGTCTGCACACAGATGCGTGCACATACATATAGAATTAGATATATTTTGTCTAAACACACTTCAACCAAAGGGTCATTCACAGTAGACTTTCCACCTTCTAATCTTTCCAGCTAAACTTTTAACTTAATCTTCTCCCACAACTCCTGTTAAGTCCCTCATACATTCCATGCATCTGGATTCCTTTTATTAATATGCTTCACCTGTTTATCCTTAATTTAAAATCTTGTCCAAATAATGGCTTCTCTTCCAGTTTCCCTTGCTTGCCTTGCTACTCTCACTCTTCATGATCCTTTTCCCCTATTCAGTGACAATTTAGATCTTTTCTTAGCTGTTCTATCTCCTTAGATCTTCTACTTATCCAAAAAACATATATCTTGATACCCTCCTTCTAGGTATTCCTGTCATTTTATGTTGCTTTTAGATAATACTCTATCCTTTGGCGCCATCAAACATTCTTTTGTCTTCTTTTCATTTATTTTGTCCACATTGTGCAGTTGGTCGTATACACCTCAGGAGAAAACTGCTTACACTTTTGTAACTGTAAGTGCTCCATACACCTGACAGTGACCCATTGCAGAACTCCCAGACTAATAAGCATAATCCATGGAGCAGCTCAAAGCAGAGATCATTATTTCATATGGGGTCACAGAAGCTGGAAATGAAACGACTTCTGTATATGAATACTGTTTAGGCTAGCACTTCCAAGTTGTATGGAATTAGGACCAGCAAAAGAAAAAATCTGCAGATTTCACCTTTGGTACATTCAACCTTATCTCTTACACTAAGATAAATTCATGTCCCCTCCTATTAGCTATCTAACAGGTAGATATCTATGTTAAGCAGTCATCTAGGCTTTGCTTTGCAGGCACTAGAGAAAGAGAGGCATCAACAGATTTATGATTTATGTCATCTATCTCAGACTTCAGATGGAACTGCCGTTTGAGGAACCTGTCTGCTCACTGACTCTATGGGGCCATTTCAGACTTTTAGGATTTGCTTCCTGAAAGAATAATTTCCTAAAATTCCTAATATCCTTGCATCTTAAATTTGTAATATACATTAATGCAGGAATTTCAAACAGCATGTTTCAGAGAACCAAATACAATGATTTTTGTCCAAAAGTTACATTCTCTCTTGTGTTGTTGACATTCAGCTTCATAAGTTCACAGTCAGCCTACATTTCATTTTCTTCTATGCTTCTGCTGTTACTGACATCCTAACATATGGCTAACCATAAACTTTCAGTTTGTCAGGATCCTCCGCCTCCAGCCCATTTCAGTTTTGGAGGACAATGCATTGAACTTTTCAACTCGCTGAACAGTTCATACATTTCTAGAAGTGCATTTACAATACTGCAATCTACGTACAAGATACACAAAATGAAAAACTGCTGTTGCTTGATGGACCTTATTTCATCAGCTAAGATTGTGAAGTACTTGTAACTTGGGACTTACAAGGTTATTTTACTAATGTTTAATACTACAGTTTGCACAATTTTATTTGAAAGGTTAGTAGCTGTGCTTAGAGTAAGAGTATTTAAAAGATAGATAGAAACTAATACATAAACTAAGGATTATTAAGACAGATTCATTTAAACASTTGAGATGATAAAATTTCCTCTCAGTTTTAGGAAGAAATCAATAGCATACTGACTGGCAAAATTTTAGTCAATCAAAGAAGAGCAATCACTTAATGTGTTCTTTGATATCTGTGACAGATTTTGGGTCGCGATCATATGATGAGGTATACAATGAAGATACCCCATTTCCTAAGCAAATAAAAAATATAAACAGCATCATCTAATCTTTTGCAACTTGTTAAATGACAGCTTACTCTGACTTAACATTTTTGTGTCTGGAATGGTCTCTCCCAATATGTTTTGTGAGTTAATATTCTCTTCCCCGCTCCACTACCCCATTGCCAGCCAGTGGGCAAACCACAATCAGTGAGTTCGCCTGGGTTCTTTCTTTCCGTGTGTTAAATCTAGCACAAGTACTGAAGGCTAAGTTGTACTCCCAGCATCACTGGTGCAACCCCACCAGTGTCACTGGGCTTGTACCTGTGTAACTAATGTTACATTTATCCACCTGGGGACGTGCTACCTGCAAGGGGGAGCAGGCTCTGAAAAGGGAAAGAAAATACTCACACAAATAATAATAATGAATAATAAGGAATATTGTCATAAATAGCATACACATACATTTTTAAACAAACATTTGTGTATTCTATAGGACCAACTTTCTATGCATAAGTTACCTGCTTTACCAATTTTTTTTTACAATGACTGAAAGGCTCACTACTTCTCTTAAAATCTTGGAAGAGTCTTTAGTGCATATCGGTCAAGAAGTCACAGTCCTCCTCCCTCTATAGCTAAGAACATAAAAGACCAGCTCCTTGATGCCCAATTAATTTTGCTACAGAAAAAAAAAGACAACCTGAACATCCAAGCCAAATTCAAAGCTGTTTTCTATTCTTACAGGCTCCAGGAAATAAAATCGATGTCACTGTTTTTCACAGGGATTAACAATGTACATCCTGAGAAGCAGCTAAAACTGCATGACTGATCATCACCTGTCRCAATCTAAGCCCAGCCAAAATTCAGAAAATTGTTTCAAATGTTTCTCAGCTTTCTTGGTAGGATAAGCATCACATCAGTCTAAGAGAAATTTCATCAACTTAAATTTAAGGAGGAAAGAAAAAAAAATTCATCCATTTCATTTCCAATACCAAAGATGAAATCTTGAAAGGGGAACCTTAATGTTATTTTTGAAATACTTTCTGTGCACTATTCCAAAAACAAGGGATTATACCTTTAAGGTTACCTGCTAACTACTACCATATATAACAGCAGAGATGCTTCATGGAAGCATTGGGTAAAAAGACAAAAGGAAGCTTGAGAAAAATGCTGACCCATGATGCTCTTTAGAACAAGTTATTCTACTGCATAACAAGTTCCCTCAAATTAAGAAAATTCTGTTGCAAAAAACACTGTGGCAAAAAAAAATAAATCTAAGAATATTTTTAATATACAAAAATACACTACTGCAACATAGAAACAATACTTTGAAAATGTTTAACCTTATATTATGCAACACCACTTAAAAGAGTCAAGCATTGCTTTATCCATTTTCAGAAGTAAAAAATAATTTGCATACTACATGTAGTATTTTTAGTATGTYCCCCCTAGTTTTCCTGAAATACTAAACCCTATGAGTTCCATATCTATTCTGTAAACTCTATGCTAGCAGAGATTTCACCATTACGTAATAAAGTTAGGGATCAGTGCAGTTTAATACAGTGAAATGGCTAGTGATCGTTTTTTATATAAATATATATATAGCTTTGTATATATTATATCTGCTGGCCATGGAATGCTCTGATAACCACAATGCTATTAAACAGGCATTGCTGGGCTCTATTATACTGCATATGAAGCTAACAGGTCTGCTCTGAAGATATTTCAGAAGATAATTTCCACACTCAATAGATGTTTATATGAGGCAAAGAAATACCAGCCACCTTTTTATGAGGATTACATTCATTTCTACCTCATCCTTGATCTGGAGTATGCTATTCGTGCACACATATTGCAAGGATCGCAATTTTTGGTATCACAGACCACAAGGCTAAACTGAAAAGAAAAAAAAAAAAAGTTTGTTTAACTTTGCAGGTTTTTATTCATTGCTATGTATCTTCTATTTTCCCCAATGCAGAAGGATTAAAAGGCTGACAGAAAGAGCAATTCTCGTAATCTTTTTGAATCAATAAGATTCAATAAGAGTGGGCAGAAATGGCTAGAAGACACCTGAAAATAAGGAACAAGACTCAAACTATATATAAGCCCACACTATTTATAGTGTTAAAGATTTAATTTCTGTAAAGCAGGTGGCTGCCTCCAAAAAATAATTTAACTAAGTTTTAGAAACAGCCAAATATCACAAAGACGTGGAATTCAAGAACTAGATAGAAAGTCAAGTATCATTTATTGTCTTCCAATAGGCCTGGATAAAGAGATAAGGTTCATTGAGACAGATATAACTGAAAGGCTGGTGTCCAGTTCYGATAAAGACCAACTTATTTATAAGCTTGGTCTTATTTATGAGCTTGGTCTACTGAAGTCATGAGAACAGCTCCTGGACTTTGAAAGATGGACATTTTTCAGCAGTGTCAAGACATTTGAATGAAATGTACCATAAAGTAGAATATATTTGTGTCCTTCTGTGTGGGAATCAAGTGCCTGGAGAAGAAAAAGTACTTCTCTGGCTTATTTTACAAACTTCAAAGTAATACACAAAGTCTCTGAAAAGAAATAAAACAGCATTGAGAGCACCAAGTGCAAAGTATGTTTGTCTTCCGCTGGGGCAATAACAAGGGGTCATATGGACAAATGGAGGCTTTTACAATTTTTAGAGTAAGAAAGAACACTATTAAGATAACAACAATCAGCTTCTATCATAAAGAAAGATGATGGTGAAGTCATAGTGATTAACCAAACTTACACTGCACGTTACTTGAAAAAAGATTATAGCTGAATTATTATAGCAAACCATTGATAAATCATACATATCAATGATTTCAAGATAAACCCAGAGTACTGTGCTCACCTTTACATCACCTGTGCAAATTTAAAGTCCTGAATTTGGACATTGTGGAAGATTAATATTGTTATGATCACATAACAGCCCAATCAAGCTGTGCAGAGTGAAACAAGCATCACACTTGTCAAAACCCATTAAAGTTTTCTGCCGAGCTAATATGAAGAATGATATAATCAGTACAAATAATGCRTGACTAAAAAGAATCCAAGTTTTAAACTATTTCCATCTTCATGGAGAACAATTTACAAGCACTAATCACTGTGGAGCTGATTGCCTATGTTAATATAGGATTGCACCTCAGTTACCATTTCTCATTATAAACTAACCAAAAAGTGAAAATTATCTCATGTAGGCATCCTTACTTTTTATTATCCTCAAACTAAAGCAATCTTCTATAGAAAATTACGAGAGAAGGGATTTTTAACATCAGGAAAACAAATATTTTATGTGGTATATGCGGATTTGCTACTATATGCAGAGCTAGGCTTTCTAAACACTGATTAAAATATAATTTACCATTGAGGCCAATTCATCAGTTCACTGCATTAAAAATGGCATGCTTTTTTATTATGCAAAATGTGGAAATGGGTCACTTAAAACATTCCAACACAGTCAACATTGACAGTTTCCAAAAGTGGGAGCTTTGCTTTGGAACATTTCCTGGAACAGGGCTGAAGGAGTGTTAGCTTCACGGTGTAGGTCAACTGGCTAAGGATGGGGAAAAATGAGAGGGAACGTAAATGGTTAACTTTGCCTTTTTTAAAGCAAAAAAGGTGTTTGCTCAGATTTATATTGCTATATGAAAGGAGTAAGAACATACTGCAGGCATTCTAAGATTTTTAACAAGTTAACCTAAATAAGGTGAAACAACCCTCCTATAAGAACTGCAGTGGATATTGTTAAGTGCAAACATAAAAGAATATGGAGGAAGGGAACTTTTTCTATCTGATGTTGTTACTAATGCTGTGTTATGTACTACCAAGATAACAGCAGCCTTGCCTTGGCTGAACTTTAAAAGGTACTTTATAAAGTGAAACATAAATCAATTCTAGACATAAAAAATAAATAGCCTTGAACTTACCAAGGTTTCTCTTACAAATAAATTGAGGATATATCTCATCTGAAAGTACAGAAGCTTCACAGAAATTGAGCCCTTCCATTAAAAGACGAAACCAATAATTTCTTTTCCATTTTTCACCAGAATTAGTTTTCTATACAATACTGAATAGTTACTTTCTCTTTACTTCTCAGGTTATCTGAGGTCAAAGGAATACTTATATCACTGACAAAGCATTCTAAATTTTGCCTAATGTTTGAGACCCTCCAAAATTAAGTTGTATATTACAGTAAAGCTCCTTCTTCCTTCTATATAAAGATTAAAACTAGTAAGATAATGACATCTCTGCTAACTTTCCTTTCACTTTTGAAAAAACCCTTCAGTTAACTTCAACACCTTTCTGATCCATTGAAATCTACCTAGTTAAGTGCCATTGTCTCGAATCACAAAGAAATCAAACCTGCAGGTAAAATAACTGTTCACTTGCACTTTCTATAATCATGTGCTGGGTTTCCCAGTTCAGTTAAGAACTAAAAATTCATGACAAAGTAATTCAGAATACAGCTATGATCATGAAAAAATAGCCTCATAGGTACTTGCTCGAAGAGCTTTATCAATTGCTTGAACATATTTCTCAATTATGCCTTTTATACAGAAGAACAGAAACTCGAATGAACAGAAACATTTACAGGATACAATGAGTTTGATGGCTTAAGACTACAGACTATACTATAAAAGCATACTTTCAAGATGTCATGTTAGCCCCTGGATCCTTGCAAATCCACAGACCCTACTGGTTTCAGCTGACTGCTACAAAATCCAGTAACACTAGCTATGGGCTTGTCGTGTAATATATCAAAAGTGACACAAAAGCAGAAGCTAATTCAAGGTCGGGGGAGCAAGACAAAAACCAATTCAAACTACATTTAATTTAGGTCAGTTCGGGCCATAAAATTCTAGGCTGACTCAAATCTCTAAGTGGTTCGAAGAGCTCTAATATAGACACAGTCTGCTCTGAATTCTGCAGCACGTGCTCACCTCTCGGACAAGTTCTCTCGGGTGAATTAAAGACGAAGCATAGTTAGGCATAGCGAGTGCAAATATATATATATATATATATATATATACACACGCACACACACACGTACACACATGTATATTTATGTACATATGAATGTATGACTTTCTGCAAGTGATATAAATAACTGATGAGAGCAGTTGCTTGCTGGTCTGCCCGCAATACAACAGCTTAGGCTACAAGGAGGGGAAGCGCAGCCCAACAGGAGCAGGCTCACAGAGCAGAATARCTACGAGAGCAAAGCACTGCGCCTCTGCAACGGGTTTTAGTTCAGACTAGCTCCAGCATGGTCCAAAGGACTGGCCATTCATTAGTGGTCTGAGGATATTGAGAAGCACAACTTCCAGTTTATTTTTTTCTCTCAGGAAGACTCTTCTTCGTGATCTCCAGCATGCAAACTAAAGACTGGTAAATGAGGACAACCAATAAATTTGCTTCTAATGCACACGCACGATCTGAATGAAAATGCTAAGGTACATGCGCTCCAGATGGTGCAAACAAGAGTATGAAGCATCACTTATCCCTGTTCCCCGCTGTGGTTACCTGAAGCAGAAGGGACAGAGACACGTGTATGAGCTATACTCTTTACAATTCAATAAGCGCCTTTTCCCCAGCGTGCTAATGGCAAAGTCTCAATCAAACATCTACAGAAAGAGCTTCTTGATTGAATCTAAAGGCCAGGGTTATTCGCAGGTAATTGAAAATTGGAAGCATTATAAGTCTGCAGAATAAAAGTGTCAGGGCATAATTAGATACATGGCCAAGGAATGCTTAACATGATGGATTGACAAGATGTTGATATTTACACCAAAAGCCAGACACAGTTAAGGTTTTCTTCTGATTTCTTATGTAACATGATATGTGGCTATCAAATATACAAGGCAGTGCTCATTCCTGAGGAAATGAAAAGAAATTCCCCCACATCTTAAAGCTGTTTTAATTTAAAAAGGTGCTTTCTTCCCCGGTTAAAGATTATATGTATGATGAGACTTAAATAATCAGAATTGCCGTGAGAATTTAAGAGAGAAGCCAAGTAAAAACAACGATGCTTTTACTCCTAAATCACTTCCACTCTTTCTGTAAAAATGTTCCTTTCTAAAGTGGTATATTTTAAAACAAAAGGTATGAAATACACTGGTTTTCAGGAAGAAAAACAATGGATATGAAATAGAGGCAAAGTAAATCTGATCCATTCCATTCTTTTGCTTTGGGTTTTGGAGCACAAGAAAACATCCTGAATGTTACTACTATTTATCATGCTAAAACCCATTCAAGTCCTCAGATGGCAGAATGAAGATTCTTCTGTTTATATATGTTTCAGGGGGAATTATTTTATGTTAATTTATCAGTTTTCTGTTGTGTAGCATATTTTCATTAGTGCTCTCAAAATATTTTACAAATGTGAATTAAATCAATCTTCATAATGCTGCTATTATAAGAGAAAAATCACTTAGCCCACTGCTGAAATGGTGACATTTAGAGCACAGCAGCTATTACTACCGCAAACAACATCACCGTGATACAATTCAAGGGCCAAAGCAGAGAAGCCAAGCCAATGCAGCTTTTAAGAGCTATCATGGAGCTTTATCTGATTTAGCTTTTCCAGTGTAATGCATATTAACTGACAGAATGAAAGATGAGCATGAAAAACAAACAAATAAAATGTGTTTCTCAAACTGGAAAAAATAAGAGGCATTTGAGATGGTAAGATGTAAAATCTAACTTCCCAGACTATGCTCAGACTAATTACAAAGAAGGTGACATAAGCAACAAATTTATTCAGTCACAGGGAAAATAGAAAAAAAATATTAAACACTCGTTTATTCAATAACCCTAACTCTAAGAACTATCAAGCTTTGTAAAATTCATGATTCTAGCATCTTTAGACAAAAAAGGATTTCTTTTTATGCCCCATTACCATTCTGTTGAAATATTTGCTTATAATAGTTATACATCATATTTTATATTTATTATGCAATGCCATGTGACTTATGCTTTATTATAGAACTATATAAAGCCATCTCCCTCCTCCAATTTACTTCCCTAGGGCTAGACTGTACCTACATTTGTATTACTCAGCAAAAGCCTTTAGAGCACTGACTGTTTCTCAGAAATTCATCATTTTTCCCCATCCTTTTCTTACAAACTAAAAAAGAAGAATTTATTATTCTCTGCAGCATTTATTTAAGTCTCCCTGTACTACCTTTCATATGCTAAATTCAGGTATGTTGGCTTGACTTGGGTGACAGGGAAGAGAGCCGAGGCTTTTCCTCAGCCCCCGTTCCAGCATCGCCAAAAAGGGTCTGAGCTCTGGACAAGCCCAAACAGGGATACACCAAAGCAGCCACATGGCCAGGTATGCGTGACACAATCCAAACATCTGGTTATAGCTCCCGAAAATATAACCTAACTTCCTTAGGAAACAACCTGAGTGTACCCGCAGCAGCACAGATTAGCATTAATAGCATTAATAGCAAAGCATTAATAATAATAATGATTTAGAAAAACATTAATAGCAAAGCATTAATAATAATAATGATTTGGAAGAGCAATGGGAGACTGAAGAAATATGAGGAATCCATTGGGAGCAAAGGGAGCATAAAGTCCACCCTCCTCTAGGTCTTAGCAGTGTGATGGGAGCAGGGGGAGGAAGGGAACGGTCAGGGCACCTGAGCAAGTTTAGACTAATGAGATGCAAAGATGAAAGCAAATGCAGCTTAAAACGGAATTCCATTATAAATTAAATACAAAGGTTCATATCAACTGCTGCAAGTGTTGCAACAAAGCTGGCATCAGAGTTAGTTTTTACTTAATTCTACAGCATTTTAGAAAGCAAAAAAGAAATAAATAAGGTTTGTTCTGTGCAACAGGGAAATTGAGATCATTCATACAGTATTAAATTAATGGTTYTCATTATACTAAAAGATCTAAAATTTACAGCCAAAGAATAAAGAACAAGCAAACTCCTACAAATGTTTAATTGTGCTTAAAACACCACAGAATAATCCATTTTGTGCCATTGAAGATTCCTATCAAATTTACTTCTRTGACCAAAGCTTAGCAAGCCAAAGTTTTTCCAAGTCACTGAACCTAGAAAAGAGCTAATTAGCTCTTTCTTCTATTATTTCCTGCAGGTCCAAACTATAAAGAACAGCATACAATATAATAAGACCTTTTCCTTTATCTCATTTAAGAAAAGCATATTGATGAAAAATGACTCCTCACAGGATGAATTTTTTTCAAACTATTAAATTGAAAGGCCTGTAAGTTTTGAAAAATGTCAACAGTACCGAAAGTTTTAATTACATGAATAAAATTCATTAACATGTTAGCGAGACAAACCAGGGTGTTTACCCACTGCAAAAAGGAAATTTATCTTTGGCRGACRGCTAGAAACATTACATTTGAAAAAGCTTTATGAATACSGCTCATTGCAACAAGGTCCCCTCCTTCTGTCTGAAAACACTCAGGGATTTTTGGAGCAAGGTGGCAGGGACAATTAATAGCATTATTGCTGAAATAGAAATGCGTCAAAGGTACCTTCAAGTATTGTGTGAATATTGTGTGTAAAGCCTATATTGTGAGAAAGTTTTCTTGGGCTGGTGAGCCAACGATGAAATGAAATAATCTGCCAGAGAACCATTCACCAGGGATGTCCCTAGGCATTTACATCCTTCCTTTAGGCATATCTGGAAGTCCTGACAGTGCTGAAAAGGTAGGGGCCCAACTCATATTCAAACGTCAAAATAATAATAATTAAATTTAGCATTCTACCACCTCTCTGAACTGCCTTATCAGGAAAGCCATTTTAAGGCCTATCTGCTAAATTATATTTCCTTTAAGATAAATGATATGATGATAGGTGCATCATTATAAACTTGCACAGCTCACCTAGCTTTGGAGGATTTTCTTCTGTCTTTTCCAATATTTAACAGAGAGATTAAGCCTCACTGTCACCTACGCAGTATTACAGGGCAAGGGTGCCTGTAAGCCTGATTTTGAGGAGTTTCCTGGGCCGGGAGGGGATGCACACAGAGCCGAACGTGCACGGCTATCTGGCCCAGTGATTGCAGCGTTTTCCTAGCTGAGGGAATACCACAAAACTGAAGAAACCCATACAAAACTGAAATGCTCTTGAGAGCAGAAATGAGAACCCGGGTCTCCCAGCCTACTCTTCCAGGTGTTAGGCTGGAGGAGGAGATTTTTCCATATGTTTGCCAGTCTGCCTCATTTTGGAGAGTGTTCAAGCATGCAAATCCTGATCAGAAAGAAAAGCCTATTTGCAAAGCAAAGATCGCACGTCCTGTGGGGCACTATGTTGCCCTGGGCTCAGCAGATATTTTTCACCTTGACATTTCTTATTGGCTAGCCTAAATAAGTCCCTCTTTGGTAGCTCTGATGTGTCCCATTTCTAAGGGACATAATTCTTCCCATGCATTGCATAAGAACAAGGTGACTAATTCAGAATCATCTATTTTTACAACAAGCACCTTCTGCTTATTTATCTAGTCCACATCATGTGTTGGAGATTGAAACATAGCCCACAGGCACTTTTCACTCTACTGTCAATATTTCTCTTTAAAGTGTTTTGTTGCTTTATTTTCTTTTTTCTTTCTTTCTTTTTTTTTTTTTTTAAGAAGAAGAGATACCAATATAAAATTGGTATAAAAGCATATAAGCATTGATAGATTGTGTTATGGGAATAAATCTTGTTGATTGAACATCTTGTCACTATTATAATTGCATCTGTATTTAGGGCTTCTAGCACTGTAACTGTAGCTGCAGACTGTCCAGGGTCCAGGTCTGGCACTGGAAATGAGAACTGGGGCCCCCTCTTGGTGGAAACCATACAAGAATAAGTGTAAAATGTCTCATTAAAATGGAAGAAAAGCCAGACCTATAGGAAGCGAGACCAGAATGGACAGTTCTGATGTTAGAAATGAAAACGGACTTAAAAAAGAAACCAGGAAGTCTTTTAAGAAAGCTGAATGCAAATGAACACAGAAATTTGAGTTAACTTTTCCACCCTTTCCAATGGTTAAAATTTCTAGCAAAGGGACTTAATTCTCCTCTGCTTTCCACCAGTGTCATTCTTCTTATATATGGTCCTTATACATGCTCTGCACAATAATTTCTAAGTTTATGAACTGTCAGGACCAAACAAGCTGGCAAAGACAGCTCCTATTAAGCATCGATATTTTTCTAAAAGATGGAACCCAGCAATATATTGGATAAATAATTCATAAATAATTGCCTTCATGCATGGGAATCGTAGGAAACAGATGTGGACAAAAAAAATGACAGATGAGGGACGTTAATTAAGAGCTTTAAAAAGATAACCAAGAGTAGAGCTAGGAAAGATTAGATACTGGCTGGCTATCTTCTTACTATTTGCTTGCTTCTGATCATTTAAGCTTAATAATATCTTTATTATGCATCCTCTTTGTCTTTCTCTGATCTTTATTTTCAACTGCTTCTGCAGTCTAAAAATGACAAAGTTATCAAATGCTTGTAGAAGAAGAGGTTTTTTTTATTTTAATGAAAAGATGCATTTATTTTGGGGTARAATTGGTTTTCCTAAAAGTCATAACAATTAAAAGACATTAATAAGAAAATATGACGTCACCTGGTTTGTGTTAAGTTGTTTATCAGAAGCAGCTTTCCTCTTCAGAAGGAACATAGACAACAAAATCAAGAGCCGTTAGCAGCATTTTAATATTATAGTGTGCATTTAGACATCTTTATAATAAACTAGAAGGGCTCTTGATGCTCTAAAAAGGAAATCTTCATGTTTTATGTGACTGTAAAGGAGGAAAGACTTAATGAACCCACTATTTTTTGAAAAATGCTAGTTTTAGCAAGTTACAGTGTGTGCATTGAAGTCTGAACTAAAAATTATGTCTATAWAATATACACCTGAGTGTAATTGCCATTCCTGATATGTTCTTCTGGTAAATAATTAACTGTGTAACTGTAAAAGACACAATTAATTGCATGATTTATTTATAATTTCTGTCCAATAATGAATAGATCTTTTTGTGGGAAAATAAACAATAACAATAAGAAAATTAATACTTACATATGGGATTGTGTCCAAAGTGTCTGTGTTGACAATTATAGGGGCAGGGCTTGCCTGGAAGGAAAAAAAGAAAAGAGAAAAAAAATTTCAAATTTTTGAAATTCTTTAATATTGAAATGCCTCTAATGATACGTCTAAAGGATAACAGCCTAGCTTCCCACTGAACTCACACTGCATACAACTTTGGGTACTGTTCAGTCAGTTAAAGGATGGAAGAAAATATTAGAAGCCTCCAGTTCACAACTCACTGCGGTCTTTCTTTCTCACTTCRTTAGGCTTTGGATCACAACCTGAGCATATAATAAGCAGTGGTTCACTTTTGAGTAAAACTGTAAGAAACATGAAGTATTCACCTTAGAATCAGGGGACTTTGGGGGCGAGAGGTTCAGTTCCTCCTATTTTACAAATTCACTTTTTGTGTTTGAGCAAAACAAAGATGATCAGCTGATCTTTGCAGAGGACAAAAGTCAATATTTTATATGCTTATACTACTTACATATACATTATAAATATCATATTTTCATGCATACAGATACTACATATCTATATCAAAGCTATATATATCCTGCATGACTCACAAGCAACAGGCATAACTCAGCCAATGTTTAATTTGAAATATGGACGTGGTTTATAGAGATTTGTGAATTTGTAAAGCTGCCCAGCCTGATCTTTGACTTATTGATGAAACCTATGTCCAACTTTCAAGCCCCTTGAAGTGCTATAAGCTCTTCCCCTTCCCCTGCCGGGGCTCAGCCACCGTGATTCAAAGCCGAGCTCCCTTTCGGCCCGGCTGCGTGACCTCGGCTCAGACTCTTGTTGAAATTGTGGCGTTATAAGAAAGTCTGCAGGGCAGAGCCACGCGCCGTATGTAAAACGGCAGACAGAGGCAGGACTCAAGAGGAAAAACACCAACATGAAAAGTTTCAAAATTCAAATGGAAAAAGAGAGGGAGATAGGAGAGGACAACCCAGGAACATCAAGACTGCAAAGAACGGAGGGCAACCCTTCCCCACCTCCCTGATGCCTGTAAAGGCTCTCCAGGTGCCTTATCAAGCTGATGAGCACATTAATGCATACTAACGAGCCTACTAGCTCGTTAGTCCTATTTATCCACTCTGTATATTAGCCAGTGAACAACTGCTTTATACTTTAAAGTTGTATAGGCTGCAGAATCTCTTTGTGCACACAGGGAAGATTACAGAGCTCTTGAAAACAGTGGTCAGGTTTCTGCTGTCCAATACTCTCTACAGTATTTTAAAACCTAAGAAACATAACCCGGATAAAGAGCGTAACATTAGTGAAGCAGTTCAAATGTTTTGAGAGTATCAGTTTCTTTCAAATTTTTGATGCAGTTGTTATTGTAAGATAATTCTGTCTTTAAAGAAATTGCACATTAGAGCACAACAGTTACTGATGATTAATGTCATTATTTCTGTAGGAATATACAAACTGTGTAAGCCATGAACAAAAGCTAAAAGCAAAACACATGTAATTTGGTGTGCTGAAATACATTTCATGAAATGTATCAGTTATCATGGTAGTGTATAAAATATTAAAGATAGGCAGTATCTGAAAAGATATTTTATACCCATGCTTAGTTATTCCCCTTGTCCCACATAACACTGGACAGTCTGAAGTGATAAATAAAAGCTGAAGGCCCTTTTGATTGTAATAATTTCAATTTTAGGCATACAGGAATGATTTATAACTACATTATCACTGAAGGTTATATAAAGGATTACTTTTGTTTTTAATCTTAGCTTTTACTTACACGAATATTTAGCTCAATACAGTTAAAGACTGCTACCTCTGTTACATGGAGAAAAAAAAAGATTTTTGATGCTATTCTGTTGTTTCTACCAAATTTTGACTTTCATTCATTTTGATCTTTTTTTAATTTTTACATACTGTGAGAAGCTCTACTACCAAATATAAACAAAGTTTGTAATCTTCTGAATGAAAGCATCTTTCCAGTGCTTTAAAAAACAGTATCTATTAAAGTAATAATGATCTTTCAGAAGTCAATTTCCAAAGCATTCTAATATTATAACTGATAACTCCTAATTCAATTTAAGAACGAATCATTGTATTCACTTCACATTTTTCAGAAATCAAGCTAAACAGATTTCTGAATCAAAAAGTAGTAATCATGGGGACACCATAAAACAACAATAGTTAGGGGATGAGGAAAACTCAATTACTCCTTTATTCCCTCTTATAAGCACAAGCAGAACCTGCTTACCCCTAACACTGATTAGTCACCTTCAGGAGGACTATGGACAATCATCTTGGGAGAAATAGGAAAGCCTTAGATGTTGAGACCAGAGTCATGCTAACAACTTGCTCAGACTTATTTTGGGAATTCAAGATTTCTTTCTCCAGTACAATTGTTTACAAGAAATTTTTTTAAAAAATATTAAGCAAATATTTCTCAGATGAATCTAGTTGTTGCGTCCAAAAACCTAAAGAACTTTAAGAATATCCCAGGATTTTGGGGCCTTGCTCTGTCTGGTGTTGTATATCACCAAAGACAGAGATTTCACAGCCTCTGTGGGTCCCTGCTTCAGTGCTTAACCACCCTCACTGTAAAGATTTTTTCTCTTATATCTAATCAGAATTTCCCTTAACACAACTTGTGTTTGTTGCCTCTTGTCCTTTTTCTGTGCATCTCCAAGAGGAGTTTGGCTTCTTCTCCTCTGTAACTTAGGTATTTGAAGATGGCAATTAGATTCTTCTTATAGCCTCCTCTTCTCCAGGCTGAACAAACCGAGCTCTCTCAGCCTTTTCTTGTACGATGCATGCACCAGACCCTTCCACCACTGCGTGCCCCACCAGCTTGGTTATCCTCCAGGAGATATACTTTTGCATATCGGAGAGCCTAGAATTGGATACGATACTCCAGATGCAGTCACATGAGTAATGAGCAGAGGGGAACAAGCACGTCCCTCAGACTACTGGCTAGGCTGTTACCAGTGCAGCCCAGTTTGCGATTAGCCTTCAGTGCTGCAAGGGCTGACTCATGTGCAACTTGTGGTCCACTCTGCAAAGCTGCTGCCTAGCCAGACCATGCCTGGCCTGTACTGTTGCATATTGTATTCTGTCCCAGGTGCCAGCATTTCCATTTCTTTGAACTTCATGAGGTTCCTCTCAGCCCATTTCTCCAGCCTGTGGAGATCCCTCTGAAGGGCAGTCATACCGGTCAGGGTATCAGCCACATTTCCCAGTCTGGTGTTATCTGAGAACCTGCTGATGGTGCACTCTATCTAATCATTCTGGTTATTAATGAAGACACTAAACAGTATTAGCTCCCGTCAATCCCTCAGTAACACCACAAGTAACCAGCCACTAACTGGATGTTGAAGTGCTGATCACAACCCTTTCGGCCTGGTGGTCCTGCCCGTTTTCCACCCATCTTGTAGTGCACCCATTCATTCACTCTCTCTTTCATTTGGCTGCAAGAAGACCTTGAGAATTCAAGTTGAAAGCCTTGCTAAAGTCAAAGCAAATGACAGCCACTGCTTCCTGCTCATCCACAGAGCTAGTCATCTCATCACAGAAAGCTCTCAGGCTGGCCAGGCACAATTTACCTTTGGTAAATCGATGCTGTCTCTTTCTGATCACCTCCATGGCCTTCATGGGCATCGACAAGGCTTCCAGGAGGCATCCACCAGGACGTTTGGCTTGTTGACCTCCTATCTGATCCTGATCCCCAGGCTCTCAACTGGCCCAGCCGGCCCATCACCCATTTCACAGCGAAGGTCTGCACATTTGAGCTGCTGCTTTGAATAGAGCCCCCCACACACACAGACCCCCACACATCACCTCCCATCCCTATCCTTCCTCGAGCGCCTGTAAATGACTGGCTTTCAATCAAGGATATCTTTCAGGGTTCGTTTTAACACAAGGCTTACTGTATCCATTACTGATTGGAATAGTTAAACTTCAGCTATCAAACTGATGGTTTTCTATTTCCAAAGCATTCATCCTGATCAAACAAAGGGGCATGAGAAAATTCACTGAGAGAGTAATAGTTTCAGATGGATATAGTGACTGTAACCATTCGCTCACAGCTAATATCATCAGAGTATTTTCCTTTTCTGTTCTTCTGCTTTCTATTTGTGTGTGTGTGTGTGCGCGCGCGTGTGCATGTGTACATGTCTTTGTATGTTTTGGGGCTTTTTTTGGACTGGGAAAACTGATTTAACATAAACATTTTGCTTCAGTCTTTCTAATCTACAGCAATTTGAAGAACACTGATCTCCTGAGGTACAACATTGCATTTAACAAAGTGCAGGAAATGAAGCTGATTTTGTTAGTTACGCCCTGTTTGTAGCTTATGCTTTAGTAAAATGTAGTAGGATTTTATCACACAGAGTTGAGAAGACGGAGTTTGCAACCATTGGAGAGAACCCTAAATATAGTGCAAGCCGTGAAGCGCACAACAACATCAAAATAATCCTGTAATCACTGAAAAGTTACTCAAGGGATAGGTCAAGAGAAGATCAGTAGCAACACAAAGCCAGAAGGATTTTATTTCCTAGGATGATGTGGCTATATCTATTCTGACTTAAATATATGTCACATGCTTGGATACACCAAATTCTCAAAAAAAACACCCAGACATTTTGTGGAGAACACTGAGAAATCCATGAGCTCATCAAGAATACTTTCAGTTTTGTATAAATTAACAAGTGCAAAAACAGACTCTCTCTAAAAGCTCTGCTTACTGTGTTTGTGGGACAGCACTTCCTCTTATCTGTCACACTCTCTATATCCACACATATATAAACTATCTACATAAATTTGAAACTAGGCAAGAAGAAGGAAGTGCTTTCTGGAAGACAAGGATATGGACTTTATTCCTAGCTCAGCCCCCGACCTGCTTTGTGATCTGAAGTGAGATGTTTAATTACTGCTTACCAGGCTTCTCCCAGTCAGAAGAAAACTCTAGCAAAACTGGCTTAATTTGGTCAAAGAGAGGTGATGTTAGTAAGTGCTAAATAATCTATCTGTACTAAATAATCTATCTGTAAATAGGGAGTTCTAAAAGCTTAAGTGTCTAATCGCCTGCTTTGCAGGATGAATTCAAATCAGTAATAAGTAGTTCATGAAAGAGACAGCCCTCCCATAAAACAGGTAGAATAGAGAGCTCCCGGACTCTATAATTAGATTATAAAGAAGGGCAGAGGCCTTAGAGAAATTATGCACAGTTCTGCAGCAGCAAAATAAATCCAGACCAATCTCCAAAAGAGGGAATTTAACCAAGTAGAGTGAATTGAGTGGTCCTCTTTTCCCCATTCCCAAGGCACTTTCTGCCCTAATCCTTACCTATATGTAAGTATTATAACATGCTTCCATTGCCAGTGTACCATGCCGGCTGTCAGCCTCACAGCTGCTCCCTGCACTGGCCTTTTTCCTCCCCTTGACTGGGAGCGGTGYGTTCAGCTGAACCAACCCAGCGCTCTGAAGAAAAGGCATCACATTGACAGCTGCAGTGACAGATTGGCATAGCTGGGACAAAACTTGAATAGCTCGGGGAGAAAAAAAGGGGCAAGATGTTTTTTTTCTTTTCTTTCTAAAGGACTTGAGCCCAACAGACTTTGCTTCCGCAAATTTGCATGAGAACATTCGGCTGCAGCCAGTCAAACAGTCAGACGGTTTCTTTTCCACCAAAAAACAACTTAAAAGCAACATATAGTGAAAGCACTTGAACCAGGTAGAAAATGAACAAAAAGCCACACAGTTTAGTTCATGAACATTTACTCTGACACCATTTCTCTACAAGTGTACTACATGACTCATACCTCTCAGACGAGATGAACTTTCCTTCTACCATGAGTGCTAGCGTTCTGCTGGTTGACTGGTTTTACTTAAAGCATTCATAGTTTTATAGACTATCAATATTCTATTGAATTTCATTCTTTTTGGAGCACTCACCGTTCCCAATTTTAATTGTTCCTACTGTGCAGTGCACCAGACCATGAAACTATTTGGTATATGGTAATGGAGACATTATGCAAATAACAAGTACAGAACATTACTTCTTAACTGGAAAGCATTAAAATGAATATGTGATCAATTTGAACCTATCCACCCATACTTATTCCTAGATAAAATTTTAATTTGAGTAAGAACTCTCAATTGCATGTTCTCCTATGAAAGCATGACCATCATCATCTACATTTAAAAAACTCAAAATAAAGTGGCAATGAAATTTAGAGTAATACAACAGTATATGCATTAGCATTTAAAAGGTAAATTCAGTTGTCAGTGATTTATTACTATCTTTTGCAAAGACACCTGACCCTGTGAACTGTAAGTCCAAGTTAAGGGCTCATCCTCCAAGAGAGTCTGCCCTAAATTCTAGAGCACCCTCTGCAATATTCCATTGCAGTCTCATTTTACCTTAAAAGTGTCTCTTTTTTATATATTAATAATACAAAATGAAGCAGCCCCAATATTTCTAAATTAATAGGGCTGTATGCATCTCTCAGATATATTGCTTCAGACTGTTTGAGGCCTTAAGAAGGCAATGCTGAAGTAGTTTAAATTAATTTCATATTTTCAGAAGTTTCCTTTCACAATTATAAGAAATAGATGTACATAGACCTGCGATGGAAGAAAAGATTAAATGATAACTCAGATGTCAAAACATTCATTCTCTGGCATGCTACGAGGCCTCAAGATCACAGAACATGCAGAACCTTCATCATATTTACCACGGAATTACAAACTGTAAGATGAAGAGGGAGAAAAAGTCATTTGCTTTTTATTAAATAGAAAGTAAAAGGCTAGGGAACCCCTTTGAACTTCTAGAGAATGGTTTCTCAGCAAACAATCCTATCTCTGTTTAGAGACACAAAGCAGAAGTCAAAAGTAGCTTTGCTTGCAGGCTGCAGCTGTCAAGAATACAAGAAAAATGCCTCAAGAAAGCCTCAAGGCCTTTCTGTACATATATAATGCAACCTCATATAAAGCCATTTTAATTTAAAGGGAAATAGTGTCTGTCAAATAAAAAAAGCCTTATTTACTGGGTTTGCTTTTACTTAATGTGTAGGAATAACTTCTTGTTTAAAAATGTATTAGCTGCGGTGTTATTTAAACAAAAATAAAGGCGGACCTAGGGAAACCCCAACGTTTCTGTTCACAAGTTGCCAAAGGAAATGGTGTCCTCAAAGACAAAGAAGCACCTACTATATAGTATCACTATGGGTGAAACTTCAACAACTCTATAGTATGTGCTTATTTGTTTGAATCAGCTACGGTTAACATAAGGGTAACTTTTTGCCCAATATCTGATTCGGTGAAGGGCACAGAAATGTCAATGGCAAAAGCTCTATAGAGAATGAGAGATAATTATGATACACCTGAAATTCCAGGGACGATATTGTTCAACTAAGTGTTATTACCCATTAAATTTTGAGGTGATAACCTTCCCGCCTCTAGATAGGGTGGACACATTCGTCTCATTCCGGGATGCCAAAGGCAGCAGTAAAGCTCTCACGGAGGTCCCATTGACACCTCAACTGACCCAGCAAAGAAACTGATGCAAAGTGGCTTAGATCAGGGCTCTGTCTCTGATCTTTCGGCCTAAATCCTGTATTTAGCAATACTGCCTCGGCACCTGCTCATGGCCTTTGTAAAGTGAATGGGCCATAAACACTCATTTATTATCTAGGTTTCTGATCTGATCTCCACCTTACTTCAGAACTTTCCCCAAAGTCTGTGCCAGAGAGTGTCTCATCAGAAAACAACAGATTTAACCACCCCAAGCAACGTCACCTTCTGGGACTTTCTTAACTGCGGATTTAGAAACGTCTGAAGCAAGAACAAAAAAAGAAATCCATTCTATATGATCTTTTTTATAAATATGTTATCATCAAAATTCGGATATCTGATAGGATACATTTGCTATATAAGCTTTTTAAGGTTTTATATGATTTGTAACAATTTTACAATATGAAGCATTTGAAAAACCTGACCTGACACTACAATCAATGTTACTCAGAAAGATATGCTGCAAAAATAAAGTGCTATGAAGTGATGCCACTCAAAACCTAAAAATTCAGCTAACTTACTTTCTACTATRAAATTACTAAAGCGGGTTACATCTTTAATTTTAAACTTTTTAATGGCATTCCACTATATCTATCAGATATAAAAATTTCTGTTATACTTTAATACTTTAAAAAGTATTATAAGTATTACTGTGACATATAAATCTGCAAAACCTGTAACTTAGAACCACTTACACAGACTGATACTCTGTTTTCAGCTGTTTTTGTATTTGAACTTTTTAAAGCATATTAGCTCAATATCCAGAAATTACTTTTTTAAAAAAAACCAATAACACTAAATGCTTACATTATCCACAGACTTGTTGACAACAGCAAATTGTCTCATTGACTTGAGCATTCCCACTTCTTCTTAACATTGATGATTTTACTTTTCTATAGGTTTTTTAAGCATTAGAGTTATTAACCACAGGTTGATATATTTTATAAAACAGTGTAAACCTGAACAAGACCTGCACAATGAAAAGAACAGGAAAGTCATCTCAAAAACTTGTGAAGCATTTCTAACTGAAAAAGTATATTACATTATTGCACTACACAGAGGTGTACTCTACTTCATATATTTATATAAAAATATTTTTTCACTGTTACAGGACCTTTTTTTACCTATTCTACAGAAACCATCAAGACTAAGACATGTATATGTTTGTGTGTATATATATGCCATTCTTTTCCTCCTTTCTCTTTAACAGTAAAGGCTCCATTGCCCAGGGCACTACCTTTTACATTTGAAATCATGATGTACCCATCTCACAAAGCAGTTATCCCATATCCTATTCTGTTACCTCTTCACAGCCCACGGTACCTACAGATTGAGTGTAACATTTATTTCTGTGTGGAGAATTTTATAACCAGCCTCTAAAACAGAGAAACAAATGGACCAAAAATTGCAGGGAAGAATTGCAGGACAACAAAAGCAAGCATAAAATCAAATGTGAAATAGGGAAAGGACTTTAACAGAATCCAGTATCTGTTAAAGAGGTTTATTAGCATATAAAGAAAATTCCAAAGAACCAAACACCTGCTTGCAGTAACTATTCAGTTATATTGGCCACTACATGCAGCAGCCCAAAACTAATGTAATGAGAGAGCAAGTACCAATTAGCACTAACCTCTACTTGGCAAGGCCAGAGAAGATCAAGATTTGCTGGTGCTACAGCTAAAAGTGTATATGCAGGGGAAGGAATATGAAATGCAGAAGAAAACTTCTTTAAAGAGGCATAGTTTTAGAAAGCTTCCCAGGTGAAATAGGGAAAGTAGCAAAATCAACATTAATCCTATCTCTGCAGTGAAGTTATCAGGAGAAGAGCTGGTGAATACCATGGTCCATAAAATGCACTGTCTTAACCCATTTATTTTGGTTAAATATGTACAGGAGCACAGTTATTTTGCTAAATGCCTTTCAATTAATGAATGTATATTTAACAGTAATTAGGAAAAACTTAACAAACTAAACTTTATTTTGAATATCTGCCACAAACTCAAAGTCAAATTGGTCTGTGCTGGAGCTGAATTTTGATTTTTATGCCAGTATAAGTAAATTTCTAAAGTAATGATGTCCTCTAAAACGATTTTAATTGATGCCCCAGCATGTCCCTGCATGTCCCAGAATCACTGCCTGATGAATAAAATTATTAAAATAATTCCAAATATATTGCTTACCACCTGCTTATTTCAAACCCTAAATCAGTATAAGACCACTACTCTCACAATACGTTAACTCCAAAGTTAAGAAAATTCAGTGTATAAAGCAAAGCAAGCCAGARTTAAGGGTGAGTCAGGCCTTTTACAGGGCTTCTCCTCATGCTTTATAAAATAAATTTCTCAATGGAGAAGCACTACCTTAATCTACAACTATTAGGTATTTTACCAGAGGGATTAGTGTATTTACTATTGGGATTAAGTAGTTTACTATAGGGATTATCTCAGGTTTCTCTCTGAGGTCTTTCAGTCTCAGGAAGACTGGGCGCTCTATGGATGACTTGCAAGACAAGGCATGCTAAAACGGCCACTTTTCCAGAGTTTTACAGATTGGAAGCATACAGCTGGAATTTCATAGGTTTTTGAGCTTGGTAAAAACTGCGCTCTGTTTCCCTTATAGTTAAAAATTTTGCATTATGCAACTGTAGGAAAAGAAAAGCCAGTTTCTAGCCTTCGGATCTTGTTACACCTCAATGTCCTACACGCAGATGCCCCTTTTAAGGAATACAACCAACAGAAACATGATACTTGTAGCACATCTGCCTTCCACCTATTCTCAAATTGCATGATAGAACAGCTATTTTTTTGGTATCTATTATTTGTTTTTCTTATTTTCTGATAAATTTACAGATTGTGTGTTTTGGAGGCGAGACTGGAATAGCAGAAGAAAGCAAAAGAACAAGATCTTCAGTTGCAGAAGTAAATGTTGACTTGAGTAGCAGGGGAAACGAAGAGAAAGCGAAAGAGGTACTGCAGCCACAAGGAAAATGTAGGCATTGTGTGAAAACAGAAACATAGAAGCAGCAACTAATTATTTCCCATAAATGAGCTTCCTACAGAGAAGGAAAGCTATACCTTGTACTGCTAAAATATAGTATTAAGCTGGTATTGCCGTTAACCTCTTAATTCTTACAGATAGCATTTATCGAAAATTTTCAAAGCACAATATCAGTGCAACATGGCATCACAGGTTGGGAGAATAATCCAACCACGTAAAGGGACTGAACCCAAGATGAGCACTAGCAGTGCGCTAAAAGCAGCTCTACTATATGCCATTGCTTAAGTAAAGAAAGCCCCTGGGGCCACTTTAAGACAGAGAAGTGCAAACCACAGGACTGGAGAATGCAACACAGACAGTCTTTCAAAGCAGTAGTGCAGGACCTTAAAATTACCCTTTATTTAAACGAAGATAACCCAAAAAACTGGGGCAATTACTGTCAGGAAATATTGAAGGGTAGAGCATCCTTGTGAACCGACAAATTTAGATTAAGGGTGCAAATAGGTATGTCCAGACGAAAAAGACAGATTTAAGAAGTTGGACCAAAAACTAAAGGGAGAAATCTCAAAAACTTCTCTGAAGTTGTGAACGATGCTAAGAAACACTGCAGCAAAATTATACTTGTCTGTTTTTCAACAAATATTTTCCTATTTTTATTTTTAACCTGGGAGTATTTTTCAACTTCATGCCAAGGGCAGACAAGCAGGTTTTATATCCTGTTTGATACAACTGTGTGGCAATTTCATCAAACTAAAGTGTAATGTCCCAAGAGGAGAAAGAGAAGCCTTATTGCCTTAAAACTCTTTGTATAAACTTGGATTAAACATTGAAATATGTCTTCTGGGGAGTGCTCACATTCTGGCAGATGGGCAAGATGACCTATGAGGTCTTTCCCCATCGTTAAATTATAGCATTCTGTCATTTCTAAACAGTGTTGTTTCAGCTAGAATAGGATATAGAAACACTGAGTAAAAAATGATTATCTAAAAACTGAATAAAAATAGAGAGTCGGGGGCAATTTTAACAATGACTTTTCTGGCAGCAAGTACCATGACTTAGAGGAAACCACAAAAAGTAATACAAGGCACCACTCTGAAATACGACTGTGGCTATATACCACTCTGAAATACGACTGTTCTGGGACTACAGGATATCTTTTAGTATCGATCTGCGAATATATTTCCTGCTGTGTAAGACACAAAAATCCAGGAGGCTGCTAATCTTACGGAGTACCAGCAGTGACCTGGGCAGGACAGGGAGAGCTCTACGCTCTGTGGATTTACTCTGCGAGTGTGTATAACTAAAAGCCACTTATGCCACAAAATGAAACGAAACAACCTTCCTTGAGCACCTGGGCAACACTGACCTCTCGCTGTCACTGTATTGAACAATAAATGTAGCAATCACGGAGATGTAAAACCCAGACTGTCAGAACTGATCTACCAGGACTGAGGAGAAAGGCTTGCAAATCAATTAGAGGAACTTCAAATGTTGCAACAACCTTTCATGCATTTACAGGTTCCCCAAAACACTTGAAAATCAAATGGTTCTATAACTTCAAGGCAGCCTCCAACTGGAAAAAAACCAAAGCTTCTGGGTGCCTGTGTCTGATATGATAGGGGTTTTGTTTCTGCATTTTTAATAACTGGAAAATCTCCAGGAGACGATCTTCAGAAGCACGCTTTGATTACTGGTAGGAGGAAAAAAGAAAGCATAACTTGCTAGAGGAAGCAGTTATGCGCTATATACCTGGTGATATGAGAGATCGCCTGAAAAAGAACTAAGTATATCATTCAGAAATGCAAAAGGAGCTGGTTACTTAAAGTAGGATGTAGGCAGATTGCAGGTGTCCAAACCCAAGAGTACGGTCTTCAAAATATTCAACATTAGGTACTTTGATTTCCTTTCCGCCTGTACAACAGTACTTCGATCTCAGCTGTAAAAAAACAACTCAACGCATATCTCATACGTTTGATATTCGGACACGAGGCAGCCTTCCACCTCAGACCCCTTTGGACGGATCCGTTATTTATGCTCAAAAAGCTAACCACCTTCACGGGCAGGTGTACCGATTCTGAGCGCTAACGTACAAAAACCCTGCTGCAGGCCTGACCCTGATACTAAATAAACGTTTGGTTGGGAGGGCAAGAAATGGGAGCATCGTGTGCTTCTGAGGAAAGGGAGAAGAATGACATAGAAAATATTGCAGTGAGAGGAACGCGGAGCCTGCAGGAGACAGCAGAGTTTTTAGGGCATCTGTACCAAGGAGAAATCAAGAGACTCCAAAGTTAAAGTCGGCCCATATTTCACATGCCAGTATATGCTTTGTGACACATTTTGAAATGTCTGCTTCAATTACAGTATAAATTCTTTACTCATACACAAACAAGGGTCCGAGCGTCTTTCGTTACCAGCCCATCAGGTGCCAAAGGCACTCAGGTGGGTTCACTTGTTAGCTCAGTACTGAGCTGGTATCGTTGGTAACTACATATTTCTTCAGACTGCTGATAACATGCTTAAGAGTTAACGGTCCAAGTATTGGTTTCTTCTCCACAAAATTAATGTATTTTCATTTAAAGATGCCCTGTCCAATTTATGTTTCACTTGAAATGAAGATACATGGAAGAAACCAGGATACTCTGTTCTTTCCTCTCCAACACACCCTATCTAGCCCACCTAACCCCATCAGTGAAAACATCATCCTGTATCTGCTGCTGCATATGGGAAAATAAATATTTCCAGTGCACATGACACTAATAAAAATAGAATGCTATGTAAAATATTTGAAAGCAAAACATGATTAAAATTATCAGCCCATATGGATGTAAATATTGTAGAGAACATTCAACTTATTTTTTTTTTCAATACACACAACACACAAATACCATATTACAATATGTCATTCTGTGATAAGCAATAATACCTGTATGTTCTATTTATATTTAATAAATTCAGTTGATAAATTCTCCCTCATTTACAAGCTCTACCTCAATTATACACGTTTCTGAAAATAACAGTCATATTTAATATAAGCTATCCCTGTTTCCAAGCAAACCTTGAAGTAATGATATAGTAAAAATGTCAGCCATATCTGTTAACTTCACTATGTGTTTTCTCCCCAAAAGTCACCAGCTTTTCTTTAACAGCTGTAGGAGACATGACCATCCAGAAGACCTGAAGTCAGAGATCTGAGTTCATTCAGCTCAATAGAGAAGTTCAGTTTATCCATTTCCCCCCCAAAAAGAAGCCTAATACTCAGGTTGCTAATTATTAACATTCTGGGAACCTTCAGAATTTCAATTTAAATACATGACTCATTTTAGAGATACTGCTACAGTTTTTCTTACCGGGACAAAAGAATAATGTGAGTCTTGTTCACGTTGCTCAATAGCTGAAATTGTTTTCAGCCAGAAGAGATAGCTTGAGATATCAGACATTTCCGAATGCTCCATACCGACAGCTGAAATATTAGTAGCACTGAGGTGAGGCAGACTTGCAAAAGGAGGACTTTGGATGTGTTACATAAAGTTCTTAATTAGATCTCTGGTACAAATTACTATCCTAAGAATAAAAAGTTAATCAGAAAGCCTCACTGGAAGGATAGCAGGGCAAGATTAGAGCCGAGACAGGTGTTTCACTTTGGGATAATGACATGACTGCTTAGCTAGACGTTGTTCCACTATTCAGGAGTGAAAATAAATGCGTGAAAATTAAAATGTTCCCTCTGCGTAGTCCCCTAGGACTACATCGTTCACTGCTGTTTTTCCCTAGTGGAACTTAGGAGCTCTGCAGTTATTTATATTCAGGTGCAGCAGGCACCTAACTCTCAAATTCCTTTAAAAATCTAGCCATAACATGTTCATAAAGAGAGGGAAAATTAGAGAGTGGAATACAGAATTGACACAAGACAAAGTGCTGCAAGGACTTTTGGTGACAAACTATAAGAATCAAGATACAAAAGTTTGCGTAATATGACTACATCCAAGAAAACCTACTCTAACAGCCAACAGATAGCAATGGATGATTTTTTCTGTCTCCCAAAGGATGCCATTTCCACCCACCTCCATTCCCAAAGGGATGTTGTACAACTTCAATGACTTCTCTCTTTACCTTTTCAGGTAAACTTCTCTGTTCACCTGTATTCCCCATACTTATGGGTGGCATTCTCACACTGCAGGGACAATAGTACTTCCATCTGTCCATGAACGGACTTGTTTGTTTTAGCCATGGAAAATCCAGAGCCCGTAGGAATCTTAAAGATCTCAGGAAGGTCAGGATTTTACTAACAGCATTTTTTTAGGAGGAAGGTATAGCGTACACATGGGCTGTCTGATCAGGCAGTTCACGGAGGAACTGACATTGCACAGATTTCCTGGAACCAGTTGCCACCCCTAACTGAAGAAGTGTCAAAGCAAATCTGAATCTCACAGTTGTTAGGAAGTCCCGACTACTTTAGAATGGCAAAAATGGCTAAGATTTCAGAAACTGCCGTCCCTTCCTTTATTCCCTCCTCTCTAAAATGCCCTTTCTCCCTTCTCCAAGCAGGATTTCTGTCATTCTTCATTACAGCCGGTTATAGAGAGAGCAAAATATTTCTAAAAAGCAAGATTGATGGTGACGTGATGAAATGGAAATATCAGATATGAAGGATGACATGCTGGAAAGAACAATTCTTTAAACTGCCTGATTCTTCACCTTCTCATAAAAATGGATTTCCAAAAGGAAGTAGGAAGTCAATATTTGTGGAGAGAGAAAAAGGCTGAGAGGAGAAATATTGAGAACTACATGGCAGTAGGGACAAGGGCAGGAAACAAGTGTGAACTAACCTTTCTCCTTCTAAATGCTAGCAAGAATTCATTTTAGGACCCCAAATATTCATGATCTGGAGTGGGGGGTGGGGGATGGAGGGTTTGACCAAAATTAACTGAAAAACAATGTCATAAGGGCCAAAACTATTTATAAAATCAAGTCAAGTTTAGCAAGTAATGCGGATAAAAATGAAATTAAAGAAAAGCATTAAAAATGCTAAAGATTTGCCTGTCTTAGGACTTTTATTTCCAAAACATGAAAATATTTCACAATATAGCCAAGAACATTTTTCAGCTGTTAAAAAAAAAAAAATCTGAAAAGACTCAAAGAAAGCATCACACGCAATTTTGTAGAATAGAAGTGAGGGAAGGGAGGTTGAGAACTTCTGGATGTTTTTGGGGGAGAGTTGTGTGGTTTTTTTCATAAAATTGCTTTGGTCAATGGGAAAATTCTACACTAATGTAAATATTCCACAAATGCTTGAGTATTAACTAAAATGCCACTTTGGTTTAGTTTTTAATCTGATTTCCAAATATATATTGGAGATGTAATTTACCTGAAGAGGCATTTTTTAGACAATATCTTATTTGACCAAATGAATAGGTCCTTTTAGTACAAATTCTGAAATCTGTGAACAGCATATACCCAGGCACAGACAACTTAATGTTTCCTTTCATTTAAAACTCCTCCATAACCCTTCACTACTGATCACTATTCGATTCAGTATAACAGCTTGGATAGACCTTTGGCTTGACCCTGTACAGCTGTTCGTATCTTCTCACAGTACGATCAGTACCAGCTGCTCCACAGAAAATTGGAAGTCTTCTTTCATAAATAAAGTAAATAGCCAATTTTTCATCAACTTGAATGGCTAATGATTAAACCCTTATGTTTTAGGACATGAGTGGGATCTCTTATCAGGAAAATGGCTATAGTGAGAACAGCTATGTAAAGCTTCTTCTTTTACTTGATGCACAATAGCACCAATTAAGGTACATTTCAGGAGAATTAGCATCATATTGAAACATAGATTTTATGCAACACCTAAAGGTTTTACAGTATCTCTTCAACACCACCATAAACATGTAATACCTCAGTTCAAGACAGTAATGACAAAACATGAATAAAGAACTCATAATGAATAAAAATCAGGGTATCATTAACGATGATGCAACCACATCAAATACAGACTATATCCAAAGGCACAGCTGTGCCAGGTACCCCCTTATATTTTTACAGGAAAAATACCATTCCAGTTTCTTTTAGGCCTTTACATGTATAACTTCATTTTTAATGTGTATTTATTTCTAGGAAAACAAGCACTCCTATAAATCAAGTAAATGTTAAATAATTCAACCAGTGAGATTACATTTTATAATTTGATATAATAGATCAGCTGGGAATACTCTACCATGTCTCCAGCAGGGTATTTTAGAAATTACTTAACTGTACCTCACCCTTTTACATTTCTCCAACTAGATTACTGTCTTCCTATGAAATATTAAAATATTCAAATTTTTAATAAATTATAGTAGGGAATATATTCAATGAAGCTTTGTTAGAATGTGTCCAACAGCTTGTTTGAAAACATCTACTACATTAAAACCAAAAGACTGACATAACTGAGTGGTTCGTATTATAAGTATTTTACATTACAGAAATAAGAACAATGTAATAATGAAATTTTATGTACATGCATTTATTTATTTATTGTTGTATAAATGCATGTGTTGTTAAGTCTGAAGGGCTTTGCTGGTTGTTTTTATTATGTTTTCATTCAAAGAGAAATAAGAATATAGTGATTTCTGAGTTCCAGTCCAAACCTCCTGCATCACTATGGCTCAACTTCTGCATCTAAAAAGCAGAGGCAGTAATATTGTTTGATAATACTTTCAGACCAACTGAAATCCTACTTCATTAGCATTCCCCACTAGCGCTGCAGTAGTTAAAGATCAGTTGTTGCATCCATTAAAATGGCTTTTGTGGACTTAGAAATCTTTTGGTGGATTGCATACAAGTGCAAGATGCCAGCACAAATGTAATTTTCCTTCCTCCCATCCTCTGCCACTAAACAGTGGTTTTCTTACTCATTGTGGTTTCGAAATAAAGTAAAAAGAAATAAATACAAATGGGAGTAGCATTTCCAGTAAGTTTGATATATTCAGCTTTGAAAACAGTTTAAATGAAAAAAAGAAATCCTGACAATTTAAATATCCTTTTTTTTTTTAAGGATTTTTCTTCTTTTTCTTTACTTGCACATAAGAATGGAAAAGACAATAGTATATATATAAAAAAAAAAAGATAAAAAAGATGTACCTAATCAGTGCATCTAATTGCAGGTAAGAGTACTACTTCAGTCCCAGCAGGGTACTTAACTTAACTTAAGCATTCAAAGTATTCCCAGTAATGTGTAGTCCCACTAACAAGGATGACCGCACTGCATTTAGGGAACTGGCTTATACTGTGCTGAACTGGGGTCTGCATAATTTTCACCTTCCTCTGTACTGGCAAGGCTGCTTATCAAATGCCTGGTGTTCAGATGTCCCTGAAGAAAAAAAACATTGTTTAAGAAGTTTCAACTATCTTTAATGGTTTTGTTTAGCCATCGTTTTGTTCTTATATTTTCGTTCCATATTTTCTCGTTTTCTTCCCATTTTATCAATTTAGTCCTGCAAGAACTGGTTAAATTGTGCTACCGATGCCTGTACAAGGTCTGAGCAGCGAGGTCAGCTCAATCTGCTGGAGCAGCCACCTGTATTGATGGCCAGGCTTGAAGCAGAAGTGCTCGTGGAGAAGTTGCTTTGTATCTGCAGCCAGAATGGCCACCACCCCATTGAGCCCCCCGCGTGGCTGAAGGAAGGGGCAGGGTTTCTCGTAGAGTGAGTGAGCCGATGCAGAGTGGCCCACTTTGGCCAGACCTCACTGCTGAGTGCTCCCTCGCCCCTCATCCCTTTGCCACCAAATGTTCGTGATGTGGCAATTCTCTGTTTTGTCAGGTTTGCTGAACCCTCAGGGGCAAGAAGTAACGTGATGAGATAGAAACTGGCAGAAAGCACATTAAAGTTATTACCACCTGAAGGCAAATCCTGGCAAGCGAACCACAAGAAAAAAAGACCTCCATCTGCAAATAAGGCAAAGTGCATACAGGTAAACACAGCAATGCCACTACTGCTTTGGCAGTCCTTCTAAAACACGGGAAAATACAGATGAGGTATGAAAAAAATTTGATGTAGAAGTAATGGGGTTCTTCAAGAAGAAGACTGAATGGGAAGAAGGTAAGAAGATGGAAAATGTGCTTAATTTTCTCCAATACCAAAACGTATTTTGAAAGGGAATTACATAAAATGAGTAAAAGGCAGCCTTTTGGTCAGAGAAGACCTTGGCAATCATTAGAAGATACAAGACCCAAGAAATATGAATCTGAAGAGCTCTTTAGGGTTTGTTGTTTTTTTCTTATTATTATTGTTCTAGACACTTGACCACTCAGCAGAATACTTCTGCAACTGCATTTTCACCTGCTATAAAGAATGGATTCATTCCTTTCTGTATTTTCAGTTTGATTAACATATTTTATTTCTTGGTACTAAGACTAGTTTAGCTAACAGAGAGAAATCCATGCTTAAATACAAAACAACTAGCAGGGATAACCTCAATTGTCAGCACCAATTATTTAAAGAGTAATGTATCAGTTCCAGGTTTGTACTCATTACATAGATTTAAATGCATCTCAGTTCGAAAAGAAGATCCACTGAGAATACTGTCATGACAACTCAAAGAAAAAAAAATCTACAAAAGGTAATATCTTTGCAGATTTATATCAGAAGTGATCAGATCGCTACAACCTTTTTACCTGTAATGTCTGATCAAGGAAATAACAGCCCCAGAGGCAACCAGAATATATCATACCTTTTTATTACATATAGCATACATTTGATGTGTTACAGAGAAAGTATGTATATATGTATATATGAAAGTATATTATACTCAAATCGAATTGCAACAAATTGGTACTCTCCCTCCTCATATTTCTGTAGAGGTTGACTCTCTTAGAGTCATTAATGATTTAAATAATGGAGCTTTTAAAAATTATAATAATTATCATAGTAACCTCTGTGTTTTCAGATGTGCTGAAAATCCTGTAGGCCAGGATTTTCAGAAACTCCCAATGATTTATATGTTCCCCATTTATGGATGCCTTTCTAAGTGAGCGCTCTCCAAAAAACAGACTCCTTAAAATTATGAATTCTGGCACCACCTTTCCCTGTTAAATTTACCTGTGCCTTTTCTAGCCTCCTGCACAAATCTGGCCCACCTGTGTCCCTAACCTGTTTTTAGTGGTTACTCACCTACATACAATTTCTACCCATAATGAATACTCTGATACTGCTGCTCTGCTCTGAAGCCAGGACTGCTAAAAAGCAGTTCCTGAAAAATTGAACCAATGGGCACAGAGGATATAAGGTTGTCAGTAATGAATATCATTACTGCAAAAGTTTCCATGTATTTCACACACAAACATACACATTAGGATGAATAGCCAGAAAAAAATAATAAACTTCAGCAGAACCTGAATTTCATCCAAACATTTCATAGATTCTCAGGCTAAAAAGTGTGTTTTTACTTCTCCATACCTGTTTTTCCTGCGTGTTGAGGAACTAGTAGAGAAGAACATACCACAGTCTCTCCAGGTCTCTTACCAATAGCCGTGCACCAAAAGTTCTGATATGTCAGAGATGTACATGTCTAATGAAGATGTACATGTGATGATCAAAATGCTTGGATCTTTTATCTTTAAATAACTTCATATCCTAACAGCTTAAAACAAAGCCTTGCTTTACCCATCTTTAGAAGATGTGACCTGAATACCTGTCTTGCTTTGGTTTGTGCACAGCTGCAGAAAACATCACGTTTTACCTAAATCTATTAAAACATTACATGTATTAAAACATGTACATGTAAAAGTCTTATATGTTGTGAATGCACACATTCACTATTACGCTTTTTCTATTTTTACACAGAATCTAAAAAAAAAAAATTATGACATAGGAGTAAGTTATTTTACTGTCTTCTTATTGAATAACTAAATAAGAAGTTTTGGTAATTTTTTGCCTGCAAGAGCCTGCCTGATTGCAGTTTCATAGAGCTATTTTCAACTGCAAAAACTGACCTGTGACAAAAGACTTCTGCACTCATGATTGCGAGATGAACAGATTTCAAGGGAACCCAGATATGTCTGCTGGAAAGAAAGTGAGAATAGAAAGGGAAAGGGAACACCATGTCCACAAAACTCTCCATTTCCTAAGTGGAACAATTCTTCTGAGCTCTTGGAGGTAGCAATGAACTTAATACATGTTTCTGCAGTTAGCACAGGGAGGCTCCCAAGTGCTACTGTGCTGCTGGAAACAAAATGCACAGATAAAAGGGCACATTAAGTGCGAGTGCCATGGAAAGAGGTGGCTCCATGCTGACCTCTGGGGCCTCTTATGTCCTGTCCCTTGTCACCTGCATCTGCCCTCAGCCTTGGGCTGGCAAGAGAAGGCCTGCTAATGGACATTAGGCTGGGCCATGAAATAGGTCTCTTGGACAACYTTTTTTTTTTATTTAATTTTCTGGCATATCAGTTCTCTGATCTAGCTCACGATGCAACCATAAAAAAAGCAGAATGATGAAGGAAGCAAAGTGTGGGGCTAGGACCCCACTCCTTTGGCAGCCGCTCTGACATAGATCAGCTTAGGGGACCATGAAAGCACAGCTGCATCTCACCTTGACAAAGGTGTCAAAATCACATATTGCACAAGATGGGCCCTTATAGAATGAAGAAAAGGAGAAATATAGCTTAGACCTCATGCACACTCTCAGTAAATATGTAATGTGCTCGGATATCAGGTGAGCGGCGACTGCAACATAAGAACTTGGACAGACCAGCAGACAGATCAGCAGCAAAGCTTTCCGTGAGGGTGACTGCAACCTATGTCACTGCAGTACGGACGGAGCGTTTAAAAAGAAAAACAAAGTTAAACAAGGAGTCTCTAAAAGCCTCTGATTAACTTTTTTTCCATATATGAGTGCAGTACAGCTGCTCTGCAATAGGGAAATCCATATTGCACTGGACTATCCAGTGCAGCTGGAAATCCATGGCACTACTCCATCCTGCTCTCATTTCAAATGCATAATGAAAATCTTCTGGCTGATGTTCTGTTTGACCAATTATATGAGCAATTTTAGCTACTGAAGTAACTTGCTGCTTCTTGTAGAAATCTTTAATCAGAAACGTAAAACTTGATATTAAAAGTACACTATATCTAAAACAAAACCAGGTGTAATTTTGCTAAGCTGGATTTTTTACTACATTCATAGCTGGCTCCTGTGACCAGAAAAGCTTATACCTGAAATGGACTTTAGAAAAAGGATTATTTTGTTTGTTTTTTGATATTCATTTTTGATATTACAAAACCTGTGTTTTGAATACATAAAATTTTACTCAGGTTATAGAATAAGTCCTTTTTGACCCCCAGTTTTCTAACTCTCAAAACAGTGCAAGTTTTCAAAGTTGGGTGATCACTGAGCTGATTCATCTGCTTAACTTCAATAATTTATAAAAATTACTTACATGAAAAAAGTGAATGAATGCATATTACTGAATTTATAAAATTTATTGTAACAATGTATGGCTTATTTCAAGACAAACACAGTCCTTAAAAGGCAAGATACTTCAGATGTAACTTATTCCCCCCCACCATGCAAAAGGCACATACAGATATCAGGAAACAGAATCCTACCACTGCTGCAACAACCAGGAACTCCCTTTTGGTTTTTTGGGKTTTTTTTGTGGAGAAGTCTAACATTTTCATAGTTGACACAAATACCCCAAGCTAGTAAAGACAGCCACTTCCAAAACAGAAATCTAGTTGAGACAAGTTCTACCTCAATCTTAGCCATTGTTCAGCAAACAGCTATAAAAATCTGTGCATTTTCCTCCACTTATTTTGCTTTGATTAGACCAAAACCATGCTGAGTGGCTATAAAAGGGTCTGCATCTTTGAAAGCCTCATTTCAGTGTAGTAGAATACTAGATGGGAAAGGACAACCTGGGTTATCCAGTCTGATTCCTAACGTCTTAGGCAAGCATGTAAAGCAAATCTTTGGTCCAGAGGACGTTCAGTCTGCGAATCCTATTGACATGCCACAAAACACTTCCAGCAACCTGTAACTGTAACCAGTCCGGTCCTAGGAAAATCCCCTTCTGATCTCAGATATGGTGAGGGGTTTATCCATGGGTGAACATGAAGAACAAAGTAGCAGAGAAATTTATCACTAGCAGGAAGACTACCCAAGAGCTTGTGTAGTTATGGCCAATTACCAATGCTACAAACAAACACTTCCCTCCCCTCACAGCCCACAATCCCCTTCCCATACTCCCTTCCGTCCCCCGGAAAAAAACCCAGCAGCCAAATCAGATGTCAAGAGGAGAAAATATTCTTGGTTCCTCAAGGCAACTAGATGAAGCTTTGAAACACGCAATCTAAATGCAATCTAAATCTGGTGCAAYGAATTGTGTAAATTAAGCATTAACATATTTATGGCTGAACAACAGCCAGCAGGAGCCAAAATCATAGAATCACAGAATGGTTGAGGTTGAAAGGGACCTCTGGAGATCATCTAAGATCCCCTCTCAGCCTTCTCTTCTCCAGGCTAAACAGGCCCAGCTCTCTCAGCCTTTCCTCAYARGAGAGATGCTCCAGKCCCCTAATCATCTTTGTAGCCCTTYGCTGGACTTGCTCCAGCAGTGCCACATCCCTCTTGTCCTGGGGAGCCCAGAACTGGACGCAGTACTCCAGATGTGGCCTCACCAGGGCTGAGKAGAGGGGGAGAATCACCTCCCTCGACCTGCTGGCAACACTCTTCCTGATGCACCCCGGGATACCATTGGCCTTCTTGGCCACAAGGSCACATTGCTGCCTCATGCTTAACTTGGTGTCCACCAGCACTCCCAGGTCCTTCTCGGCAGAGCTGCTTTCCAGCAGGTCAACCCCCAACCTGTACTGGTGACTGGGGTTATTCCTCCCCAGGTGCAGGACCCTGCACTTGCCTTTGTTGAACTTCATGAGGTTCCTCTCCGCCCACCTCTCCAGCCTGTCCAGGTCTCTCTGAATGGCAGCACAGCCCTCTGGCGTATCAGCCACTCCTCCCAGTTTTGTGTCATCAGCAAACTTGCTGAGGGTGCACTCTGTSCCTTCATCCAGGTCATTGATGAAGTTGAACAAGACTGGACCCAGTACTGACCCCTGGGGGACACCGCTAGCTACAGGCCTCCAACTAGACTCTGCACTGCTGATCACAACCCTCTAAGCTCTGCCATTCAGTCAGTTATACAAAATATGTGTAGATAAACTATAAATCATTACAATCATTGGTAAGCACAGTATATGGCATATTTTTTTCCCTTTTTAGTATTTATATGAAAAAGCATAGAACATCCTGTGCACAAATACATTCATGATCCGTGTAATCATGGCTATTTCTCAACTGTCTTTGCCGCCATCCGAGGTCACATATCTTCAAAACCATTAACACTGATGAAAGACCCAATACAGTAGTACAACATAATACATCAAAAAGAAAATAATATGCACGTTTCTTTTAATCTTAGTGGCCCTTGCAAAGCAATGGTACAATATTCCTCTGGGCTGAGGTTGCAGAAGGCCCCCTTGAGACTCAAAGGGACATCTGGGGTGACTGACACATCACCAGCTTCCTCAGCCTGCAGAGCACAGAGCCTCATGATTAGAGCTGAATGGTTTTTTTTCTCTTTGTTTTTTTTTCCCTTTGCTGTTTTTTTTTCTTTCCCTAAACCACATGTTTTAGAGAAAGACCAAATGTCTCTCAGTATGCTTAGCTTTCTGGTCTTTTCATGAAACACTGTGTCCATCTTTCAAAGTCGAGTCATGTGAGCAGTCATTACGTGAAGGAGTCCATATTTGCCAACATATATTATGAACTGTTTCATGTTATTTCTCATGGGGATTGTTCCTTATGCTGCTAATGTGATTGCTAGCATCAGTCTCTGGGGACTCAAAGGCCACCRCTGCTACTCTTTGACCTCCTCGTTCTGCCAAAGGTAACCAAAATACTATAAATTCAATATTAACAATGCTTTCATGGTTTTGGTAGAAGAAATAGGTTAAAAACTAAGGGTAAAAGTATGTTGTTTTCTAAAGCAGCCATCCAGAGAGGGTATCAGCTGTGAATGGCTGTCACACAGAAGGCTGTAAACTTCTCAAAGTCTTCTGTTAGCCAGTGGGACTAGATACACAAATCATTATAACACAGTATTAGTCATCTTGTGAAAGAACAAGCTAATGGCTTTTGTATTTCTGTGTTCCGCTATGAAACATTGTCTGCAATTTGTGCAGCTGTCACTTAAAAGATGTACAAATGATTTTACTTTTGTAAATGCGAGACAATGGCCCACCCAAGACAAGATTCTGAAATAGATGCATCTTCCTAAAACTTATGAATTAGGAGCTAGTCCCTAAATCCACTGATAAAAGTATATCAGCTTGAGATAGGGGTATTAACTTCTTTCTACCTTAAAAGTTGCCTAGTTACTTTGTTTTCTCCTTCTTACCAGTGTCTTATTTAAGTCAAATCTTTAACTCTTGACTCATGGCATCTCAATAGCCTTAAGGGCTTTGGAAAGCAAAACAATGCAGAACAAAACAAAAACAATTTAAACTCCAAATGAATTATTTGGTACTTTTTTAACTGCTATTTTATTGGTACTCCAATGCACCAACTTAGAGTGAGAAGATTTCCCTTTGCTACCCAAGGGAATATAACTCTATGTACCTCCATTGCCTGGAGWGACTTGACAGAAGAATGGTCAGTCTCATGTTGGAGTCCTCGAACTTTGCATATAAGCTTGAAAAACACAACCRGTGACAAATCATTTCTTTGTACTGTTAGAAGAGCAAGTGTTTCTTGGAATAGACCTGCTTTAGTGATATATCTCAAAGCTAACTCTCATCTCATCCAACCGTGCAAAGAGCGCTCAAATGATATATTGAAATTTCAGCAATAGCTCTGAAAGCMTTCAAAGACAGAAGACCATTCTCAGCTCATACTGGAATTTGGCTACTCACTGTGTTTTTTGAAGTCATACTGCATCTATAAATTAGAGTTTAGCTAATAAACCTTTCTAACACTGGCAACGGAAGAGCTCAACGGTGCTGTTTCTTTTAAAAGACACTGACTACAAAAAAACTCTTTTTTGATATTKTTGAAAAAATAACCAAATTAAAMAAAAAAAMAAMCATGCAGCTGATATTGACAGCAGACACTTTAAAAATAAGTGAAAATGTTCACTTTTGCATAAATTTTCAAAACAAAACATATGTACACATTTTTGCAGATAACACATCCAGGATACTTAGCACTACAATGATACAATATTGTGTTCCTATGTAATGAAATTACACAAATAAAACTTGGTATTTATTACACTTTCTATCTAAAGAAAAAAAACAACTTAGAAAAAATACGTGCTATGATTAAAGGAAATGACTTTTACACAATCTGAAATGCTCCTTCTCCTAAAGCACGACATGCGAGGAGATACATTCCACATTTCACATCAGAAGGGCCAAAAATTTAATAGCAAATAGAGTTAGCTAAATTAAAGTGGAGTCTGGTATCATCTTTGGAACTGAGAAACACTCAGAGGTGGGAGTCTACCTCTACTTTTTCTTCCCTCCCCTTTAACAGAACAATATTGAGCTCTAGAAAGAGCAACCCAACATGAAGCTCAGAGCAAACATACACCTGCAAGCTAGCAAAGCAGAATTTCTAAGTTAGTTAAAATATTAATAAGACTGGAGGCCCTTCTTTGCTCTGATATACTAGAGAAGGTATTGGAAGAGAAAATGGAGTCATATCCTCAGCAATAAAATCAACAGATTTTTCAAGATCTTTCTGAATCCCTGACAAAGTGTAAATTAATAAAAGCCGTCTAATACGTACTCTAAGAATTAAGGACTCTCACATTAAATTTATTACTACAGTGATAATTGA
This sequence comes from Apteryx rowi, assembly GCF_003343035.1. Taxonomy (NCBI): domain Eukaryota; kingdom Metazoa; phylum Chordata; class Aves; order Apterygiformes; family Apterygidae; genus Apteryx; species Apteryx rowi. The sequence goes on along the minus strand of NW_020449319.1, from coordinate 659,783 downwards.
GAAGAAGTTTTTTCAAGGTGCTACTTTGAAGAAGTTAGTTTCTCCCAAAAATGTCAAGTGGAAGAAAAGACTGCTCAGAACTTTGCAGGAAAAAAAATCCCTCCACCTTTGAAGCTGTCACCAGCCTATTTTACTCTGAGAGTTGATTGAAATTTGTTTTAAATTTCTTTTCTTTAGAACAGTCTCTCTCTGTGCTTCTTTATATATTTATGTATTTTTATGTATATCTTTATGTATTTTGGGTAGCAGAAGAGCATAGCAAATATAACTAACTACTTCACTATTGCTCTTTATTTTTACGAAGAGGAGGAAGACAGTTTTCCAGATCAACACCTTCCTCAAAACACCTGAATGACTTCAACTTGAATCCCTAAATTAAGGGCCATAAGGGCAGCTCAGAAGCACTTTTTTCTGTTATTATTCTTCTATTATGTTTTAATATATTGCATCTTTTATTTTACAGACAATGCAACGTCTTGCGAACACAAAACACATCAGGGATAAATCACCATTTACCAGCTATTTCCCTAGCCAAAACCAGTATTACCAACTTATCCTGGGTTTAAAAGCACTGACCATCTATGTGTATGTATATACAAATAACACACACACGCACATACATACACACACGTGCACACACACACACACACACACACTCACTCTGCACAGAGGAAAACAAAAAGAAGAAAAAAGAATATTATTTGAAACAAACTGTCCCACAACTGTATGACATAAAAACCACAAAGCGTTTGCCAAAGTACACCAGTCCATCCCTAGGCACAGACCATCACTTTGCCTCACATGGTTGATATAAATCATTAAAATGGTTATAGGCAGAACTCAAGAAAGGGACTTTCCTACGCAGAAAAAGGTAGTTGGCATCAAGAATGTGGAGTAAATAAAGTTTACAGTGCAGAGTTCAAAATTAGATATGAGGTAGGACCTACACAGGAAAAACCTGAACAATTTCACATGACCTACACAAAAGTGAATGGGATTACAAAGGCACTGAAAACACTGAAGTTGCTTTATAGTGCMTATATAGTCTGTATACTAAACTAATCTTGGAAGTGGTAAAATTAAAAAAAAAAACACACACAGCTGTATTTTCCCTTTATATATTCTACATCTTTGAAAACCAAGGAAATCTTTGCTGTRCAAGGGTTTTTTCTTCAAGCTTTTTCTGAAACAAACAAAAATCTTCACAGTTTAAGAAAATGTTTAGAGCTTTCATAATTAAAATTAAAACAGCCCAGTTCTAGGGAACAGACCTTTAAAAATATACTAATGTTGGCATTATTCTGGTATAAATACTCACATATGCTTTGTGTATATGATTCATAACAGAAAATGCATAATATATACTGTAGTCACATGCAACATTTTGATTACTCCAAAATATATCAAAAAGCTTAGTTTTCCATTTAAAATGGATTTCAGGTGAAAATGAAGCTTCTTTATATATATCAATCAATCATTTTCAGTCAACAGAGCATCACTTCTTTAGACCATAAGACAAGATAAAGCATAGTTACACTATCTGACAACCCTATGCCTTATTGCTTCTCTGTTCACTCAAAAATATATTAAAACCATTTCCATCAGAGAATTGATTTAGTCTCTAGAGAGGGTGCACATGGTCACTGTGGGCTAAGGCTAGTCAAACTCTTGTGTACATTGCTTCAGTAAGTGAAAATACTTTTCAAAAATACCTTTTAATATTACATTCTGCTTTGCTTTGGTGTGAAATTATTTTTTAAAAAAGGAATTTGGTGTTGACATAATACAAAGCTTTCGAATAAGATTAAAATTTTCAAGAGAGAAATGAAAACRTCAGTGGAGAAAATGTTAAAGCTTTTTAATATTGACCATCATATGAGTGTCACTGTGATTTTCATTTCACAGTGCTGGGTTGTCTGGAGTATGATCTTTCTCAGTCTAATTGCTCACAAATATCTGTACACATCCTCGACCCTGGTCATTTTATACTTCAAAATATGCTGCCTGGCCATTAATTAAAAATCTATAGAGTAGAGAAGGCTAAAGAACTATTTCATATTTATTAAAGACTTCAATTACATTTGGAGTTTGAAGGAGAAGAAACAGATCACACCTTCTCTTACAAATAAATCTAAAAAACTCCCCTGCATTTCCTATTTAAAATACCCTTACTTAACTTCAAGCAAGATTTGGAAGCACACTGTTTACAGAAGCAAGGCAAAATCCATCAGACAGGATGCATAAGCGCACCACCCACTTCCACAACACCTGGCATGCAAAGTCTATAGAAGCTATAGGGACAAAACTAAGCCGTTTAACAAGGGAGCTCTTCCAGGAGGTTCCCCCTTCTCTCCACGGTCAGGATCCAAGCACCAGACACCAACAACCAACAGCTTGCCCTTGTACATATACATATACACATACATACATACACACACATACATATACACATGTATATGTATGTGTATGTATGTATGTATATTTTCYCCCCCCAGGAGGCACCACTCAACAAGACCAGGAGGGAGCACAAGAAGTTGCCGCCGTCCCCGCAGCCTCTCACACCCTCTCTCTCCGCGGAGCATCCTCCGCCTCGCTGGGAGGGGAGGCAGCAGCTCACCTGGCGCAGGCGGCGCCGGCCGCGGGCGCAGGAGCACTCCGGCCGCCGCTCGCCCGCGCCCGCCTCGGGCCTGGCGGGG